>NW_024037052.1:0-99116 GCF_015706575.1 Patiria miniata
TTCACAACGGTCGTCCTGGGCTAAGACCTGCAAAGAGGACATATCTCCATCCCAAGCTGGAGATATGATCCCAATTTCAGACCAAGACCCAGGCAGGGGTAGCTTCCACCGCCGGTGACACAAGTTCACCTCCCCCTACCCCCCCCCTTCCCTCCCCGATAGACGTCACACGGAAAAAGGTTACAGTTACTTAACAAAAACTTCGATGAACCGGCGTCTTCTCTCTTCGCAGCATTCAAAAGCTCCCTGTGGCAGAAAAAAGAGCAAGTATACATTGTAAATTCAATATCCAAATTTTTCTGACATCACGTCCTGTCATCAAACCTCCAATACATTTCCATTTTATCAACAAGTACTGTATGTCCAACTTGCCATCTCAAACTCCAAGATATACCCCAAGGTCTACCTCCACGTTAAAATCCAGCAAGCCCATTCAAATGCAAGGAAGCGCATCAACAGAGAGGACTTTTGCAAGGAGAAAACATTACTCATTTACCTGTGGAGATGAATGCTGCACTTGGACGACCTTACTTCTGTGCCCTTCATCTTCAATCTGCACACACAGAAAAGAGAAACTGGAAAACAAAAGTGTTAGTGAAATGTCAAAACTCTGCATCTTTGACATTCAACGAAGACGAACGACTGAAACAGGGTGAACACAGTGGGCCCGACAAATAGGGAGACGAAACAGACAGACATGAACAAACGCAACAAAACGCGTCAACCACCACACGCCCACTCACACTTTCACAACGGTCGTCCTGGGGCTAAGACCTGCAAGAGGACATATCTCCATCCCAAGCTGGAGATATGATCCAATTTCAGACAAGACCCAGGCATGGGTAGCTTCCACCGCCGGTGACACAAGTTTCACCTCCCCTTCTTACCCCCCCCCTTCCCTCCCCGATAGACGTCCACATAGACGGAAAAAAGGTTACAGTTACTTAACAAAAACTTCGATGAAACCGGCGTCTTCTCTCTTCGCAGCATTCAAAAGCTCCCTGTGGCAGAAAAAAAGAGCAAGTATACATTGTAAATTCAATATCCCAATTTTCTGACATCACGTCCTGTCATCAAACCTCCAATACATTTCCATTTTATCAACAAGTACTGTATGTCCACTTGCCATCTCAAACTCCAAATATACCCCAAGGTCTACCTCCACGTTAAAATCCAGCACCCATTCAAATGCAAGGAAGCGCATCAAACAGAGCGTTTTTGCAGGAGAAACATTACTCATTTACCTGTGTGTAGATGAATGCTGCACTTGGACGACCTTACTTCTGTGCCCTCATCTTCAATCTGCACACACAGAAAAGAAAACTGGGAAGAAACAAAAAGTGTTTAGTGAAATGTCAAAACTCTGCATCTTTGAACATTCAACGAAGACGAACGGAACTGAAACAAGGGGTGAACACAGTGGGCCCGGACAAATAGGGAGACGAAACAGACAGACATGAACAGAACGCAACAAAACAGCCGCAAGCACCCACCACACACACTTTCACAACGGTCGTCCTGGGGCTAAGACCTGCAAAGGACATATCTCCATCCCAAGCTGGAGATATGATCCCAATTTCAGACCAAAGACCAGGCAGGGGTAGCTTCCACCGCCGGTGACACAAGTTTCACCTCCCCCTTACCCCCCCCCCCCTTCCCTCCCCGATAGACGTCAAACGGAAAAAAGGTTACAGTTACTTACACAAAACTTCGATGAAAACCGGCGTCTTCTCTCTTCGCAGCATTCAAAAGCTCCCTGTGGCAGAAAAAAAAGCAAGTATACATTGTAAATTCAATATCCAAATTTTCTGACATCACGTCCTGTCATCAAACCTCCAATACATTTCCATTTTATCAACAAGTACTGTATGTCCAACTTGCCATCTCAAACTCCAAAGATATACCCCAAGGTCTACCTCCACGTTAAAATCCAGCAAGCCCATTCAAATGCAAGGAAGCGCATCAAAACAGAGACGTTTTGCAAGGAGAAACATTACTCATTTACCTGTGGGAGATGAATGCTGCACTTGGACGACCTTACTTCTGTGCCCTTCATCTTCAATCTGCACACACAGAAAAGAGAAAACTGGGAAGAAACAAAAAGTGTTAGTGAAATGTCAAAAACTCTGCATCTTTGAACATTCAACGAAGACGAACGGAACTGAAACAAGGGTGAACACAGTGGGCCCGGACAAATAGGGAGACGAAACAGACACATGAACAGAACGCAACAAACGCAACAACAACCCACCACACACACTTTCACAACGGTCGTCCTGGGGCTAAGACCTGCAAAGGAGCATATCTCCATCCCAAGCTGGAGATATGATCCCAATTTCAGACCAAAGACCCAGGCAGGGGTAGCTTCCACCCCGGTGACACAAGTTTCACCTCCCCTTACCCCCCCCCCCCCCTTCCCTCCCCGATAGACGTCACACGGAAAAAAGGTTACAGTTACTTAACAAAAACTTCGATGAAAACCGCGTCTTCTCTCTTCGCAGCATTCAAAAGCTCCCTGTGGCAGAAAAAAAGAGCAAGTATACATTGTAAATTCAATATCCAAATTTTCTGACATCACGTCCTGTCATCAAACCTCCAATACATTTCCATTTTATCAACAAGTACTGTATGTCCAACTTGCCATCTCAAACTCCAAAGATATACCCCAAGGTCTACCTCCACGTTAAAATCCAGCAAGCCCATTCAAATGCAAGGAAGCGCATCAAAACAGAGACGTTTTGCAAGGAGAAACATTACTCATTTACCTGTGGGAGATGAATGCTGCACTTGGACGACCTTACTTCTGTGCCCTTCATCTTCAATCTGCACACACAGAAAAGAGAAAACTGGGAATAAACAAAAAGTGTTAGTGAAATGTCAAAACTCTGCATCTTTGAACATCAACGAAGACGAACGGACTGAACAAGGGGTGAACACAGTGGGCCCGGACAAATAGGGAGACGAAACAGACATACATGAACAGAACGCAACAAAACAGCCGCAACCCACCACACACCACTTTTTCACAACGGTCGTCCTGGGGCTAAGACCTCAAAGAGGACATATCTCCATCCCAAGCTGGAGATATGATCCCAATTTCAGACCAAAGACCCAGGCAGGGGTAGCTTCCACCGCCGGTGACACAAGTTTCACCTCCCCCTTACCCCCCCCCCTTCCCTCCCCGATAGACGTCACACGGAAAAAAGGTTACAGTTACTTAACAAAAACTTCGATGAAAACCGGCGTCTCTCTCTTCGCAGCATTCAAAAGCTCCCTGTGGCAGAAAAAAAGAGCAAGTATACATTGTAAATTCAATATCCCAATTTTCTGACATCACGTCCTGTCATCAACCTCCAATACATTTCCATTTTATCAACAAGTACTGTATGTCCAACTTGCCATCTCAAACTCCAAAGATATACCCCAAGGTCTACCTCCACGTTAAAATCCAGCAAGCCCATTCAAATGCAAGGAGCGCATCAAAACAGAGACGTTTTGCAAGGAGAAACATTACTCATTTACCTGTGGGAGATGAATGCTGCACTTGGACGACCTTACTTCTGTGCCCTTCATCTTCAATCTGCACACACAGAAAAGGAAAACTGGGAAGAAACAAAAGTGTAGTGAAATGTCAAAACTCTGCATCTTTGAACATTCAACGAAGACGAACGGAACTGAAACAAGGGTGAACACAGTGGGCCCGGACAAATAGGGAGACGAAACAGACAGACATGAACAGAACGCAACAAAACAGCCGGCAACCCACCACACACACTTTCACAACGGTCGTCCTGGGGCTAAGACCTGCAAAGAGGACATATCTCCTCCCAAGCTGGAGATATGATCCCATTTCAGACCAAAGACCCAGGCAGGGTAGCTTCCACCGCCGGTGACACAAGTTTCACCTCCCCCTTACCCCCCCCCTTCCCTCCCCGATAGACGTCACACGGAAAAAAGGTTACAGTTACTTAACAAAAACTTCGATGAAAACCGGCGTCTTCTCTCTTCGCAGCATTCAAAAGCTCCCTGTGGCAGAAAAAAAGAGCAAGTATACATTGTAAATTCAATATCCAAATTTTCTGACATCACGTCCTGTCATCAAACCTCCAATACATTTCCATTTTATCAACAAGTACTGTATGTCCAACTTGCCATCTCAAACTCCAAAGATATACCCCAAGGTCTACCTCCACGTTAAAATCCAGCAAGCCCATTCAAATGCAAGGAAGCGCATCAAACAGAGACGTTTTGCAAGGAGAAACATTACTCATTTACCTGTGGGAGATGAATGCTGCACTTGGACGACCTTACTTCTGTGCCCTTCATCTTCAATCTGCACACACAGAAAAGAGAAAACTGGGAAGAAACAAAAAGTGTTAGTGAAATGTCAAAACTCTGCATCTTTGAACATTCAACGAAGACGAACGGAACTGAAACAAGGGTGAACACAGTGGGCCCGGACAAATAGGGAGACGAAACAGACAGACATGAACAGAACGCAACAAAACAGCCGGCAACCCACCACACACACTTTCACAACGGTCGTCCTGGGGCTAAGACCTGCAAAGAGGACATATCTCCATCCCAAGCTGGAGATATGATCCCAATTTCAGACCAAAGACCCAGGCAGGGGTAGCTTCCACCGCCGGTGACACAAGTTTCACCTCCCCCTTACCCCCCCCCCTTCCCTCCCCGATAGACGTCACACGGAAAAAGGTTACAGTTACTTAACAAAACTTCGATGAAAACCGGCGTCTTCTCTCTTCGCAGCATTCAAAAGCTCCCTGTGGCAGAAAAAAAGAGCAAGTATACATTGTAAATTCAATATCCAAATTTTCTGACATCACGTCCTGTCATCAAACCTCCAATACATTTCCATTTTATCAACAAGTACTGTATGTCCAACTTGCCATCTCAAACTCCAAAGATATACCCAAGGTCTACCTCCACGTTAAAATCCAGCAAGCCCATTCAAATGCAAGGAAGCGCATCAAAACAGAGACGTTTTGCAAGGAGAAACATTACTCATTTACCTGTGGGAGATGAATGCTGCACTTGGACGACCTTACTTCTGTGCCCTTCATCTTCAATCTGCACACACAGAAAAGAGAAAACTGGGAAGAAACAAAAAGTGTTAGTGAAATGTCAAAACTCTGCATCTTTGAACATTCAACGAAGACGAACGGAACTGAAACAAGGGTGAACACAGTGGGCCCGGACAAATAGGGAGACGAAACAGACAGACATGAACAGAACGCAACAAAACAGCCGGCAACCCACCACACACACTTTCACAACGGTCGTCCTGGGGCTAAGACCTGCAAAGAGGACATATCTCCATCCCAAGCTGGAGATATGATCCCAATTTCAGACCAAAGACCCAGGCAGGGGTAGCTTCCACCGCCGGTGACACAAGTTTCACCTCCCCCTTACCCCCCCCCCTTCCCTCCCCGATAGACGTCACACGGAAAAAAGGTTACAGTTACTTAACAAAAACTTCGATGAAAACCGGCGTCTTCTCTCTTCGCAGCATTCAAAAGCTCCCTGTGGCAGAAAAAAAGAGCAAGTATACATTGTAAATTCAATATCCAATTTTCTGACATCACGTCCTGTCATCAAACCTCCAATACATTTCCATTTTATCAACAAGTACTGTATGTCCAACTTGCCATCTCAAACTCCAAAGATATACCCCAAGGTCTACCTCCACGTTAAAATCCAGCAAGCCCATTCAAATGCAAGGAAGCGCATCAAAACAGAGACGTTTTGCAAGGAGAAACATTACTCATTTACCTGTGGGAGATGAATGCTGCACTTGGACGACCTTACTTCTGTGCCCTTCATCTTCAATCTGCACACACAGAAAAGAGAAAACTGGGAAGAAACAAAAAGTGTTAGTGAAATGTCAAAACTCTGCATCTTTGAACATTCAACGAAGACGAACGGAACTGAAACAAGGGGTGAACACAGTGGGCCCGGACAAATAGGGAGACGAAACAGACAGACATGAACAGAACGCAACAAAACAGCCGGCAACCCACCACACACACTTTCACAACGGTCGTCCTGGGGCTAAGACCTGCAAAGAGGACATATCTCCATCCCAAGCTGGAGATATGATCCCAATTTCAGACCAAAGACCCAGGCAGGGGTAGCTTCCACCGCCGGTGACACAAGTTTCACCTCCCCCTTACCCCCCCCTTCCCTCCCCGATAGACGTCACACGGAAAAAAGGTTACAGTTACTTAACAAAAACTTCGATGAAAACCGGCGTCTTCTCTCTTCGCAGCATTCAAAAGCTCCCTGTGGCAGAAAAAAAGAGCAAGTATACATTGTAAATTCAATATCCAAATTTTCTGACATCACGTCCTGTCATCAAACCTCCAATACATTTCCATTTTATCAACAAGTACTGTATGTCCAACTTGCCATCTCAAACTCCAAAGATATACCCCAAGGTCTACCTCCACGTTAAAATCCAGCAAGCCCATTCAAATGCAAGGAAGCGCATCAAAACAGAGACGTTTTGCAAGGAGAAACATTACTCATTTACCTGTGGGAGATGAATGCTGCACTTGGACGACCTTACTTCTGTGCCCTTCATCTTCAATCTGCACACACAGAAAAGAGAAAACTGGGAAGAAACAAAAAGTGTTAGTGAAATGTCAAAACTCTGCATCTTTGAACATTCAACGAAGACGAACGGAACTGAAACAAGGGGTGAACACAGTGGGCCCGGACAAATAGGGAGACGAAACAGACAGACATGAACAGAACGCAACAAAACAGCCGGCAACCCACCACACACACTTTCACAACGGTCGTCCTGGGGCTAAGACCTGCAAAGAGGACATATCTCCATCCCAAGCTGGAGATATGATCCCAATTTCAGACCAAAGACCCAGGCAGGGGTAGCTTCCACCGCCGGTGACACAAGTTTCACCTCCCCCTTACCCCCCCCCTTCCCTCCCCGATAGACGTCACACGGAAAAAAGGTTACAGTTACTTAACAAAAACTTCGATGAAAACCGGCGTCTTCTCTCTTCGCAGCATTCAAAAGCTCCCTGTGGCAGAAAAAAAGAGCAAGTATACATTGTAAATTCAATATCCAAATTTTCTGACATCACGTCCTGTCATCAAACCTCCAATACATTTCCATTTTATCAACAAGTACTGTATGTCCAACTTGCCATCTCAAACTCCAAAGATATACCCCAAGGTCTACCTCCACGTTAAAATCCAGCAAGCCCATTCAAATGCAAGGAAGCGCATCAAAACAGAGACGTTTTGCAAGGAGAAACATTACTCATTTACCTGTGGGAGATGAATGCTGCACTTGGACGACCTTACTTCTGTGCCCTTCATCTTCAATCTGCACACACAGAAAAGAGAAAACTGGGAAGAAACAAAAAGTGTTAGTGAAATGTCAAAACTCTGCATCTTTGAACATTCAACGAAGACGAACGGAACTGAAACAAGGGGTGAACACAGTGGGCCCGGACAAATAGGGAGACGAAACAGACAGACATGAACAGAACGCAACAAAACAGCCGGCAACCCACCACACACACTTTCACAACGGTCGTCCTGGGGCTAAGACCTGCAAAGAGGACATATCTCCATCCCAAGCTGGAGATATGATCCCAATTTCAGACCAAAGACCCAGGCAGGGGTAGCTTCCACCGCCGGTGACACAAGTTTCACCTCCCCCTTACCCCCCCCCTTCCCTCCCCGATAGACGTCACACGGAAAAAAGGTTACAGTTACTTAACAAAAACTTCGATGAAAACCGGCGTCTTCTCTCTTCGCAGCATTCAAAAGCTCCCTGTGGCAGAAAAAAAGAGCAAGTATACATTGTAAATTCAATATCCAAATTTTCTGACATCACGTCCTGTCATCAAACCTCCAATACATTTCCATTTTATCAACAAGTACTGTATGTCCAACTTGCCATCTCAAACTCCAAAGATATACCCCAAGGTCTACCTCCACGTTAAAATCCAGCAAGCCCATTCAAATGCAAGGAAGCGCATCAAAACAGAGACGTTTTGCAAGGAGAAACATTACTCATTTACCTGTGGGAGATGAATGCTGCACTTGGACGACCTTACTTCTGTGCCCTTCATCTTCAATCTGCACACACAGAAAAGAGAAAACTGGGAAGAAACAAAAAGTGTTAGTGAAATGTCAAAACTCTGCATCTTTGAACATTCAACGAAGACGAACGGAACTGAAACAAGGGGTGAACACAGTGGGCCCGGACAAATAGGGAGACGAAACAGACAGACATGAACAGAACGCAACAAAACAGCCGGCAACCCACCACACACACTTTCACAACGGTCGTCCTGGGGCTAAGACCTGCAAAGAGGACATATCTCCATCCCAAGCTGGAGATATGATCCCAATTTCAGACCAAAGACCCAGGCAGGGGTAGCTTCCACCGCCGGTGACACAAGTTTCACCTCCCCCTTACCCCCCCCCTTCCCTCCCCGATAGACGTCACACGGAAAAAAGGTTACAGTTACTTAACAAAAACTTCGATGAAAACCGGCGTCTTCTCTCTTCGCAGCATTCAAAAGCTCCCTGTGGCAGAAAAAAAGAGCAAGTATACATTGTAAATTCAATATCCAAATTTTCTGACATCACGTCCTGTCATCAAACCTCCAATACATTTCCATTTTATCAACAAGTACTGTATGTCCAACTTGCCATCTCAAACTCCAAAGATATACCCCAAGGTCTACCTCCACGTTAAAATCCAGCAAGCCCATTCAAATGCAAGGAAGCGCATCAAAACAGAGACGTTTTGCAAGGAGAAACATTACTCATTTACCTGTGGGAGATGAATGCTGCACTTGGACGACCTTACTTCTGTGCCCTTCATCTTCAATCTGCACACACAGAAAAGAGAAAACTGGGAAGAAACAAAAAGTGTTAGTGAAATGTCAAAACTCTGCATCTTTGAACATTCAACGAAGACGAACGGAACTGAAACAAGGGGTGAACACAGTGGGCCCGGACAAATAGGGAGACGAAACAGACAGACATGAACAGAACGCAACAAAACAGCCGGCAACCCACCACACACACTTTCACAACGGTCGTCCTGGGGCTAAGACCTGCAAAGAGGACATATCTCCATCCCAAGCTGGAGATATGATCCCAATTTCAGACCAAAGACCCAGGCAGGGGTAGCTTCCACCGCCGGTGACACAAGTTTCACCTCCCCCTTACCCCCCCCCTTCCCTCCCCGATAGACGTCACACGGAAAAAAGGTTACAGTTACTTAACAAAAACTTCGATGAAAACCGGCGTCTTCTCTCTTCGCAGCATTCAAAAGCTCCCTGTGGCAGAAAAAAAGAGCAAGTATACATTGTAAATTCAATATCCAAATTTTCTGACATCACGTCCTGTCATCAAACCTCCAATACATTTCCATTTTATCAACAAGTACTGTATGTCCAACTTGCCATCTCAAACTCCAAAGATATACCCCAAGGTCTACCTCCACGTTAAAATCCAGCAAGCCCATTCAAATGCAAGGAAGCGCATCAAAACAGAGACGTTTTGCAAGGAGAAACATTACTCATTTACCTGTGGGAGATGAATGCTGCACTTGGACGACCTTACTTCTGTGCCCTTCATCTTCAATCTGCACACACAGAAAAGAGAAAACTGGGAAGAAACAAAAAGTGTTAGTGAAATGTCAAAACTCTGCATCTTTGAACATTCAACGAAGACGAACGGAACTGAAACAAGGGGTGAACACAGTGGGCCCGGACAAATAGGGAGACGAAACAGACAGACATGAACAGAACGCAACAAAACAGCCGGCAACCCACCACACACACTTTCACAACGGTCGTCCTGGGGCTAAGACCTGCAAAGAGGACATATCTCCATCCCAAGCTGGAGATATGATCCCAATTTCAGACCAAAGACCCAGGCAGGGGTAGCTTCCACCGCCGGTGACACAAGTTTCACCTCCCCCTTACCCCCCCCCCCTTCCCTCCCCGATAGACGTCACACGGAAAAAAGGTTACAGTTACTTAACAAAAACTTCGATGAAAACCGGCGTCTTCTCTCTTCGCAGCATTCAAAAGCTCCCTGTGGCAGAAAAAAAGAGCAAGTATACATTGTAAATTCAATATCCAAATTTTCTGACATCACGTCCTGTCATCAAACCTCCAATACATTTCCATTTTATCAACAAGTACTGTATGTCCAACTTGCCATCTCAAACTCCAAAGATATACCCCAAGGTCTACCTCCACGTTAAAATCCAGCAAGCCCATTCAAATGCAAGGAAGCGCATCAAAACAGAGACGTTTTGCAAGGAGAAACATTACTCATTTACCTGTGGGAGATGAATGCTGCACTTGGACGACCTTACTTCTGTGCCCTTCATCTTCAATCTGCACACACAGAAAAGAGAAAACTGGGAAGAAACAAAAAGTGTTAGTGAAATGTCAAAACTCTGCATCTTTGAACATTCAACGAAGACGAACGGAACTGAAACAAGGGGTGAACACAGTGGGCCCGGACAAATAGGGAGACGAAACAGACAGACATGAACAGAACGCAACAAAACAGCCGGCAACCCACCACACACACTTTCACAACGGTCGTCCTGGGGCTAAGACCTGCAAAGAGGACATATCTCCATCCCAAGCTGGAGATATGATCCCAATTTCAGACCAAAGACCCAGGCAGGGGTAGCTTCCACCGCCGGTGACACAAGTTTCACCTCCCCCTTACCCCCCCCCCTTCCCTCCCCGATAGACGTCACACGGAAAAAAGGTTACAGTTACTTAACAAAAACTTCGATGAAAACCGGCGTCTTCTCTCTTCGCAGCATTCAAAAGCTCCCTGTGGCAGAAAAAAAGAGCAAGTATACATTGTAAATTCAATATCCAAATTTTCTGACATCACGTCCTGTCATCAAACCTCCAATACATTTCCATTTTATCAACAAGTACTGTATGTCCAACTTGCCATCTCAAACTCCAAAGATATACCCCAAGGTCTACCTCCACGTTAAAATCCAGCAAGCCCATTCAAATGCAAGGAAGCGCATCAAAACAGAGACGTTTTGCAAGGAGAAACATTACTCATTTACCTGTGGGAGATGAATGCTGCACTTGGACGACCTTACTTCTGTGCCCTTCATCTTCAATCTGCACACACAGAAAAGAGAAAACTGGGAAGAAACAAAAAGTGTTAGTGAAATGTCAAAACTCTGCATCTTTGAACATTCAACGAAGACGAACGGAACTGAAACAAGGGGTGAACACAGTGGGCCCGGACAAATAGGGAGACGAAACAGACAGACATGAACAGAACGCAACAAAACAGCCGGCAACCCACCACACACACTTTCACAACGGTCGTCCTGGGGCTAAGACCTGCAAAGAGGACATATCTCCATCCCAAGCTGGAGATATGATCCCAATTTCAGACCAAAGACCCAGGCAGGGGTAGCTTCCACCGCCGGTGACACAAGTTTCACCTCCCCCTTACCCCCCCCCCTTCCCTCCCCGATAGACGTCACACGGAAAAAAGGTTACAGTTACTTAACAAAAACTTCGATGAAAACCGGCGTCTTCTCTCTTCGCAGCATTCAAAAGCTCCCTGTGGCAGAAAAAAAGAGCAAGTATACATTGTAAATTCAATATCCAAATTTTCTGACATCACGTCCTGTCATCAAACCTCCAATACATTTCCATTTTATCAACAAGTACTGTATGTCCAACTTGCCATCTCAAACTCCAAAGATATACCCCAAGGTCTACCTCCACGTTAAAATCCAGCAAGCCCATTCAAATGCAAGGAAGCGCATCAAAACAGAGACGTTTTGCAAGGAGAAACATTACTCATTTACCTGTGGGAGATGAATGCTGCACTTGGACGACCTTACTTCTGTGCCCTTCATCTTCAATCTGCACACACAGAAAAGAGAAAACTGGGAAGAAACAAAAAGTGTTAGTGAAATGTCAAAACTCTGCATCTTTGAACATTCAACGAAGACGAACGGAACTGAAACAAGGGGTGAACACAGTGGGCCCGGACAAATAGGGAGACGAAACAGACAGACATGAACAGAACGCAACAAAACAGCCGGCAACCCACCACACACACTTTCACAACGGTCGTCCTGGGGCTAAGACCTGCAAAGAGGACATATCTCCATCCCAAGCTGGAGATATGATCCCAATTTCAGACCAAAGACCCAGGCAGGGGTAGCTTCCACCGCCGGTGACACAAGTTTCACCTCCCCCTTACCCCCCCCCTTCCCTCCCCGATAGACGTCACACGGAAAAAAGGTTACAGTTACTTAACAAAAACTTCGATGAAAACCGGCGTCTTCTCTCTTCGCAGCATTCAAAAGCTCCCTGTGGCAGAAAAAAAGAGCAAGTATACATTGTAAATTCAATATCCAAATTTTCTGACATCACGTCCTGTCATCAAACCTCCAATACATTTCCATTTTATCAACAAGTACTGTATGTCCAACTTGCCATCTCAAACTCCAAAGATATACCCCAAGGGGTACCTCCACGTTAAAATCCAGCAAGCCCATTCAAATGCAAGGAAGCGCATCAAAACAGAGACGTTTTGCAAGGAGAAACATTACTCATTTACCTGTGGGAGATGAATGCTGCACTTGGACGACCTTACTTCTGTGCCCTTCATCTTCAATCTGCACACACAGAAAAGAGAAAACTGGGAAGAAACAAAAAGTGTTAGTGAAATGTCAAAACTCTGCATCTTTGAACATTCAACGAAGACGAACGGAACTGAAACAAGGGGTGAACACAGTGGGCCCGGACAAATAGGGAGACGAAACAGACAGACATGAACAGAACGCAACAAAACAGCCGGCAACCCACCACACACACTTTCACAACGGTCGTCCTGGGGCTAAGACCTGCAAAGAGGACATATCTCCATCCCAAGCTGGAGATATGATCCCAATTTCAGACCAAAGACCCAGGCAGGGGTAGCTTCCACCGCCGGTGACACAAGTTTCACCTCCCCCTTACCCCCCCCCCTTCCCTCCCCGATAGATGTCACACGGAAAAAAGGTTACAGTTACTTAACAAAAACTTCGATGAAAACCGGCGTCTTCTCTCTTCGCAGCATTCAAAAGCTCCCTGTGGCAGAAAAAAAGAGCAAGTATACATTGTAAATTCAATATCCAAATTTTCTGACATCACGTCCTGTCATCAAACCTCCAATACATTTCCATTTTATCAACAAGTACTGTATGTCCAACTTGCCATCTCAAACTCCAAAGATATACCCCAAGGTCTACCTCCACGTTAAAATCCAGCAAGCCCATTCAAATGCAAGGAAGCGCATCAAAACAGAGACGTTTTGCAAGGAGAAACATTACTCATTTACCTGTGGGAGATGAATGCTGCACTTGGACGACCTTACTTCTGTGCCCTTCATCTTCAATCTGCACACACAGAAAAATGAAAACAGGGAAGAAACAAAAAGTGTTAGTGAAATGTCAAAACTCTGCATCTTTGAACATTCAACGAAGACGAACGGAACTGAAACAAGGGGTGAACACAATTTTCAGGCCAATTTTGCACACTTTTTAGCTGACACAATTCTCCAAATATTTCATGAGGCAGTGGCAAGATCACCAGCCAAGTTTGAAGTCTAAATATTTTTTTAAAATTCCTCAACATTTTGCACCTGCAAGTAAAGCCAATTCACTTTAATTGAAGCCTTAGACTATAGACTGGTACATGTCCAAGGTTTTCCAAAGATTGGCCTTTCAGAAGTCTGGTGGCATGACTATAGATAATTCTTTTGGCACAGTTGATTAATGCAGTTTTAAATGGGTGTCCCAAAGTTGTGAACTAGCATATTGCATGCCTTTCAAACCTAGACCTGTTCGGAACATTTTTGAACAATTGGGTTTGCTAATACTTTTGGTCATGGAGGTAAAAGGCCACCTGTTCTTGAATGTTTGTGCCCAAAACTAGCCCCACAAATAGGCGCACATTGTGCAGACCATTAAGCTTCCATAGACCTCATGCAGTGATAGCCTAATTACGCGCACTTCTCAAAATCATTACAAATACTGATGAGAACCGTCTCCAAGATGTTTGAGACACACATCAAATTAAAGCTTGTTTTATCATCTTTCATTTTCCTTGCAAATTTTTTTTTGGGGTGGGGGGGGGGGTGGGGTATCCAATGTATCCAATTTCGAGAAAATTCCATCCAAAGATGATCAGCCCTAAAAGCAGGCCTGAAGCCCATCGCCATTTTGAAAATGGACGCCTACGCTCCATTGCAAAACAGTGCCATTTTAGGGCCTAATTTCATCCACATTCCACATTTATACGAGCTCACAGTTCTCTGCGTGGCTTTTATCGTTCTTTTTTACAAATCCTTAAGTTCACGGCCCTAAAAATGCTCTAATACCGGAGAATTTGAGGGCATGCAAATCGTGATTTGGCCGGCGTATGCAATTTTGGGCCTATTTACTGATCTGCACCAATGGTTCAATAAACTTCCTCACAATACGGAAGTCCAGTAATTTTGAGCCACTTTTTTATGGGGATGTCCCAAACATGAAGGCCTAAACAGAATTTCGGTAATACTTATCTTGAAGGACACGCGAATTTTTAAGAGTTCTATTCAAAACTGACTTTTGCAGATGACTGTCCAGCACCAAAGTGACTTTTGCAGGCTGAAGCAGTCTTTTTTCTTCAGATAAATTCATGTTAGTTGTAATTTTGAAAGCACGTTCAAAGAAAATGTGACTTTCCTACCGTTTTTCGCAGTTCGCCATCTTGTTTTTTAAAAATATATTTCCTGTTTGTCATCGTCGTCTTTAACCTCTCATAAATCAAAGCCCTGCCCCCCGTTCTTCAAAATTAAACCTGCTGATATTCAAGAAGGTATCATTGCCAACTGTTCGTTTGTGTCAAGAAATATCAGAATGTCACTTTTGAGTGTCATTTATTCAGTTGTTTTGGCGAGTCTTTTAACCTTATGTAGCAACGGGGTCCTAAAGGTAAGGATTACCAGAATTTCTGCTCACAGCTGCATGGATTCTCCTCCAGTGCAGTTCAAAAGTATTTTTTTTTATATATTAAATTGATGTTACATGTATTTGGTTTACAATGTCCAAATCAGAAAGACAGGATCCAGACGCCACTTCTGAATTGTGTAAAATGTCTATGGAGCTAGAGTCAAGTGCATTTTCAAAGTATTTTTCAACAAAATAAACTGGAAATGTTTTTCAGCCCCAGATTCATGCCTTTTAAACATTTTTGCAATGACATGTATTTTAACTGCGTTTAGGAAATTCTGAGTGATGCTCGTTGAAAAACTTGTTAAATTTAATAATAAACATGTGTAGAGCAAAGATTTCATACTCAGATCCAAGATGGCGTTTCCCGCGTTTGGAGTTCGTGTCCCAAACCAACCCCCCCCCCCCCGAAAAAATATTAACACACACACACACACACACACACACACCCAAACTCACCCCCCAAGCGCACTCACACACAACAAACCGAAAATATCAAAGCACACACAGGTAGGCATACATGCCAAATACTCACCAGCAGGAATACATCTTGAACACTGATTCTGTTACGAAAAAAATACTTAAAACCTCCGTATATATCCTACACAGACAGGGGCTGCATATTTCAACGAAAAAAACAACAGCACCCGATTCTTCCGCGCACGCGTCTACGGGGAGGAAATAGTCGATCGTTGCTTATTCATAGAATCACCTGTGTGTAGTCACCCGTTTACACCACAGGCCTATTTTCTGCTGCCCGAACAAAACGCACTTAATTTGATTCATAAAAGAAAAACCAAGACGCGGCTGGCAGCATTTAATGGAATGTGACTTTACATCTGCGAATTTAGATCTCGATAACTCGGACAAAGTGTAGACTATAATAAGTTATGCATGGGCGAATTACAGAAGGGCATTCTGATGCATAACGAGGGCCATGACGCAGTTGGATCCATGGAAGATTTCTATAATGCTCATTAATTCCTGGTATCGGGAGAAGTAAAATGATCATATTAGGCCAAAAAAAAAAAAATCGGTCTCTGGTCAGACCAAAGTTCCTGAATTGACGCGGCCACGCGGATTTTTTTTTTTTTTTTTTTTTTTCTTCAAGCTCGGATTGTACAGACAAGGTAGGTACTATTTTGCTTTTTTGGTGTCCTCAAGTACATTGGTGTCCTCCATAATTTGCCTTGGTGCTTTCGATCATTTGCCTTGGTGCAATTTCCCATTCCTTGGTGCTCTTTGGTAAAAAAAAATGAGGAGGTGCGGAAATAGAGGGCGCTGTTGGAGCTACCGCGGAACATTTTGGAAAAAAAAAGATCGACGCGCATGATTAAAATCGACGCGCGCGCTGACCAGAGACCGACTTATTTTTTTTTTTGGCCTTATCACCGGTTCAACATTCGGTGTTAAGGATACTGAGCAAAGGCGAAACAGAAAATAATTGGAGCAATACTCTACCCTACAGCCGCGCAAAGCTTTGGTCAATTTATTATTACCAGGATCAGGAGAGGGGTTCATCGGGTCCAGTGCGCACCCCCCCCCCCCCCCAACACATACACACCCAATGTCTGCTGGGCACCCATACGTGTTTGGATTTTGGGAGCTTTCTTTTATCTTTTACTTTCACCGAATGCCCAAAATGCACAGAATATAATCCAGGTTTTGGGAGGGGCGAGGGACAAACCAACATTTCTAACAACTTTGGCCTGTTTTTTTTTGTTTTTATAGTTCAGGGTTAACATGATAAAATGTGGTTGAGATTATTTCTTCAAAAATAGCAACTGTGTGTTACTGGCGCTTTCGTTTCCTTAATTAGGCCTAAGTAAGAAAAAAAAGGAGAAACAACGGAATAGATAAAATGTCAACAGGAGACAAAACACCGTTACATATACAAAATGACGTTTCTCCCGCCACAGAATAAAATATAGGCCTAACATGTTTCAAATAGGTGAGGCAAAAATATCAACAATGTCACCAACCATAGGCCCCCAGTCAGTATAACACACTTTTTAAAACTTCACAGTTGGCATAGTACGGCGCAAGCGAATTCAGTGAGGCAAGAAATATCTTTTTGTAGCGTCGTTGCATGGGGTTACTAGCCTCAGTCAGCAAACAACCAAATCAACTACAAGCTAGAGCTCATCACGCTGGCGTCGCTAGAGGCGGGACCTTAGGGTGTCACCCCCTCCCCTGCCGCCGCCGCCGCGTGGTGAAATCGTCGTCCCGCTGTCCGCGTGCAAGCGGCAAAGTCGTCGGCAAAATATGCCGCGACTAAGAACGCCACCTATTGTTCAATAGTGTCTAAGATCGCGTACTTCGTTCGTACCCCCGCCCTGCAATCAGGACGCTGGGCCACTCTGATGAGCTTCACAGAATCTTGTGAAGGAAGTGGCCTATGACCTATGTATAAAGCATCTTGCTGCAGCTGTTCAAGACCGCAGTCGTACAATGTACGCAAATGCTACCCGAAAACTTTCTATAGAAATGCACACGTTCCATACTGGATGTGATTTCAATTCTGTTTCATTGCGGCCCATGTGGACACAATTTTGAGCGTCGCATAATCCAATCCGACCGTTCGTAATTCGAAACGGAGCCCGGGAAAGTGCCGGGAACAGTTTTACAGAACTTCCTACATTATTACGCATTTTCAACGAAAAACAAACATCTCTAAGCTGGAAAAAAAAAAGTAATGAGTCAAATCTTAACGGCTGCGTTTCAAACTTTGCAGAATCCATAGACATATAATATATTATTATATGTCTATGGCAGAATCATGACCGTGATGACGCGCAGATCACAGGTCACGCAAAATCCAACCAATCAGAGTGTGAATTCATCAGAGTATCCTAGCGTCCTGTTTGCAGGGCGGGCCGGGGTACAAGCGAGGTACTTACTTTGAACAGCGCCTCCGATCGTCAGTGGGCCCCCGCCCATTAACCTCTCCCTCTCCATGGGCGTCGCAAAGGGGAGGGAGAAAGGGGGAGGCGCTCGCCCCCCCCCCCGGAAAACGAAAAAAAGGTGGGAAAAGGGGAGAAAAGAAAGGAAAAAGAGGTGCGAAGCCAGATTGCTATTAATTTGATGGGGGGGGGGGGTACGGCAATAATGCTCCCCTGCTCACGATCGGCCAAATGATAAATTGAGATTAAAAAGTTACCGTGAAGACGGATAGTACGGAAGACGGAGAGTGCCACTCAATGGGATAGTACGGAAGACGGAGAGTGCCACTCAATGAGTGTGAATATTTTTTTTGTACAGCAGCCGCCACTTATTACGCCGCCAGATAATAAGTGGCGGCCGCCACATAAGTCATAATGCCGCCACATAAGTCATAATGATTTAATTTTTAGTTATTAATTTTATTCACACTTTTTATGTAGCGGCTGCCACTTATTATCTGGCGGCCGCAACATAAAAAAGTGTGAATATAATTTTTTTTCTGTACGTGTGTAAATATTTTTTTTGTACAGCGGCCGCCACTTATTATCTGGCGGCCGCCACAAGTGGCGGCCACTGTACAAAAAATATTCACACTCATTGAGTGGCACTATCCGTGTTCTGTAAAAATCAGACAATCCCGCTGATGAACTTCGGTATCATATCCCTCGGACTTAACTCGGTTCTTCGTGGGAGCTTATTCGAGGCCGGCCGAAAGTTGTCCCAATCCTACGGTGAATCATTAAAGGTTTTGCCCTGCGCCGACGTATAAACAACGTATAAACACTGTTAGCCTATACTCAGTATGTTTCCTACGAGTGAAAGTTATTGGAAAACATCACTTGGGTGGGGCATGGGACTCGAACCCACGACTTCGTACTTTCCAGTACGGAGCTTGTGAAATCGGTTGGCTGGTTCTAATCCGATGAACATGTAGCGGCGGTTATGGTACCGCAAATAACTTGACTATTCATGAGATGGAACTTGCGTCGGGGTGATGTAAATCAATAGGTTTTGCCCTTCCCCGACCGGGGCCGTAAGTCCGGACTCCTCATAGGACCGACGCCTCATATGAGGCATACAATTCCGCCTCATAGGTCCGACGCCTCATAAGTTCGACGTCGGAAAAACGAAGCGTACTGAGCGTCGGAGCTTTGAGGTGTCGTCGGAGCCATGATGAGGCGTCGGACCTATGAGGCGTCGGACTTGGGCCTTTATTTGGTTGGGGGATACCATTTTGTCGGTCTTATGAGGCGTTGGACTTATGAGCGGACCCCCCCCCCCCCCCCCACGACCAGCAGTCCCGCAAGCTCGGTGGTTGATTGGTATTAATTTCGTCTGCACTATTGTAAGCGGGAGGACGCGGGTTTGAGTCCCACCCGAGTGATATTTTCCAACTTTCACTCAGGAAGTAACATACTGATTATACAGTGTTAACACGTCCTCGAAGAGCAACGGACCCTATATTGGTCACCCTGACCCAACCCGTTGTGTTTGGGGTGGGGTGGGGCTAAAATTATGGATTTTATATTACTTTAGACATCTCGTTTTCACTTGCAAAAAGTGCAATTGGTATTGTAAGTTTTTGTTTTTAGATGCAGGAAAAGGTTTATAATCTACGAACAAAGAGTTATTTTTGTTTGAATAGTTTCTTATGTGTTAGGTCTAACTTGCACCAAAATAATGCGCGGACTAACTGTACTAGCGCGAGTTACCGTAACGAAAATTACCGAAATATATCCGTCTAGATATTTGATTGCTCTATTTTCATTTTAATATTTTGATATGGTAGCATACTACTATAGTGACCTACACCCTAACGATGTAAGGGCATGACTATTAGGACATTTCCAAATGCAATTGTATTTAAATTCATGTTTGATATGCCATAAAACGCCATATCGATAATAATCGTATTGCTAAACCAACAGAAATTAAGGTAGTGTAGTCACTTAACTTTTAGGGATCTTCTGTGAGGAAAAAAACACCCTAAATGCTTTGATTTTATAGAATAACAGCACAGAGTTGCAGAAGACACCGTTATTGTGGCATGGCTGCGCCGTTCCGAACTTGATCTCCATAATTATGGAGATCACTGGTTCCGAAAGACCTGAAAGAACAGCCTGCGAAGAGCGCCCCCTTTGTCCTATCGTCGACAGACAGGAAAAAGTGGCCCCCAGACGACTTGTTTTGCAATCCTTACTTCGCATATCGGCACCTCTCGGCACCTGTCTAAACTTTAATAAGATAAGCGCAAAATTTAAACGGAAGTGCGCCCTAAAGTCACCGGTTAAACATGTCTGCTAAGAACATTTTACCACAGAGCAGGTAGGATAACATTTCCTAAGATTAGAATAAGATGTGTAAATACTTCTGAACCACTTTTTAGAAATGTTAAATTCCACACTTTTAGATGTCTAGTTAGGAAAGAATGTTGCAAGTTACAACCTGACGCCACTTCCGCGATTGTGTAGGCCTATGGAGGAGACTGGCCGACTGGAAATTCGGCGATCGTGTAGTGGAGGGCCCCTGTTTTGTTTTGATCAAATTAGAGTCAAAAATGTTTTTCATTGCTAAAAAAATCACCTTTACAATCAAAAGAAGACTTTTGGGAGTAATTGCAGAATACCCCGCCACTCGGAAATACACCCCTAAAATCACTGGCTACGAGGTTGGAATCACTGCAAAAGAAACAATTCAAGTCCATTGCCAGCTACGCGGATACTGAGTGGGGTAATCCTTATTTTTAGGACCCCGTTCCTATATAGGAAGGGAAAGACTCACCAAAACAGTTGACTAAATGACACTCAAAATTGACATTCTGATACTTCTTGGCACATCTGAACAATTGGCAATGACACCTTCTTGACTTCTAAAGACTGCTTTAGCCTGCAAAAGTCACTTTGGTACTGGACAGACATCTGCAAAAGTCAGTTTTGAACAGAACTCGTAAAAAATAGAGGTGTCCTAAAAGTAAGGATTACCCTGAGTGGGGGTCCATTATTTGAGAATGAAGCAACACAAAATGAATGAGAGTTGCTGAACAAAATTCTAAGTCCAAACCAACCACCCTGTTGGCGGCTACGAGGCTACGGAGTGGGAGTCCCCTTGAATATGCTTGAGAACGAAGCAACACAAAAGGAATGGGAGTTGCTGAAAAATTTTTAAGTCCAAACCAACTACCCTGTTGGTGGCTACGCGGTCACAAAGTGGGAGTGCAATGGACTCCGCCCTGGAGCATGACGCATACTCGGCATAGTACATACAAGTAGCGCTGAGAATGTTTATTGAGGTCAATCAGCCGTGACCTCGTAGCCGGCTACGAGGTGGATAGATCGAGTGGCGGGGTATTCTGCAATTGTGCCGACTTTTGGGTAGACAGTCATATTTGAATGAATGTATTTGGTACTTTTTGGTAGGCTACTCACAAATTTACTCAGACTGGGACCGTCATGACCGTGAGTGCATAAAAACGTGCAAAATTACTACTGACGTTTTTTTACTCACCATTAGGCAGGCTAATTAATGCCCACACAACACATACATTAAAATGATATAGTTGCAAGCATGTCACCTGCGAAATTTGAGACCTTAAATCCAATTTTAAGGCAAGTTTTTGGCAGTTCAAAAACCATGCATCAACGTCAATCCCCATGCTCTGGAAATGTGTGTTTGATTCCCAATGTATTCTGGGTAGGTGTATGGAATGTCAGACAAGTCGACCGTTGAGACAACTCGACTCGGGACAAGTCGGCTGTTGAGACAACTCGACTCGGGACAACTCGACCGTTGAGACAGCTAACGTGCACGGCACGTGCACGGTACGGCCACGCGGTTGACCGGAGATGCGCGCACAGGCCCGGCAAATTCGAACGATGTGCAAGGACAATCATGCTGCGCTATATCGGCTCTGCTCTATTATGTGTCATAACTCCCAAACGGCGATCAGCCGCCGTCAAAATCCCCGGTACTATCCCCTAAACTAGGCCCAAAAACATGCGAGGCGACTTGTCTCAACGGTCGACTTGTCTTTCCATTTATCGCACATACGGTCGAGTTGTCTCAACGGTCGAGTTGTCTCAACGGGTGACTTGTCCCGAGTCGAGTTGTCTCAACGGTCGTCTTGTCTGACCCCCGGTGTATGTAGAGCCTTGCAGCTAACTTGTTTTTTATTCGATGGCCAAATGAACATAGCGCCCTCTGTTAAAAAATGAAACATTTTGCATTCACTCAGATCAACAAGAGGGCGCTGTTTTATCTACACGATAATAATGTTATAGCTGAGGAGTCTTTTTGCACAATGCATTGCAGTACACATCAACGTGATGTCTCACGTATGGATTTCGATAGCCCGACTGCGTCTTGCCGTACAGTACTATCGCAAGCTCTGTAGTACGGCCAGACGCCCAATGCTTCCACAGAGGCTGAATTTTTTTGGCCGCTGATGTAGCGATTTTGCTACAGATTTCGATCGAGATTATCTTTTCATCCAGGACACAAATTTCCAAAGTTAAGGTTCTTAGTCGTAGAGCAACTCATACCTTTTCGAAAAAACGTTCTTTTGTCTCAATATTTTCATCCATCTGGCCAAAAGCCGACTTTTCAGTCATCTTTCACAAATATCGTCCCGAAAATGCTCCCCCTTGCGATTTCAAAATGGCGGCCGCGCTGTAATGTATGCATTATGCGAGTGCGCTTGGGCAAGGTAATGAATATGCATCATAGTTTATGACGTTTGTCGGACACTCGGCGCGGCTGGCCATACAAACACGAGGTCATGAACTAAATAATGCATATTCATTATCTTGCCCAAGCGCGCTCGCATAATGCATACATTACAGCGCGGCCGCCATTTTGAAATCGCATGGGGGAGCATTTTCGGGACGATGTTTGTGGAAGATGATGACTGAAAAGTCGGCTTTTGGCCAGATGGATGAAAATATTGAGACAAAAGAACGTTTTTTCGAAAAGGTATGAGTTGCTCTACGACTAAGAACCTTAACTTTGGAATTTGTGTCCTGGATGAAAAGATAATCTTGATCGAAATCTGTAGCAAAATCGCTACATCAGCGGCCAAAAAAATTCAGTCTCTGTGGAAGCATTGGGCGTCTGGCCGTACTACAGAGCTTGCGATAGTACTGTACGGCCAGACGCAGTCGGGCTAGGATTTCGATAACTCTCTGCAAAATTAGAATTAAAAGCTGAATTTTTGGTGATGCAATGCTCACAACAGCAACTTTGCGAGGCAGAAGTTTCGGGGATTATTGAAGAAACTGTAGTGAGTAAGAAGCTTGCAAATTTGATTCACACTGGTTTTATTATGCAGCACAAACTTTTGCACGATATGGATACCTTAAGTTTTGGGACTCTCATACACAGTATTGAGAGTCCCAAATTTTGGACTAAAATTTACTGTGCTGTTTGGGCCTTGCGATTCAGCGCGCCATGCATGCTCAGACTCATGGTACATGATCGCACGGTACATTGCGTGGTGATTGCCATCTTTATTTTTGGGAAGCTTGTTGTCGCCGTTCTGTCATCATCATTTTACCCCCAAATTTCCCTTAAAAAATCAAAAGCCTGCCCTCTATCTATGACATTACTTCTGGAATCAGCCTCCGCTTCTTTACATTCTTTACATACTGAGTAACCTACATGTACACAAACTAAATAGGTCAAGTTTGTCCCAACTCTGCCAAAAATGACCCACAAAAATTCCCCGTTTTGCTCTGACACATATCCAAGACGACAGCAATCTATCAATCAGTCAAGACCCCGTACATGTAGTTGCATGGGTAATGTTGTCCCTGGTCTTTATAGTATCTTTTCCCCTTAGATGTTAGAAAATGGGTTTTTTTAAAACCAATTTCAAGACCAGGTTTTACAGTGACATCATTTGTTACTTTTTGTAAAAGTGTTATTGGATTAAGGAAGTAAAGGGAAATATAAGATTTCAAATAAACACTTTGAATAATAGTCCAATGTTTTCAATCACAATACTGTTTTTTTTTTCAAATTTCTCTGGTTATTATTATGTCAGTGTGTGTACATGTACAAATTACCACTACTCCAATGGAACAACTCATAAACTTGCAAATCATAGTCACATGTAGCACAACAATACTTGTCCCTTTCTTTGTTGTTTAGCATAAGCTTGAATGGGAGTTACGCCAACGTGAGGAAGAAATCGCTGAGCTCCAGAAGGCCCTGAGTGACATGCAGGTTTATCTCTTCCAGGAGAGAGATCATGTCTTAAGGCTCTTTGCTGAAAATGACCGCCTGAAGATACAAGAACTGGAAGATAGAAAAAGGTGCGTGGGATTGTCTGATGAAGATGTTTTAAGTCTTGACTAAGGCTCTCAGCTAATGTTCTGCACTGCATGGATCATAGTGAATAGCTGATCTGGATTAGTGTGTTGAGCTTGTCACGGGTGTTGGTCACTTTGCTGAATTACCACTTCGCCGAATAACCACTTAGCCAAATGGCATCAGGTCAACTCGGACCCAAACCAAGTCGGACCCATGCCAAGTCGGACCCACGCCAACTCGGACCCACTACCAACTCGGACCCACTACCAACTCGGACCCAAGACCAACTCGGACCCACTACCAACTCGGACCCAAGCACGACCAACTCAGACCCAACAATGACTTAATCATTAGTTTCAGAGATTATATTTATACATGTAGGTCATCTTAATAGTGCTTATATAGTGAAGATATTCGGTAATTATATTGGTCAGAATGGGGCTTTTAGTTTTGTTGTTTGATTATACTACATTGATTTTGCACTCTTATTACTCATTCACATGAAGAAATGGATATGTGCAATGTTTTCCTTTTTCATCTGCTTTTTGTGGGTGTGTGCCAAATAATCAGTGTTGTAGGTCTCGAGACCGGTCTCGAGACCACTTTTTGCTGGTCTTGGTCTCGGTCTCGGAAGCTGTGGTCTCGGTCTTGGTCTCGGTCTTGGTCCCCTTTAGCCCCATAAATGTGGCCTATTTACTGGACTGCCTCCGTAAACATAGGCCACACATCCACATGTACAAAAATCGTGTCGACGGAGCCAAATTTTGATTTTCACATTTAGGCTTAGTTTGTAGGGTTTTTTTGCTTTAGAAGCATACTCACCCTCTTTATAGGCTAATCAGAAAGTGCTGCCTTTTTCAGATGTATATTTTTCGTGAAATTTCCAGATTCATTTTTACACGTTTGTGTATCAAAATTTCAAAATGAAATTTCACAAAAATTAGACATCTGAAAAAGGCAGCACTTTCTGATTAGCCTGTAAAGAGGGTGAGTATGCTTCTAAAGCAAAAAAAACCTACAAACTAAGCCTAAATGTGAAAATCAAGATTTTTGTACATGTGGATGTGTGGCCTATGTTTACGGAGGCAGTCCAGTAAATAGGCCACATTTATGGGGCTAGGTCCCCTTTGGTCTCGATATTTTGGCTCGTCTCGGGTTGAGACCGGCAATATGTAGCTTTTACAGCTTGATCGATTACTTTTTGTTTACTTCGTTCAGTACAATTAATAGTTAAAACATTTGCTAGCCCGTAGATCAAGCTTGTTATATATCGCGGTCGGTTTGGACTTGACAGCACGTTGGAAAGTCTCCAAAGTACATGTAAAGCTGCAGCAGTTCCAGTCACTGAACGATTTGGAACAAGTTCGGCATTTATCTGTTGAGTCGGGCACATAAAGCAAAGTATAAACTTCTAACAATTTATACAATAAGGGTCAACCATTTTTGGGGATTGTGTAGTTTAGCCCACCCCTGTGGGCGTAATCACTTGCATTTTGTATTCTGATAATAAATGAGGTGCTTCAAATTAGTTATATATTTTCGACCCCACACAATGATCTCTTTAATTTGGGACAGTATTTTGAAGAAAAAGTAAATATTTCAACCTGATTTTCCAGCATTGAACTCACACACTCTTACCAGTTACCACTCACTGTTGCCATGAGAGTGTATGATGAGACCCCATTTTCTGGCTGCTCAGTTTGAAGTACCCCATTATTCCTCAAAAATTAAAATCCCGTTCAGAAAAAAATTAAAAATCCATATCTGGCACATACTGGCTACCACCTCACAACTTGTGGGTCTACATGTACAAGTCCACATTCTATGACAGAAATTTAAAAATTGATTCAACATTTTCTAGCTCCCATTTTTTAAAATCAAGTACATGCACACAAGTCTTGTTAGAAGTTAAGTCCTATATTTATTTAAGGAAAAAAAGAGGCACAATGTAAAATTAAAATTGCATCTTTAAATATCCGTTAGAAGTCATAGCTGAAACCAAGGGGTGACTGTGGAGTTTAGGATCCGAGTTCCTATAACAGATGAAACATCTACCTTTAACTTTTACTTTTGTCAAGATTGGGTGCAGCCCATTATATTTCTTAAGTATAACTACTTTTTGCTCAAGTAACGTGTCATGTATCAATTTGTCAACACTGCCACTGGTCAAAATTTTGGTCTGTAATCTTTGTGAATAGAAAGGTTACAAGTTTCAACTATAATAACGTGTCTTGTTTTTTTATTTCGACTATTGTTATTTATTATCAGCGGTCTTGGTCTCGGTCTCGGTCTCGGACCATATTGGTCTCCGCCTTGAAGGGGCTGGTCTCGGTCTCGGTCTCGGACTATGCGGTCTCAACTACAACCCTGCAAATAATATAAACCAAATTAAATCACACTCAATGAAGGATTTCAATATGTCACAAAAATGTTGTTCAGTGAGGAAGTTATTAATTTGAAATACATGTAGACCTTTCATTTCATGTAATTGTTAGTTTGTTTAATTTTTTTTTTTTTTTACGAATCTGTTTAACTTTTTATACTTTTTTGATTAACTTTTTTCCCCCATGGAACATCATAGTCGAACATACAGACAGCTAATGTACCTGTAAGGCCTTGAAGGATAATCTTCCCAGAGCTCCAATACTCCTTTTTGATGATTGACATTTCATAATTGTAGGGTATTTAATAAGTTGATCTTTTTTTTAGTTCACATGCTGGCTTTGAGTTTTGTGGGTTTTTTAACGAATCTGTGTAACTTACTTTTTTGATTAACCTTTTTTGTTCAATATGGAACCTTCGTTTTTCTTGCAGTGTATGCAATGGTGTTTATGTGTTTTTTTTTGTTAAATACATATACAAATGTACATGTAGAAATTAGAATAGACTTTGTTTTATACTTTATTTATTTTATTGAATGACTTATAATGTTTACTTATATTTATTGAATTAATCGTGTCATGTTTGAAAGTGTTTATGTTTCAATGTCATACTTTCCAATTTTATTTTTCTATGAAGATCTGTTTTGAATTTATGTGGTTTGAATTAAAAATGAAATGAATTGCTGTTAAATTGAGCAAGATGGCGTGAACGATGTCAAATATGAAAATGAATAATTGGTTAAACTTTAATTTTAAATTTTACTTTTGGTTAAAGCGCAATATGTTTCAATGGAAACAAATAATAAAAATAAATAATTAATTACACTTTTAAAGCGCATTTCAAAAAAGCATTTCAATGCGCTTTACGACGACAAACTGCTGCAATACAGATATTTTACCTGACAACTACAATGAAAATTTATACTTAAAAGCATCACTGTATTAACAGATGATAAGTGGACAAACTTTATGAAATTGTCAAATAATTGTAAAAGTCCGAGTTGGTCATGCATGGGTCTGAGTTGGTAGTGGGTCCGAGTTGGTTGTGGATCCGAGTTGGTAGTGGGTCCGATTGAGTTGGCGTGGGTCCGAGTTGGTAGTGGGTCCGAGTTGGCCTGGGTCCGAGTTGGCTTGGGTCCGACTTGGTTTGGGTCCGAGTTGGATCGAAACCAGCCAAATTACCACTTAGCCAAATTACTGCTTTGCCCAATTACCACTTCGCCGAAAGTATTTGCTAACACATTATGCTCGCATGCACAAACTCATGGTAATTATAACAGCTGACTGGTACTTAATATTAAGTGGTTTTCATACTTGTTGTGTCTTCTATTACTAGGTTTATGTGACATTGTCCTCTCAATTCACTTTGAAAGTGCAGAAGTGGAATTTATAAAATATATTAATCATTGACTGTCCGTACACGGTGACCATGTTTTTGGTCGCACACAGTTAATTCTGAAACTTTTTTTTTTTCTTTTTAAATCTTCATCCCCTTCAGTACTGTTTCAAGTTGACTATAGAATGAAAAAAGTTGAATCTCATATGGGTTTGGATAGGAAGGGGTAAAACAACCCCAAGTTTTTCATGTAGCTCGTTTTTATGGCTCCATACATACATGTACGTGTCTGTAGGCATTTCTTTATGGTGTAAATCAAGGACACACACATGCAACATCATCAGTGAATTGTAAATGGAAGACGAGTTTGATTAGAAAACGTGTACTAAACCAATGAGAGCAGATGCAAAAATGTTCAGAGTATAAACAAAGGAAAGGGAAGAGAAACATTAGAAAATCCTTGATTTACACCATAACAAACTTGTTAGTACGTGCGTTTGCGTGCAATTCGGCGAAGTGGTCATTCAGCGAAGTGGTAATTCGACGGAGTGGCAAGTAGGCGAAGTGGTTATTCGGTGAAGTAGCAAATCGTTGAAGTGGTTGTCGACAAAGAGGTTGGTTGGCAAAGCGACTGCAAAAACCTTGTCACAATAGCAGTGCTACTGCCTGTCCTGAGGCTGAATTGAATCCATGTACATGTACCTGTAATCTGTATGTTGTGCAGATGGATGGTGACTGTTTATACTTAAAAACATCACTGTATTAACAGATGATAAGTGGACAAACTTTATGAAATTGTCAAATAATTGTAAACGCTGTCAAATGATTGTAAAAGATGAGTCCGAGTTGGTCATGCATGGGTCCGAGTTGGTAGTGGGTCCGAGTTGGTTGTGGATCCGAGTTGGTAGTGGGTCCGATTGAGTTGGCGTGGGTCCGAGTTGGTAGTGGGTCCGAGTTGGCCTGGGTCCGAGTTGGCTTGGGTCCGACTTGGTTTGGGTCCGAGTTGGATCGAAACCAGCCAAATTACCACTTAGCCAAATTACTGCTTTGCCCAATTACCACTTCGCCGAAAGTATTTGCTAACACATTATGCTCGCATGCACAAACTCATGGTAATTATAACAGCTGACTGGTACTTAATATTAAGTGGTTTTCATACTTGTTGTGTCTTCTTTTACTAGGTTTATGTGACATTGTCCTCTCAATTCACTTTGAAAGTGAAGAAGTGGAATTTATAAAATATATTAATCATTGACTGTCCGTACACGGTGACCATGTTTTTGGTCGCACACAGTTAATTCTCAGAAACTTTTTTTTTTTTCTTTTTAAATCTTCATCCCCTTCAGTACTGTTTCAAGTTGACTATAGAATGAAAAAAGTTGAATCTCATATGGGTTTGGATAGGAAGGGGTAAAACAACCCCAAGTTTTTCATGTAGCTCATTTTTATGGCTCCATACATACATGTACGTGTCTGTAGGCATTTCTTTATGGTGTAAATCAAGGACACACACATGCAACGTCATCAATGAATTGTAAATGGAAGACGAGTTCGATTAGAAAACGTGTACTAAACCAATGAGAGCAGATGCAAAAATGTTCAGAGTATAAACAAAGGAAAGGGAAGAGAAACATTAGAAAATCCTTGATTTACACCATAACAAACTTGTTAGTACGTGCGTTTGCGTGCAATTCGGCGAAGTGGTCATTCAGCGAAGTGGTAATTCGACGGAGTGGCAAGTAGGCGAAGTGGTTATTCGGTGAAGTAGCAAATCGTTGAAGTGGTTGTCGACAAAGAGGTTGGTAGGCAAAGCGACTGCAAAAACCTTGTCACAATAGCAGTGCTACTGCCTGTCCTGAGGCTGAATTGAATCCATGTACATGTATATATACATTGTACCTGTAATCTGTATGTTGTGCAGATGGATGGTGACTGTTGGGGAGGATTCTTTGATTGGCAATGACGGACTGACAACCTTGCGGGCAGAGTACAGGTCATTGTTTGCAGGGCTGGGTAGAGCTTCAAGTTCTCTCTAGGTGTGCTTCACAAAACAGGTCTCTATTAATGTTGTGCATTTTTCCAATAATTTAGTCTTTGAATATTGGAACTTGAATTTGAACAAAAAAATCATCCAATGACATTGAAATAATTTGGAATGTATCGATATAGATTTTGAGCTAGCTGACAACCTGGCATTTGGCAGATATTGAAGATCCACATTAGGGCTTACATTCCTCATGAAAACTCTCAAACCATCTGCGTAAAGTGTGGCGTTTGACTAAACAAATCAAATCTCTCAACTTAAACTCATAAAATCACATCATGGACGGTTTTTTGTCATTGCTCACATTAAAAAAACAATTCAATTTGATAAAATGCTATTCGGATATTCGGTGGATGATCAAATATTTGGATATTCGGTATATTTTGCACAACCCTTGTCTAGACTAAGCAATTGCAATTTGTTCCACACTAGTGCAAAAGTATGTTTAGAGATGATGCATTCATGAACATGTATGAATGTTGGTGCTGCTTTAATACCCCACATGTACAATCAGTTACACGTATAATGTGATATGGAAGTAAACAAACCCTGTTAGTTTGGATTTACCAAAGGTGTACTAACTTGAACTTTTCCAATGATTTGATTTGTACTTGACAGAATCCAGCATCTGTTATCATTATCAAGCCCATCAGGTCCTGAAGTGACATACTTCCACAAAGAACCATCAACGCGGGCAATTGTCACACAGAAACACCCACAAAAGAGACATCCACATGCAGGTCAGTGTGTAACACCGCACTGGCAACTCTACCAACGGGGCTGCAGACTCATATTTGTCAATGTCCTTGGCCAAAATTTGTTAATCAATTCCCTCGCCCATCCATGGGCAATTCTACAGAATTATAAACCTGAATGCCAACAATTCTTAATGGCCAAAATGCCACAAAAGAAATATACATATCAATTTGAAGCATATTATCTGTATTTTATTGACATGTAGTTTATTTAAAAGGGAAGATACAACATCATTGCAAACATCAAAAAACGAAATGATCAAATTATGACGAAATATATTACTGGACTGTCAGTGAATGACAGTCTAAAGCATCCTGTAAAATTCATATTTAGTCATTCCGCATTTTCTTTGCAATCAATTACGCATCTGTGTAGGGGTACAAGCCTGCTAGACTGATTCTCTGACCTAACTTCCTCAAAGTGTACAAAGTGCTACGTCTCATCTTACGTCTCATGTCACCAGACCACAAGAACATGGTTGGATTTCTTAGATTTTCTGGCATTTCCGAACCCAAAACGTGAAATAGGTCAGTTTAAAGGGAAGATACAACATTGGCAAATATTACAAAACGATATGAACAAAGTATCACTAAATACCTTAGTGGATTGTTAGGGGATGACAGCCTAAAGCATCCTGTAAAATCGTGGCTCCTGGTGTGCTGACATTTAAAAAAAAAAATGGTATTTTTCCAACGCTGGTCGGCCGACCAGCAATGGAGAAAACTGTTTTTTTTTTTAAAACTACTCCTAATTTTTCATAATTAGTTATTCTGTGTTTTCTGTGCAATTGATTACACACCTTTGAAGGGGTACAAGCCTACTAGACTGCCTCTCTGATCTTACAATCCCCCAAAGTCTATAAATTCTCCGTTTCATCTTAAATGGGGTCTGTGAACCAGACTACAAGAACATGAATGGTTTTCTTGGTTTTTCCAACATCTACAAGCCCAAAACGTGAAACAAGTCATTTTAACAATATTTGCTAAAACATACTAATCCTCCAAATCCATTTATTTCTGATTATTGCAGCAAAAGCAAATGTTGTACATGCCCTTTAACAATATTTTTTATAGCACACTAATCCCCCAGATGCACTTATTTTGAACATTGCAGCAAAAGCAAATGTTGTACATTCCCTAACAAGTTCAACAGTTTGGCTGTTACTTGTAAATGGAAAATCAATTGATGACAATACAAAAAATTGATTTGTCTGAGTACGTCCGGTGTTTTGAGCCAATTTCTACTACAGCAACAAAGTTGGATGAATAATTTCTTCTTTGACTCATCAAAGTAACTAGTGACTAACTGATATGTTTTATCAGAATTAAAATCTACCCCGTGATTATAACTACAATTACATACACTGTTGAATTGCCCAAAATGTACGTCTGACACTGCGGAACTGCCCCCATTTAAACATTATTAAGAGTAAACCTAGTCAAGTTCCCTTGTATTGGGTATTTTAAGTGTCAACAGTTCTTCAAGTTGTCCTAAATGTCTCATCCTTTTCCAAACAAGCAAACAACTCAAGGAATGCCATGGATAAGCCAGTTCGGTATTTCAACTGCTTATGTGCACAACGATATGGGTCACCGGTCATTCGGGATAGTAGAACGATCAAAGGCGCATGAATGCGGGTGCGCGACGCTTGTGTGTAAATTACCACCAGAGTGGTCGTGCGCGTAACATCGCCTAACATCGTGTCAGCAATGTTATCCCAAATGACCTCAGGTCATTGAAATACAGAACTGGTTTATTACAATGAATTACAGTCGGGCATTAGAAGACTTTTGACCCAACTTTGAACATTGCATTTTATTCTGGCAAACAATTATATATCTGCACACACTGTCCATCAGATTTCAAAGGTATATGAAGGTGTAACCTGTAATTTCCAAGACGTCTCATGTTTTCTTCTTACTTGCCTGTCTGGTTTTTTTTTCCAGAGGGTGAAATATTGGGGTTTAAAAGCCAGAGTGCCAAGCAGACCACAGAACAACAGAACACGGAGGAATGCACAACACAGAGTTACTGCTAACACAAAAGGTAGGTAGAGATTACATACCGGTATGGTTGAGGCAAAGGGTGGTTGATAAAACATTGCAAAGCCAACACTCCTCAGATCTCATACCAACCATATCAGGCCCATTTTTAGTATTTGTGGGTCAGATAAACTAGTGGATCATAGTATTAATACAATGTATGTCAAATCAGGTTTTGCCCTTCATTGATGTATAAACACTGAATACTCAGTGTGTTACCTCCTGAGTAAAAGTTGGAAAAAATCACTCGGTTGGGACTCGAACCCACAACCTCCTGCTTTCTAGTGCAGATGTTTTACCACTTGACCACTGAGCTAATGGGATCGGTTGGCTGGCTCGAATCTGATGTATTGGTACATGGCAGCGGGCATCGCATTAACTATTTATAAGGTCTATGGGATTTAAATTTTTTTTAAGCATTAATATGGTTAAGGTTTGTGACTCATGATCAGAGGGTCAGGGGTCCGAATCTAGTTGCCGGTTATATGTGTGTCCTTGGGCAAGCCACTTCACCCCCACTTGCCTCTCTCCACCCAGGAGTATAAATGGGTACCGATATTAGCTGGGAAGTAACCTGCAATGGACTGGCATCCTATCCAGGGGGGATAAAAAAATATCCTCGGTCGTTTCATGCCTTTGAAACCGGAGATGTATTGGCTAATGACAGACTTTACTTACTTTCATAGTATTAATAGTAAATATATATATCTGTTGCAGCTTTTGGTAGGTGTGTTGATAATTCCTTGATCAGCTGATGAAATTACCTGTAGTTACTCCCCTGAGAAGTGAGTTTGGCAAAAAAGCCGCCTCATCATACCATGAACTTTCCAAGATTAGTTACATACGTTATCCCAGTAAAGTTGCTTCAATCACGATAATTGATCAGATCATCTCCAAAATGGTGGTTTCTTTTGTCCGAGTCTGTACCAGCAGGTTGATCCTGTTACCATCCATCAATATTTTCCAATCCTCATTTCAGTCCAACAGCGCCCAGCCCAAAGCTGTCCATCCTGATTCAGACCAGCAGCAGGCAGAGCCAGAGAGTCTGTTGCTACAGATTGAAGCTCTACAATCTCAGATGAAGGAACAAGCTGAGCTATCTAGAGAGCGGACGGAAGCCTTGCTGGAGGATCGTAGGGTCAGGATGGAAGAGATGCAGACTGTGATTGAGAGAGATCGCTCCAAGATTCACTCCCTCAATGAAAAGTAGGAACTCCCTTCATTGATTCCTTATAATCTTAAATGAACTTGACAAAGGTGCCCAGTGGCATAGCTAATGATAGGGGAGGAGGATGAGGGGCATGGACCCCTCTGCTCAAAGACTGCCTCCTACTAGAAACTGAGGTCCCTTTAGGGCCCTCCAGCAACTTGGACCCCAGTTACATCCTTGAAGGTACCAATAAAGATAAATGCACATGTGTGCAGTTTGGACAACGGGCAGGGGTTTCAAATAGATTATATTACCTGGTGTTTGTGTTGTTGCATGAATTGGCAAAACATTTCTAAATATGTGGAGTGCCCTGGCCTCATGGTCTGGAGCATTGAACTCGTTGTCTGCGGGTAATTCTACAGGTTGTGGGTTCGAGTCCAGCCTGGGGTTATGGTGCATGTTCCCTTTGGCAAGACACTTTGTCACTCATTGCTTCGCCCCACCCAGGAGTAAATGGGTACCTGTGAGAACAGAGATCGCAATTGTGATTGATTTTAGCTACCTTGCGTCGAAATGACTACACCGAGCTGTATGGGCTTTATTCAGGAGTCGACTATATTAAATTGAAAGCGAGGTAAAATCTTCATATTTGGAACTTGCAAAGAGAAATTAAAGCAGTGACATAAAATTAATTACAAATTAATACCAGTCTGCTTTAATGAAAATTTAAATTTGTTGTTAAACATACCCTAATGTTTTTAAGCCACATTTAAAATAAAAATTGAAAGTGAGGCTAGAATGCAAAAATAGTCTGGCACCATCCTATTCAATAGTTTATAAAATACTGTCAGGGAACATGACTAAAATGACTTCCTCGTGAACAAAAATCCATATTCCACAGGAAGCTGAGATTGTATTTGCAATGTTTCATTGGCCCAATGATCAGGGGTAATAATAATGTAAAGCACTTTGATCTTAGTTATTTTAGAAACCACAGTCTTTCCACACTAGTATATTGGCAACACATCTTGCCAAAATAACATGGAGGCATATGCAGTGTGTGCTTGCTGAAATTACATGAGTCAATTGACTAATAAAACCAAATTAGGTTTTGTCCATCACCGATGTATAAACACTGTATTCTCAGTGTGTTTCCTCCCGAGTGAAAGTTGGAAAAAAATCACTCCGGTGGGACTCGAACCCACGACCTCCTGCTTTCTATTGCAGATGTCTTACCATCTTATGAATAGTTAATGTAGTACCCGCTGCTATGTACATCAGATTCGAACCAGCCAACTGATCCCGTTAGCTCGGTGGTCAAGTGGTAAGACATCTGCACTAGAAAGCAGGAGGTCATGGGTTCGACCGGAGTGATTTTTTTCAACTTTAGGGAATGACAGCCTAAAGCATCCTGTAAAATCGTGGCTCCTGGTGTGCTGACATTTTAAAAAAAAAATGGTATTTTTCCAACGCTGGTCGGCCGACCAGCAATGTCTGGTTTTTTTTTTCCAGAGGGTGAAATATTGGGTTTAAAAGCCGAAGTGCCAAGCAGACCACAGAACAACAGAACACGGAGGAATGCACAACACAGAGTTACTGCTAACACAAAAGGTAGGTAGAGATTACATACCGGTATGGTTGAGGCAAAGGGTGGTTGATAAAACATTGCAAAGCCAACACTCCTCAGATCTCATACCAACCATATCAGGCCCATTTTTAGTATTTGTTGGTCAGATAAACTAGTGGATCATAGTATTAATACAATGTATGTCAAATCAGGTTTTGCCCTTCATTGATGTATAAACACTGAATACTCAGTGTGTTACCTCCTGAGTAAAAGTTGGAAAAAATCACTCGGTTGGGACTCGAACCCACAACCTCCTGCTTTCTAGTGCAGATGTTTTACCACTTGACCACTGAGCTAATGGGATCGGTTGGCTGCCTCGAATCTGATGTATTGGTACATGGCAGCGGGCATCGCATTAACTATTTATAAGGTCTATGGGATTTTAAGTTTTTTTTAAGCATTAATATGGTTAAGGTTTGTGACTCATGATCAGAGGGTCAGGGGTCCGAATCTAGTTGCCGGTTATATGTGTGTCCTTGGGCAAGCCACTTCACCCCCACTTGCCTCTCTCCACCCAGGAGTATAAATAGGTACCGATATTAGCTGGGAAGTAACCTGCAATGGACTGGCATCCTATCCAGGGGGGATAAAAAAATATCCTCGGTCGTTTCATGCCTTTGAAACCGGAGATGTATTGGCTAATGACAGACTTTACTTACTTTCATAGTATTAATAGTAAATATATATATCTGTTGCAGCTTTTGGTAGGTGTGTTGATAATTCCTTGATCAGCTGATGAAATTACCTGTAGTTACTCCCCTGAGAAGTGAGTTTAGTTCATACCATGAACTTTAGTTACATACGTTATCCCAGTAAAGTTGCTTCAATCACGATAATTGATCAGATCATCTCCAAAAGGGTGGTTTCTTTTGTCCGAGTCTGTACCAGCAGGTTGATCCTGTTACCATCCATCAATATTTTCCAATCCTCATTTCAGTCCAACAGCGCCCAGCCCAAAGCTGTCCATCCTGATTCAGACCAGCAGCAGGCAGAGCCAGAGAGTCTGTTGCTACAGATTGAAGCTCTACAATCTCAGATGAAGGAACAAGCTGAGCTATCTAGAGAGCAGACGGAAGCCTTGCTGGAGGATCGTAGGGTCAGGATGGAAGAGATGCAGACTGTGATTGAGAGAGATCGCTCCAAGATTCACTCCCTCAATGAAAAGTAGGAACTCCCTTCATTGATTCCTTATAATCTTAAATGAACTTGACAAAGGTGCCCAGTGGCATAGCTAATGATAGGGGAGGAGGATGAGGGGCATGGACCCCTCTGCTCAAAGACTGCCTCCTACTAGAAACTGAGGTCCCTTTAGGGCCCTCCAGCAACTTGGACCCCAGTTACATCCTTGAAGGTACCAATAAAGATAAATGCACATGTGTGCAGTTTGGACAACGGGCAGGGGTTTCAAATAGATTATATTACCTGGTGTTTGTGTTGTTGCATGAATTGGCAAAACATTTCTAAATATGTGGAGTGCCCTGGCCTCATGGTCTGGAGCATTGAACTCGTTGTCTGCGGGTAATTCTACAGGTTGTGGGTTCGAGTCCAGCCTGGGGTTATGGTGCATGTTCCCTTTGGCAAGACACTTTGTCACTCATTGCTTCGCCCCACCCAGGAGTAAATGGGTACCTGTGAGAACAGAGATCGCAATTGTGATTGATTTTAGCTACCTTGCGTCGAAATGACTACACCGAGCTGTATGGGCTTTATTCAGGAGTCGACTATATTAAATTGAAAGCGAGGTAAAATCTTCATATTTGGAACTTGCAAAGAGAAATTAAAGCAGTGACATAAAATTAATTACAAATTAATACCAGTCTGCTTTAATGAAAATTTAAATTTGTTGTTAAACATACCCTAATGTTTTTAAGCCACATTTAAAATAAAAATTGAAAGTGAGGCTAGAATGCAAAAATAGTCTGGCACCATCCTATTCAATAGTTTATAAAATACTGTCAGGGAACATGACTAAAATGACTTCCTCGTGAATAAAAATCCATATTCCACAGGAAGCTGAGATTGTATTTGCAATGTTTCATTGGCCCAATGATCAGGGGTAATAATAATGTAAAGCACTTTGATCTTAGTTATTTTAGAAACCACAGTCTTTCCACACTAGTATATTGGCAACACATCTTGCCAAAATAACATGGAGGCATATGCAGTGTGTGCTTGCTGAAATTACATGAGTCAATTGACTAATAAAACCAAATTAGGTTTTGTCCATCACCGATGTATAAACACTGTATTCTCAGTGTGTTTCCTCCCGAGTGAAAGTTGGAAAAAAATCACTCCGGTGGGACTCGAACCCACGACCTCCTGCTTTCTATTGCAGATGTCTTACCATCTTATGAATAGTTAATGTAGTACCCGCTGCTATGTACATCAGATTCGAACCAGCCAACTGATCCCGTTAGCTCGGTGGTCAAGTGGTAAGACATCTGCACTAGAAAGCAGGAGGTCATGGGTTCGACCGGAGTGATTTTTTTCAACTTTAGGGAATGACAGCCTAAAGCATCCTGTAAAATCGTGGCTCCTGGTGTGCTGACATTTTAAAAAAAAATGGTATTTTTCCAACGCTGGTCGGCCGACCAGCAATGTCTGGTTTTTTTTTTCCAGAGGGTGAAATATTGGGTTTAAAAGCCGAAGTGCCAAGCAGACCACAGAACAACAGAACACGGAGGAATGCACAACACAGAGTTACTGCTAACACAAAAGGTAGGTAGAGATTACATACCGGTATGGTTGAGGCAAAGGGTGGTTGATAAAACATTGCAAAGCCAACACTCCTCAGATCTCATACCAACCATATCAGGCCCATTTTTAGTATTTGTTGGTCAGATAAACTAGTGGATCATAGTATTAATACAATGTATGTCAAATCAGGTTTTGCCCTTCATTGATGTATAAACACTGAATACTCAGTGTGTTACCTCCTGAGTAAAAGTTGGAAAAAATCACTCGGTTGGGACTCGAACCCACAACCTCCTGCTTTCTAGTGCAGATGTTTTACCACTTGACCACTGAGCTAATGGGATCGGTTGGCTGCCTCGAATCTGATGTATTGGTACATGGCAGCGGGCATCGCATTAACTATTTATAAGGTCTATGGGATTTTAAGTTTTTTTTAAGCATTAATATGGTTAAGGTTTGTGACTCATGATCAGAGGGTCAGGGGTCCGAATCTAGTTGCCGGTTATATGTGTGTCCTTGGGCAAGCCACTTCACCCCCACTTGCCTCTCTCCACCCAGGAGTATAAATAGGTACCGATATTAGCTGGGAAGTAACCTGCAATGGACTGGCATCCTATCCAGGGGGGATAAAAAAATATCCTCGGTCGTTTCATGCCTTTGAAACCGGAGATGTATTGGCTAATGACAGACTTTACTTACTTTCATAGTATTAATAGTAAATATATATATCTGTTGCAGCTTTTGGTAGGTGTGTTGATAATTCCTTGATCAGCTGATGAAATTACCTGTAGTTACTCCCCTGAGAAGTGAGTTTAGTTACATACGTTATCCCAGTAAAGTTGCTTCAATCACGATAATTGATCAGATCATCTCCAAAAGGGTGGTTTCTTTTGTCCGAGTCTGTACCAGCAGGTTGATCCTGTTACCATCCATCAATATTTTCCAATCCTCATTTCAGTCCAACAGCGCCCAGCCCAAAGCTGTCCATCCTGATTCAGACCAGCAGCAGGCAGAGCCAGAGAGTCTGTTGCTACAGATTGAAGCTCTACAATCTCAGATGAAGGAACAAGCTGAGCTATCTAGAGAGCAGACGGAAGCCTTGCTGGAGGATCGTAGGGTCAGGATGGAAGAGATGCAGACTGTGATTGAGAGAGATCGCTCCAAGATTCACTCCCTCAATGAAAAGTAGGAACTCCCTTCATTGATTCCTTATAATCATAAATGAACTTGACAAAGGTGCCCAGTGGCATAGCTAATGATAGGGGAGGAGGATGAGGGGCATGGACCCCTCTGCTCAAAGACTGCCTCCTACTAGAAACTGAGGTCCCTTTAGGGCCCTCCAGCAACTTGGACCCCAGTTACATCCTTGAAGGTACCAATAAAGATAAATGCACATGTGTGCAGTTTGGAAAACGGGCAGGGGTTTCAAATAGATTATATTACCTGGTGTTTGTGTTGTTGCATGAATTGGCAAAACATTTCTAAATATGTGGAGTGCCCTGGCCTCATGGTCTGGAGCATTGAACTCGTTGTCTGCGGGTAATTCTACAGGTTGTGGGTTCGAGTCCAGCCTGGGGTTATGGTGCATGTTCCCTTTGGCAAGACACTTTGTCACTCATTGCTTCGCCCCACCCAGGAGTAAATGGGTACCTGTGAGAACAGAGATCGCAATTGTGATTGATTTTAGCTACCTTGCGTCGAAATGACTACACCGAGCTGTATGGGCTTTATTCAGGAGTCGACTATATTAAATTGAAAGCGAGGTAAAATCTTCATATTTGGAACTTGCAAAGAGAAATTAAAGCAGTGACATAAAATTAATTACAAATTAATACCAGTCTTCTTTAATGAAAATTTAAATTTGTTGTTAAACATACCCTAATGTTTTTAAGCCACATTTAAAATAAAAATTGAAAGTGAGGCTAGAATGCAAAAATAGTCTGGCACCATCCTATTCAATAGTTTATAAAATACTGTCAGGGAACATGACTAAAATGACTTCCTCGTGAATAAAAATCCATATTCCACAGGAAGCTGAGATTGTATTTGCAATGTTTCATTGGCCCAATGATCAGGGGTAATAATAATGTAAAGCACTTTGATCTTAGTTATTTTAGAAACCACAGTCTTTCCACACTGGTATATTGGCAACACATCTTGCCAAAATAACATGGAGGCATATGCAGTGTGTGCTTGCTGAAATTACATGAGTCAATTGACTAATAAAACCAAATTAGGTTTTGTCCATCACCGATGTATAAACACTGTATTCTCAGTGTGTTTCCTCCCGAGTGAAAGTTGGAAAAAAATCACTCCGGTGGGACTCGAACCCACGACCTCCTGCTTTCTATTGCAGATGTCTTACCATCTTATGAATAGTTAATGTAGTACCCGCTGCTATGTACATCAGATTCGAACCAGCCAACTGATCCCGTTAGCTCGGTGGTCAAGTGGTAAGACATCTGCACTAGAAAGCAGGAGGTCATGGGTTCGACCGGAGTGATTTTTTTCAACTTTAGGGAATGACAGCCTAAAGCATCCTGTAAAATCGTGGCTCCTGGTGTGCTGACATTTTAAAAAAAAAATGGTATTTTTCCAACGCTGGTCGGCCGACCAGCAATGTCTGGTTTTTTTTTTCCAGAGGGTGAAATATTGGGTTTAAAAGCCGAAGTGCCAAGCAGACCACAGAACAACAGAACACGGAGGAATGCACAACACAGAGTTACTGCTAACACAAAAGGTAGGTAGAGATTACATACCGGTATGGTTGAGGCAAAGGGTGGTTGATAAAACATTGCAAAGCCAACACTCCTCAGATCTCATACCAACCATATCAGGCCCATTTTTAATATTTGTTGGTCAGATAAACTAGTGGATCATAGTATTAATACAATGTATGTCAAATCAGGTTTTGCCCTTCATTGATGTATAAACACTGAATACTCAGTGTGTTACCTCCTGAGTAAAAGTTGGAAAAAATCACTCGGTTGGGACTCGAACCCACAACCTCCTGCTTTCTAGTGCAGATGTTTTACCACTTGACCACTGAGCTAATGGGATCGGTTGGCTGCCTCGAATCTGATGTATTGGTACATGGCAGCGGGCATCGCATTAACTATTTATAAGGTCTATGGGATTTTAAGTTTTTTTTAAGCATTAATATGGTTAAGGTTTGTGACTCATGATCAGAGGGTCAGGGGTCCGAATCTAGTTGCCGGTTATATGTGTGTCCTTGGGCAAGCCACTTCACCCCCACTTGCCTCTCTCCACCCAGGAGTATAAATAGGTACCGATATTAGCTGGGAAGTAACCTGCAATGGACTGGCATCCTATCCAGGGGGGATAAAAAAATATCCTCGGTCGTTTCATGCCTTTGAAACCGGAGATGTATTGGCTAATGACAGACTTTACTTACTTTCATAGTATTAATAGTAAATATATATATCTGTTGCAGCTTTTGGTAGGTGTGTTGATAATTCCTTGATCAGCTGATGAAATTACCTGTAGTTACTCCCCTGAGAAGTGAGTTTAGTTACATACGTTATCCCAGTAAAGTTGCTTCAATCATGATAATTGATCAGATCATCTCCAAAAGGGTGGTTTCTTTTGTCCGAGTCTGTACCAGCAGGTTGATCCTGTTACCATCCATCAATATTTTCCAATCCTCATTTCAGTCCAACAGCGCCCAGCCCAAAGCTGTCCATCCTGATTCAGACCAGCAGCAGGCAGAGCCAGAGAGTCTGTTGCTACAGATTGAAGCTCTACAATCTCAGATGAAGGAACAAGCTGAGCTATCTAGAGAGCAGACGGAAGCCTTGCTGGAGGATCGTAGGGTCAGGATGGAAGAGATGCAGACTGTGATTGAGAGAGATCGCTCCAAGATTCACTCCCTCAATGAAAAGTAGGAACTCCCTTCATTGATTCCTTATAATCTTAAATGAACTTGACAAAGGTGCCCAGTGGCATAGCTAATGATAGGGGAGGAGGATGAGGGGCATGGACCCCTCTGCTCAAAGACTGCCTCCTACTAGAAACTGAGGTCCCTTTAGGGCCCTCCAGCAACTTGGACCCCAGTTACATCCTTGAAGGTACCAATAAAGATAAATGCACATGTGTGCAGTTTGGACAACGGGCAGGGGTTTCAAATAGATTATATTACCTGGTGTTTGTGTTGTTGCATGAATTGGCAAAACATTTCTAAATATGTGGAGTGCCCTGGCCTCATGGTCTGGAGCATTGAACTCGTTGTCTGCGGGTAATTCTACAGGTTGTGGGTTCGAGTCCAGCCTGGGGTTATGGTGCATGTTCCCTTTGGCAAGACACTTTGTCACTCATTGCTTCGCCCCACCCAGGAGTAAATGGGTACCTGTGAGAACAGAGATCGCAATTGTGATTGATTTTAGCTACCTTGCGTCGAAATGACTACACCGAGCTGTATGGGCTTTATTCAGGAGTCGACTATATTAAATTGAAAGCGAGGTAAAATCTTCATATTTGGAACTTGCAAAGAGAAATTAAAGCAGTGACATAAAATTAATTACAAATTAATACCAGTCTGCTTTAATGAAAATTTAAATTTGTTGTTAAACATACCCTAATGTTTTTAAGCCACATTTAAAATAAAAATTGAAAGTGAGGCTAGAATGCAAAAATAGTCTGGCACCATCCTATTCAATAGTTTATAAAATACTGTCAGGGAACATGACTAAAATGACTTCCTCGTGAATAAAAATCCATATTCCACAGGAAGCTGAGATTGTATTTGCAATGTTTCATTGGCCCAATGATCAGGGGTAATAATAATGTAAAGCACTTTGATCTTAGTTATTTTAGAAACCACAGTCTTTCCACACTGGTATATTGGCAACACATCTTGCCAAAATAACATGGAGGCATATGCAGTGTGTGCTTGCTGAAATTACATGAGTCAATTGACTAATAAAACCAAATTAGGTTTTGTCCATCACCGATGTATAAACACTGTATTCTCAGTGTGTTTCCTCCCGAGTGAAAGTTGGAAAAAAATCACTCCGGTGGGACTCGAACCCACGACCTCCTGCTTTCTATTGCAGATGTCTTACCATCTTATGAATAGTTAATGTAGTACCCGCTGCTATGTACATCAGATTCGAACCAGCCAACTGATCCCGTTAGCTCGGTGGTCAAGTGGTAAGACATCTGCACTAGAAAGCAGGAGGTCATGGGTTCGACCGGAGTGATTTTTTTCAACTTTAGGGAATGACAGCCTAAAGCATCCTGTAAAATCGTGGCTCCTGGTGTGCTGACATTTAAAAAAAAAAAATGGTATTTTTCCAACGCTGGTCGGCCGACCAGCAATGGAGAAAACTGTTTTTTTTTTTAAAACTACTCCTAATTTTTCATAATTAGTTATTCTGTGTTTTCTGTGCAATTGATTACACACCTTTGAAGGGGTACAAGCCTACTAGACTGCCTCTCTGATCTTACAATCCCCCAAAGTCTATAAATTCTCTGTTTCATCTTAAATGGGGTCTGTGAACCAGACTACAAGAACATGAATGGTTTTCTTGGTTTTTCCAACATCTACAAGCCCAAAACGTGAAACAAGTCATTTTAACAATATTTGCTAAAACATACTAATCCTCCAAATCCATTTATTTCTGATTATTGCAGCAAAAGCAAATGTTGTACATGCCCTTTAACAATATTTTTTATAGCACACTAATCCCCCAGATGCACTTATTTTGAACATTGCAGCAAAAGCAAATGTTGTACATTCCCTAACAAGTTCAACAGTTTGGCTGTTACTTGTAAATGGAAAATCAATTGATGACAATACAAAAAATTGATTTGTCTGAGTACGTCCGGTGTTTTGAGCCAATTTCTACTACAGCAACAAAGTTGGATGAATAATTTCTTCTTTGACTCATCAAAGTAACTAGTGACTAACTGATATGTTTTATCAGAATTAAAATCTACCTCGTGATTATAACTACAATTACATACACTGTTGAATTGCCCAAAATGTACGTCTGACACTGCGGAACTGCCCCCATTTGAACATTATTAAGAGTAAACCTAGTCAAGTTCCCTTGTATTGGGTATTTTAAGTGTCAACAGTTCTTCAAGTTGTCCTAAATGTCTCATCCTTTTCCAAACAAGCAAACAACTCAAGGAATGCCATGGATAAGCCAGTTCGGTATTTCAACTGCTTATGTGCACAACGATATGGGTCACCGGTCATTCGGGATAGTAGAACGATCAAAGGTGCATGAATGCGGGTGCGCAACGCTTGTGTGTAAATTACCACCAGAGTGGTCGTGCGCGTAACATCGCCTAACATCGTGTCAGCAATGTTATCCCAAATGACCTCAGGTCATTGAAATACAGAACTGGTTTATTACAATGAATTACAGTCGGGCATTAGAAGACTTTTGACCCAACTTTGAACATTGCATTGTATTCTGGCAAACAATTATATATCTGCACACACTGTCCATCAGATTTCAAAGGTATATGAAGGTGTAACCTGTAATTTCCAAGACGTCTCATGTTTTCTTCTTACTTGCCTGTCTGGTTTTTTTTTCTCCAGAGGGTGAAATATTGGGTTTAAAAGCCGAAGTGCCAAGCAGACCACAGAACAACAGAACACGGAGGAATGCACAACACAGAGTTACTGCTAACACAAAAGGTAGGTAGAGATTACATACCGGTATGGTTGAGGCAAAGGGTGGTTGATAAAACATTGCAAAGCCAACACTCCTCAGATCTCATACCAACCATATCAGGCCCATTTTTAGTATTTGTTGGTCAGATAAACTAGTGGATCATAGTATTAATACAATGTATGTCAAATCAGGTTTTGCCCTTCATTGATGTATAAACACTGAATACTCAGTGTGTTACCTCCTGAGTAAAAGTTGGAAAAAATCACTCGGTTGGGACTCGAACCCACAACCTCCTGCTTTCTAGTGCAGATGTTTTACCACTTCCCTTATGAAAATTCCCCCCAGTCACCACAGTGTGGAACTTCTGTGTGAACACAGTGTGTTCACATAGTGTCCATACGGTGTATACACTGTATGGTCACACTGTGATCACACCGTGTTCTCTGTGTGTGACACTGTGAATTTGGAACAAATTCATAGTGTCATGACTGTGTGAACACAGTGTGTTCACATAGTGTACATATGGTGTATACCACTCAGTGGTCACACTGTGATCACACTGTGTTCTCTGTGTGCGACACTGTGAATTTGGAACAAATTCATAGTGTCATGACAGTGTGAACACAGAGTTTTCACAGTGTGCGCATATAGAGATCACAGTGTTCACAATGTGTGCACACTATGTGAACATATAGAGTTCATAGTGTTCACACTGTGTGCACACTATGTGAACATATAGAGATCACAGTGTCCACACTGTGTGACAATTTAGAGATCACAGTGCCTGCACAGTGTGACCATATAGTGATCACAGCGTCCGCACAGTGTGACCATATAGAGATCATAGTGTACACACAGTGTGACCATATAGTGATCACAGTGTCTGCACAGTGTGACCATATAGTGATCACAGTGTCCACACAGAGTGACCATATAGTGATCACAGTGTCCGCACAGTGTGACCATATAGAGATCACAGTGTCCACACAGTGACCATATAGTGATCACAGTGTCTGCACAGTGTGACCATATAGAGATCATAGTGTACACACAGTGTGACCATATAGTGATCACAGTGTCTGCACAGTGTGACCATATAGAGATCATAGTGTACACACAGTGTGACCATATAGTGATCACAGTGTCTGCACAGTGTGACCATATAGTGTTCACAGTGTCCACACAGTGTGACCATATAGTGATCACAGTGTCCACACAGTGTGACCATATAGTGATCACAGTGTCCGCACAGTGTGACCATATAGTAATCACAGTGTGCGCACAGTGTGACCATATAGTGATCACAGTGTCCACACAGTGTGACCATATAGTAATAATAGTGTCCGCACAGTGTGACCATATAGAGATCACAGTGTCCACACAGTGTGACCATAGAGTGATCACAGTGTGCGCACAGTGTGACCATATAGTGATCACAGTGTCCACACAGTGTGACCATATAGAGATCACAGTGTCCACACAGTGTGACCACATAGAGATCACAGTGTCCACACAGTGTGACCATATAGTGATCACAGTGTGCGCACAGTGTGACCATATAGTGATCACAGTGTCCGCACAGGGTGACCATAATAGAGATCACAATTAAATACAGTTCACAACAGAAAGTTTCCATTATGCATGTTTCAAAGAAATATTTATTGCGTAAAATTTTGAACTTGGTTTAAATACATGTATAAATAATTGTAACGAACCATAAGGTACAGTGAATACTAACAGCACACGATAGACTATAAACCACAGTTTGTTGTACCCAGCACAAAGACTCTGCAATAAAATGACTGAACCGTGCGAATATCCGAACTGTTTCTGGGTTTTTCCCCCAATTATTTTGGCTTTGTACAATAACTGACCTGAAAATCGCAAATGCAAAACCAACACCGACCCTACTGAAATGAACAACCTGACCCGACCCAAACTTGTTTTGGGGTTGCATTTGCAAAACATTAGTTTCGTTGCCATTAGTCATCGGTTTGGTGGCTGAGCGAGAATTAGGCACTCATGCATTAACAAACTTTGACTAAATCAAGATCAAGAAAATGTGTTCTCCCCTAAATAAAGCATTCACTGAACTAAAACTTTATGAGATTGATTTTCAGTTCCAATCTTTAGATTCGTAAGCACTTCTGTTGCTTCAAATGAAACATTTCAAACATGTAAAGGAAAATGGTCCATTCTACCTTAAAGACAGTAGTTGAGTTTCCATAACTTGAGAACTTTTCCCTGTTGAACACTTATGGAAAAATAACAGTCACCCTAGAAGAGAACATTGATCAATTATTCAGATACGTGTATTAAAATATTTGATACTGTTGTATTTTAAGTAATGACCGTACAACGGTAAGACTTAAGATGAAGGTGAATGGGTCCCAGGCATGTCCCTCCATCACGTCTCCTTTCTGGCGCAAACTTGGCAGGAGATGCAACAATCAGCAACCAGCAACATCCATCACCTTGCCATTCTGAAGCTTCTTGGATACTCGCTATAAAAGACAAATCAAACATACTTATAATTTATTTTGTATTAATTCAAAACAATCCCCAGTCGGGGGCCTGGAAGAAGGTCGTAAGGGCAAGAAATGGGTCAAAGGTCAAATTCAGATGTTTCGGATAATCAATAGAGCTTGGGAATATGTGTCATTTGATATATATATTGTCTTGAGGAGCTACGTCATTTGACGTAATTAACAGTAAACAAAGGATGGAAGGAGGATTTTTAATATTACTGCCCGGCAAAAGGATGTTTATGTAATACCTATGTACGCAAGGCCAATTTTGTTCCCGTCAAAAGGACGTAAGGATTTCACATGCAGCTGAAGCGCACGTTTAAGGAATGGGAAGTTCCCGGTAAAAAGACTTTAGCATTAACTTTGAAATGTCTTTACAAATAAGTAATATTTTGACCTAAAAATGTCCAAAATTATTCTAATTATCGACAAATGTCATCCTTCAAAATTTCAATTACAAGTGATTTTTAATCAAAAAATGGCAGCACAAAACTTTCAACTCGATTGTCTCCAAAAGTGCTTTTAGCGTGCCGTGCCTGGCCTGCTAATGTCCTTTTCCTTTTCACACGAAACATAGGGGCAGATCCTGTGTGTGTCACAGCAACAATTTATTTTACAGGCGAACATTACACCAGTATATTTTTTTTGAGGGGGTTCAGAATTTACATTAAAACCAGAACAATCTGCAAAAATGTTTAAATCTGACAGACTTAAATACATGTACATGTATATGTACCTGTTTTAATTGAAAAGACATATTTGTCCCGTCACCTGCTGTCTTCAGGTTCCACTCTGACTCTGGCCATCATTGATGAACTGTCTTCAATCACTTGGTCATGAGCCCATTGGTCTTGGATGAGAAAAAAAAATCTCTTATTCTCAAGATCAAACATGACAAGAAGGATGTAAACATGGTGGTACAAGTTTAAACAAATCCACAACAGATAAAGATCAAGGCATCAGGAAAAAAAGATAAAGGCAGACTGTAAGCATGGGTAAACCAAACAAAACAAACGTAAACGCAAGTTGTTATAATATTATCAAAGTGGCTATCGTTACGACAGCTGTAACGCCATTTTCAAATACTTCATGTATTATTTGTAATCATTACTACTGTTACGGCCTTGTAAAAAACAATGCAAACGAATATCAGATTTACAGATGCCCAATATTCTTCAAGATCGGACGTTGAATGCTATTATGCAGAGAACCAGTCAGTTCTGTAACGATAGCACTTAGCAGTCATGCTAGTTGAAAGTCACGTCACAGCTGCCGTAACGATAGCCACAACGTAAATAATTATACTTCTACAGCAGTACTTAGAAATGTCCATAAGTTTGGGTCATGTTTGGATGTAGGGCTAGTCAGGATAGTGTCGAGGAAAAGTTAACATGTGCTTGCGTATAGCCCTGCCGCAACTGTTTTGCCACATACTGGACTCTAACATGTCTAAGCTTCCAGAATTAAAAAACAAGAACTTTAGTCTTTACTTACTATTAAACTTTAGGCACAATATAGTGCTACATGCAGTAGGCTACTTGCAGAAAAAATGACGAGAAATACATGTACATGTATGATGTACTATGTCCGCACTGTACCCAGACTCCACAGCATTTCAAATGACACGAACCCTTTCGAGGCACCCGTCTGTTGTGTATGGTGCATACATTTATAGCCTACTGCGTGCGTGATTCTGTGTGTGTACATGTACAGTACGTGTACATGTGTCAATATTTTGTCTATCGTTTAGCGGAGAAATCGAATGAAATTAATCAGAAAAATGCTGCGAATTAAATCCAGGTTTGTCTAAGACACATCATAACAATAACAACGAAGTTTCATGGCAAAATCTTACCTGATATTTCAGTAAAACGACGGCGATTGCACGTTGCTGGAACACACATGACACATGCAGCAGTACTGTCATGGCGGTTGGCGAAGCAAGGTCAACGGTCGTCAGGCCTGGCGCGCGATTGTAAATTCAAAGAGCGTACTCTGATTGGCCAGCGCGTTACAACCTAGGATGCTGTTGCAAATTACGCGTCATATGATTGGTTGGCGTCACTGTTTTGGCATGCATGCACACAAACTCGCGGCTTTTGATATATGTTTCTGTAAAAAGGCAACAAGTTATTATTTTTCCTGACACGATGTTTGCACTTCGAAATATAACATGTATGTATGTCGATACAACATTCCACAACTGACAAAAATTAACCGTGAGGGTAACGCAATTTCAAGATGCATAAAAAAAAGAATGTTTTTAAATAAATATAAACATTTTTCAAAAAAATATCGAAAGATTCTGGTGCGACAGCAGCAATTCTCAACATAGAATTTTGTTTCAATGTAATTTAAAGTCACGGCGAGTCCACCGTGTGTTCGCACAGTGGCGGTTTACAATGTGAAAATGTCACAGTGTTTTCACAGTGTTCTCAGTGGACCAGCACTGTGAAATTATCACGGTGAGTTCACAGTGTTATCACACAGTGACGGTTCACAGTCTGAACCTGTCACAGTGTGTTCACAGTGTGCTCTAAATGTGGACCAACACTGACAAAATCACAAAGAGTCCACAGTGTGTTCACACAGTGGCCGTTCACAGTGTGAACCTGTCACAGTGTGTGGACCAATTGTTCAAATCACACATCATTCACACAGTTTTCATAGTCTGGGAATGGTCACAATGTGAAATGGTCACCATGTGAACACAGTGTGATCTCAGTGTGTTTTCTGTGTGGACCAACTATGTTCAAATCACACACCATTCACACAGTTCTCATAGTCTGGAAATGGTCACAATGTGAAATGGTCACTGTGTGAACACAGTGTGATCTCAGTGTGTTTTCTATGTGGACCAATCACACATCATTCACACAGTTTTCATAGTCTGGGAGATGTCACAATGTGAAATGGTCACCGTGTGAACACAGTGTGATCTCGCTGTGTTTTCTGTGTGGTCAAATACTCCACGATTTCACAGTGTGTTCACAGAGTGGCAATTCACACTGTGGAATGACCACAGTGTGTTCACAGTGTGTTCTCGGTGTGAACAGACACTGTGGACAATCCACGGTGATTTCACAGTGTGTTCAAAGAGTGACAATTCACACTGTGGAATGACCACAGTGTGTTCACAGTGTGTTCTCGGTGTGAACAGACACTGTGGACAATCCACGGTGAATTCACAGTGTGTTCACAGAGTGGCAATTCACACTGTGGAATGACTGGGTGTGTTCACAGTGTGTTCTCGGTGTGAACAGACACTGTGGACAATCCACGGTGAATTCACAGTGTGTTCACAGAGTGGCAATTCACACTGTGGAATGACCACAGTGTGTTCACAGTGTGTTCTCGGTGTGAACAGACACTGTGGCCAATCCACGGTGATTTCACAGTGTGTTCACTGTGTGGCAATTCACAGTGTGCAATTTTCACTGTGTGTTCACAGTGTGGTTTCGGTGTGATCATAGTGTGCACACTATGACCACACAGATAACACACTGTGGTGACTAGGGGGAATTTTCATAAGGGCCAATACATCAGATTCGAGCCAGCCAACCGATCCCATTAGCTCAGTGGTCAAGTGGTAAAACATCTGCACTAGAAAGCAGGAGGTTGTGGGTTCGAGTCCCAACCGAGTGATTTTTTCCAACTTTTACTCAGGAGGTAACACACTGAGTATTCAGTGTTTATACATCAATGAAGGGCAAAACCTGATTTGACATACATTGTATTAATACTATGATCCACTAGTTTATCTGACCCACAAATACTAAAAATGGGCCTGATATGGTTGGTATGAGATCTGAGGAGTGTTGGCTTTGCAATGTTTTATCAACCACCCTTTGCCTCAACCATACCGGTATGTAATCTCTACCTACCTTTTGTGTTAGCAGTAACTCTGTGTTGTGCATTCCTCCGTGTTCTGTTGTTCTGTGGTCTGCTTGGCACTCTGGCTTTTAAACCCCAATATTTCACCCTCTGGAAAAAAAAAACCAGACAGGCAAGTAAGAAGAAAACATGAGACGTCTTGGAAATTACAGGTTACACCTTCATATACCTTTGAAATCTGATGGACAGTGTGTGCAGATATATAATTGTTTGCCAGAATAAAATGCAATGTTCAAAGTTGGGTCAAAAGTCTTCTAATGCCCGACTGTAATTCATTGTAATAAACCAGTTCTGTATTTCAATGACCTGAGGTCATTTGGGATAACATTGCTGACACGATGTTAGGCGATGTTACGCGCACGACCACTCTGGTGGTAATTTACACACAAGCGTCGCGCACCCGCATTCATGCGCCTTTGATCGTTCTACTATCCCGAATGACCGGTGACCCATATCGTTGTGCACATAAGCAGTTGAAATACCGAACTGGCTTATCCATGGCATTCCTTGAGTTGTTTGCTTGTTTGGAAAAGGATGAGACATTTAGGACAACTTGAAGAACTGTTGACACTTAAAATACCCAATACAAGGGAACTTGACTAGGTTTACTCTTAATAATGTTTAAATGGGGGCAGTTCCGCAGTGTCAGACGTACATTTTGGGCAATTCAACAGTGTATGTAATTGTAGTTATAATCACGGGGTAGATTTTAATTCTGATAAAACATATCAGTTAGTCACTAGTTACTTTGATGAGTCAAAGAAGAAATTATTCATCCAACTTTGTTGCTGTAGTAGAAATTGGCTCAAAACACCGGACGTACTCAGACAAATCAATTTTTTGTATTGTCATCAATTGATTTTCCATTTACAAGTAACAGCCAAACTGTTGAACTTGTTAGGGAATGTACAACATTTGCTTTTGCTGCAATGTTCAAAATAAGTGCATCTGGGGGATTAGTGTGCTATAAAAAATATTGTTAAAGGGCATGTACAACATTTGCTTTTGCTGCAATAATCAGAAATAAATGGATTTGGAGGATTAGTATGTTTTAGCAAATATTGTTAAAATGACTTGTTTCACGTTTTGGGCTTGTAGATGTTGGAAAAACCAAGAAAACCATTCATGTTCTTGTAGTCTGGTTCACAGACCCCATTTAAGATGAAACAGAGAATTTATACACTTTGGGGGATTGTAAGATCAGAGAGGCAGTCTAGTAGGCTTGTACCCCTTCAAAGGTGTGTAATCAATTGCACAGAAAACACAGAATAACTAATTATGAAAAATTAGGAGTAGTTTAAAAAAAAAAAAACAGTTTTCTCCATTGCTGGTCGGCCGACCAGCGTTGGAAAAATACCATTTTTTTTTTTTAAATGTCAGCACACCAGGAGCCACGATTTTACAGGATGCTTTAGGCTGTCATCCCCTAACAATCCACTAAGGTATTTAGTGATACTTTGTTCATATCGTTTTGTAATATTTGCCAATGTTGTATCTTCCCTTTAAACTGACCTATTTCACGTTTTGGGTTCGGAAATGCCAGAAAATCTAAGAAATCCAACCATGTTCTTGTGGTCTGGTGACATGAGACGTAAGATGAGACGTAGCACTTTGTACACTTTGAGGAAGTTAGGTCAGAGAATCAGTCTAGCAGGCTTGTACCCCTACACAGATGCGTAATTGATTGCAAAGAAAATGCGGAATGACTAAATATGAATTTTACAGGATGCTTTAGACTGTCATTCACTGACAGTCCAGTAATATATTTCGTCATAATTTGATCATTTCGTTTTTTGATGTTTGCAATGATGTTGTATCTTCCCTTTTAAATAAACTACATGTCAATAAAATACAGATAATATGCTTCAAATTGATATGTATATTTCTTTTGTGGCATTTTGGCCATTAAGAATTGTTGGCATTCAGGTTTATAATTCTGTAGAATTGCCCATGGATGGGCGAGGGAATTGATTAACAAATTTTGGCCAAGGACATTGACAAATATGAGTCTGCAGCCCCGTTGGTAGAGTTGCCAGTGCGGTGTTACACACTGACCTGCATGTGGATGTCTCTTTTGTGGGTGTTTCTGTGTGACAATTGCCCGCGTTGATGGTTCTTTGTGGAAGTATGTCACTTCAGGACCTGATGGGCTTGATAATGATAACAGATGCTGGATTCTGTCAAGTACAAATCAAATCATTGGAAAAGTTCAAGTTAGTACACCTTTGGTAAATCCAAACTAACAGGGTTTGTTTACTTCCATATCACATTATACGTGTAACTGATTGTACATGTGGGGTATTAAAGCAGCACCAACATTCATACATGTTCATGAATGCATCATCTCTAAACATACTTTTGCACTAGTGTGGAACAAATTGCAATTGCTTAGTCTAGACAAGGGTTGTGCAAAATATACCGAATATCCAAATATTTGATCATCCACCGAATATCCGAATAGCATTTTATCAAATTGAATTGTTTTTTTAATGTGAGCAATGACAAAAAACCGTCCATGATGTGATTTTATGAGTTTAAGTTGAGAGATTTGATTTGTTAAGTCAAACGCCACACTTTACGCAGATGGTTTGAGAGTTTTCATGAGGAATGTAAGCCCTAATGTGGATCTTCAATATCTGCCAAATGCCAGGTTGTCAGCTAGCTCAAAATCTATATCGATACATTCCAAATTATTTCAATGTCATTGGATGATTTTTTTGTTCAAATTCAAGTTCCAATATTCAAAGACTAAATTATTGGAAAAATGCACAACATTAATAGAGACCTGTTTTGTGAAGCACACCTAGAGAGAACTTGAAGCTCTACCCAGCCCTGCAAACAATGACCTGTACTCTGCCCGCAAGGTTGTCAGTCCGTCATTGCCAATCAAAGAATCCTCCCCAACAGTCACCATCCATCTGCACAACATACAGATTACAGGTACAATGTATATATACATGTACATGGATTCAATTCAGCCTCAGGACAGGCAGTAGCACTGCTATTGTGACAAGGTTTTTGCAGTCGCTTTGCCAACCAACCTCTTTGTCGACAACCACTTCAACGATTTGCTACTTCACCGAATAACCACTTCGCCTACTTGCCACTCCGTCGAATTACCACTTCGCTGAATGATCACTTCGCCGAATTGCACGCAAACGCACGTACTAACAAGTTTGTTATGGTGTAAATCAAGGATTTTCTAATGTTTCTCTTCCCTTTCCTTTGTTTATACTCTGAACATTTTTGCATCTGCTCTCATTGGTTTAGTACACGTTTTCTAATCGAACTCGTCTTCCATTTACAATTCATTGATGACGTTGCATGTGTGTGTCCTTGATTTACACCATAAAGAAATGCCTACAGACACGTACATGTATGTATGGAGCCATAAAAATGAGCTACATGAAAAACTTGGGGTTGTTTTACCCCTTCCTATCCAAACCCATATGAGATTCAACTTTTTTCATTCTATAGTCAACTTGAAACAGTACTGAAGGGGATGAAGATTTAAAAAGAAAAAAAAAAAAAGTTTCTGAGAATTAACTGTGTGCGACCAAAAACATGGTCACCGTGTACGGACAGTCAATGATTAATATATTTTATAAATTCCACTTCTTCACTTTCAAAGTGAATTGAGAGGACAATGTCACATAAACCTAGTAAAAGAAGACACAACAAGTATGAAAACCACTTAATATTAAGTACCAGTCAGCTGTTATAATTACCATGAGTTTGTGCATGCGAGCATAATGTGTTAGCAAATACTTTCGGCGAAGTTGTAATTGGGCAAAGCAGTAATTTGGCTAAGTGGTAATTTGGCTGGTTTCGATCCAACTCGGACCCAAACCAAGTCGGACCCAAGCCAACTCGGACCCAGGCCAACTCGGACCCACTACCAACTCGGACCCACGCCAACTCAATCGGACCCACTACCAACTCGGATCCACAACCAACTCGGACCCACTACCAACTCGGACCCATGCATGACCAACTCGGACTCATCTTTTACAATCATTTGACAGCGTTTACAATTATTTGACAATTTCATAAAGTTTGTCCACTTATCATCTGTTAATACAGTGATGTTTTTAAGTATAAACAGTCACCATCCATCTGCACAACATACAGATTACAGGTACATGTACATGGATTCAATTCAGCCTCAGGACAGGCAGTAGCACTGCTATTGTGACAAGGTTTTTGCAGTCGCTTTGCCAACCAACCTCTTTGTCGACAACCACTTCAACGATTTGCTACTTCACCGAATAACCACTTCGCCTACTTGCCACTCCGTCGAATTACCACTTCGCTGAATGACCACTTCGCCGAATTGCACGCAAACGCACGTACTAACAAGTTTGTTATGGTGTAAATCAAGGATTTTCTAATGTTTCTCTTCCCTTTCCTTTGTTTATACTCTGAACATTTTTGCATCTGCTCTCATTGGTTTAGTACACGTTTTTTAATCGAACTCGTCTTCCATTTACAATTCACTTATGATGTTGCATGTGTGTGTCCTTGATTTACACCATAAAGAAATGCCTACAGACACGTACATGTATGTATGGAGCCATAAAAACGAGCTACATGAAAAACTTGGGGTTGTTTTACCCCTTCCTATCCAAACCCATATGAGATTCAACTTTTTTCATTCTATAGTCAACTTGAAACAGTACTGAAGGGGATGAAGATTTAAAAAGAAAAAAAAAAAGTTTCTGAGAATTAACTGTGTGCGACCAAAAACATGGTCACCGTGTACGGACAGTCAATGATTAATATATTTTATAAATTCCACTTCTGCACTTTCAAAGTGAATTGAGAGGACAATGTCACATAAACCTAGTAATAGAAGACACAACAAGTATGAAAACCACTTAATATTAAGTACCAGTCAGCTGTTATAATTACCATGAGTTTGTGCATGCGAGCATAATGTGTTAGCAAATACTTTCGGCGAAGTGGTAATTGGGCAAAGCAGTAATTTGGCTAAGTGGTAATTTGGCTGGTTTCGATCCAACTCGGACCCAAACCAAGTCGGACCCAAGCCAACTCGGACCCAGGCCAACTCGGACCCACTACCAACTCGGACCCATGCCAACTCAATCGGACCCACTACCAACTCGGATCCACAACCAACTCGGACCCACTACCAACTCAGACCCATGCATGACCAACTCGGACTTTTACAATTATTTGACAATTTCATAAAGTTTGTCCACTTATCATCTGTTAATACAGTGATGCTTTTAAGTATAAATTTTCATTGTAGTTGTCAGGTAAAATATCTGTATTGCAGCAGTTTGTCGTCGTAAAGCGCATTGAAATGCTTTTTTGAAATGCGCTTTAAAAGTGTAATTAATTATTTATTCTTATTATTTGTTTCCATTGAAACATATTGCGCTTTAACCAAAAGTAAAATTTAAAATTAAAGTTTAACCAATTATTCATTTTCATATTTGACATCGTTCACGCCATCTTGCTCAATTTAACAGCAATTCATTTCATTTTTAATTCAAACCACATAAATTCAAAACAGATCTTCATAGAAAAATAAAATTGGAAAGTATGACATTGAAACATAAACACTTTCAAACATGACACGATTAATTCAATAAATATAAGTAAACATTATAAGTCATTCAATAAAATAAATAAAGTATAAAACAAAGTCTATTCTAATTTCTACATGTACATTTGTATATGTATTTAACAAAAAAAACCACATAAACACCATTGCATACACTGCAAGAAAAACGAAGGTTCCATATTGAACAAAAAAGGTTTATCAAAAAAGTAAGTTACACGGATTCGTTAAAAAACCCACAAAACTCAAAGCCAGCATGTGAACTAAAAAAAAGATCAACTTATTAAATACCCTACAATTATGAAATGTCAATCATCAAAAAGGAGTATTGGAGCTCTGGGAAGATTATCCTTCAAGGCCTTACAGGTACATTAGCTGTCTGTATGTTCGACTATGATGTTCCATGGGGGAAAAAAGTTAATCAAAAAAGTATAAAAAGTTAAACAGATTCGTAAAAAAAAAAAAAATTAAACAAACTAACAATTACATGAAATGAAAGGTCTACATGTATTTCAAATTAATAACTTCCTCACTGAACAACATTTTTGTGACATATTGAAATCCTTCATTGAGTGTGATTTAATTTGGTTTATATTATTTGCAGGGTTGTAGTTGAGACCGCATAGTCCGAGACCGAGACCGAGACCAGCCCCTTCAAGGCGGAGACCAATATGGTCCGAGACCGAGACCGAGACCAAGACCGCTGATAATAAATAACAATAGTCGAAATAAAAAAACAAGACACGTTATTATAGTTGAAACTTGTAACCTTTCTATTCACAAAGATTACAGACCAAAATTTTGACCAGTGGCAGTGTTGACAAATTGATACACGACACGTTACTTGAGCAAAAAGTAGTTATACTTAAGAAATATAATGGGCTGCACCCAATCTTGACAAAAGTAAAAGTTAAAGGTAGATGTTTCATCTGTTATAGGAACTCGGATCCTAAACTCCACAGTCACCCCTTGGTTTCAGCTATGACTTCTAACGGATATTTAAAGATGCAATTTTAATTTTACATTGTGCCTCTTTTTTTCCTTAAATAAATATAGGACTTAACTTCTAACAAGACTTGTGTACATGTACTTGATTTTAAAAAATGGGAGCTAGAAAATGTTGAATCAATTTTTAAATTTCTGTCATAGAATGTGGACTTGTACATGTAGACCCACAAGTTGTGAGGTGGTAGCCAGTATGTGCCAGATATGGATTTTTAATTTTTTTCTGAACGGGATTTTAATTTTTGAGGAATAATGGGGTACTTCAAACTGAGCAGCCAGAAAATGGGGTCTCATCATACACTCTCATGGCAACAGTGAGTGGTAACTGGTAAGAGTGTGTGAGTTCAATGCTGGAAAATCAGGTTGAAATATTTACTTTTTCTTCAAAATACTGTCCCAAATTAAAGAGATCATTGTGTGGGGTCGAAAATATATAACTAATTTGAAGCACCTCATTTATTATCAGAATACAAAATGCAAGTGATTACGCCCACAGGGGTGGGCTAAACTACACAATCCCCAAAAATGGTTGACCCTTATTGTATAAATTGTTAGAAGTTTATACTTTGCTTTATGTGCCCGACTCAACAGATAAATGCCGAACTTGTTCCAAATCGTTCAGTGACTGGAACTGCTGCAGCTTTACATGTACTTTGGAGACTTTCCAACGTGCTGTCAAGTCCAAACCGACCGCGATATATAACAAGCTTGATCTACGGGCTAGCAAATGTTTTAACTATTAATTGTACTGAACGAAGTAAACAAAAAGTAATCGATCAAGCTGTAAAAGCTACATATTGCCGGTCTCAACCCGAGACGAGCCAAAATATCGAGACCAAAGGGGACCTAGCCTCATAAATGTGGCCTATTTACTGGACTGCCTCCGTAAACATAGGCCACACATCCACATGTACAAAAATCTTGATTTTCACATTTAGGCTTAGTTTGTAGGTTTTTTTTGCTTTAGAAGCATACTCACCCTCTTTACAGGCTAATCAGAAAGTGCTGCCTTTTTCAGATGTCTAATTTTTGTGAAATTTCATTTTGAAATTTTGATACACAAACGTGTAAAAATGAATCTGGAAATTTCACGAAAAATATACATCTGAAAAAGGCAGCACTTTCTGATTAGCCTATAAAGAGGGTGAGTATACTTCTAAAGCAAAAAAAACCTACAAACTAAGCCTAAATGTGAAAATCAAAATTTGGCTCCGTCGACACGATTTTTGTACATGTGGATGTGTGGCCTATGTTTACGGAGGCAGTCCAGTAAATAGGCCACATTTATGGGGCTAAAGGGGACCAAGACCGAGACCAAGACCGAGACCACAGCTTCCGAGACCGAGACCAAGACCAGCAAAAAGTGGTCTCGAGACCGGTCTCGAGACCTACAACACTGATTATTTGGCACACACCCACAAAAAGCAGATGAAAAAGGAAAACATTGCACATATCCATTTCTTCATGTGAATGAGTAATAAGAGTGCAAAATCAATGTAGTATAATCAAACAACAAAACTAAAAGCCCCATTCTGACCAATATAATTACCGAATATCTTCACTATATAAGCACTATTAAGATGACCTACATGTATAAATATAATCTCTGAAACTAATGATTAAGTCATTGTTGGGTCTGAGTTGGTCGTGCTTGGGTCCGAGTTGGTAGTGGGTCCGAGTTGGTCTTGGGTCCGAGTTGGTAGTGGGTCCGAGTTGGTAGTGGGTCCGAGTTGGCGTGGGTCCGACTTGGCATGGGTCCGACTTGGTTTGGGTCCGAGTTGACCTGATGCCATTTGGCTAAGTGGTTATTCGGCGAAGTGGTAATTCAGCAAAGTGACCAACACCCGTGACAAGCTCAACACACTAATCCAGATCAGCTATTCACTATGATCCATGCAGTGCAGAACATTAGCTGAGAGCCTTAGTCAAGACTTAAAACATCTTCATCAGACAATCCCACGCACCTTTTTCTATCTTCCAGTTCTTGTATCTTCAGGCGGTCATTTTCAGCAAAGAGCCTTAAGACATGATCTCTCTCCTGGAAGAGATAAACCTGCATGTCACTCAGGGCCTTCTGGAGCTCAGCGATTTCTTCCTCACGTTGGCGTAACTCCCATTCAAGCTTATGCTAAACAACAAAGAAAGGGACAAGTATTGTTGTGCTACATGTGACTATGATTTGCAAGTTTATGAGTTGTTCCATTGGAGTAGTGGTAATTTGTACATGTACACACACTGACATAATAATAACCAGAGAAATTTGAAGAAAAAAAACAGTATTGTGATTGAAAACATTGGACTATTATTCAAAGTGTTTATTTGAAATCTTATATTTCCCTTTACTTCCTTAATCCAATAACACTTTTACAAAAAGTAACAAATGATGTCACTGTAAAACCTGGTCTTGAAATTGGTTTAAAAAAAACCCATTTTCTAACATCTAAGGGGAAAAGATACTATAAAGACCAGGGACAACATTACCCATGCAACTACATGTACGGGGTCTTGACTGATTGATAGATTGCTGTCGTCTTGGATATGTGTCAGAGCAAAATGGGGAATTTTTGTGGGTCATTTTTGGCAGAGTTGGGACAAACTTGACCTATTTAGTTTGTGTACATGTAGGTTACTCAGTATGTAAAGAATGTAAATGTGTATGAGAGTCCCAAAACTTAAGGTATCCATATCGTGCAAAAGTTTGTGCTGCATAATAAAACCAGTGTGAATCAAATTTGCAAGCTTCTTACTCACTACAGTTTCTTCAATAATCCCCCAAACTTCTGCCTCGCAAAGTTGCTGTTGTGAGCATTGCATCACCAAAAATTCAGCTTTTAATTCTAATTTTGCAGAGAGTTATCGAAATCCTAGCCCGACTGCGTCTGGCCGTACAGTACTATCGCAAGCTCTGTAGTACGGCCAGACGCCCAATGCTTCCACAGAGACTGAATTTTTTTGGCCGCTGATGTAGCGATTTTGCTACAGATTTCGATCAAGATTATCTTTTCATCCAGGACACAAATTCCAAAGTTAAGGTTCTTAGTCGTAGAGCAACTCATACCTTTTCGAAAAAACGTTCTTTTGTCTCAATATTTTCATCCATCTGGCCAAAAGCCGACTTTTCAGTCATCATCTTCCACAAACATCGTCCCGAAAATGCTCCCCCATGCGATTTCAAAATGGCGGCCGCGCTGTAATGTATGCATTATGCGAGCGCGCTTGGGCAAGATAATGAATATGCATTATTTAGTTCATGACCTCGTGTTTGTATGGCCAGCCGCGCCGAGTGTCCGACAAACGTCATAAACTATGATGCATATTCATTACCTTGCCCAAGCGCACTCGCATAATGCATACATTACAGCGCGGCCGCCATTTTGAAATCGCAAGGGGGAGCATTTTCGGGACGATATTTGTGGAAGATGACTGAAAAGTCGGCTTTTGGCCAGATGGATGAAAATATTGAGACAAAAGAACGTTTTTTCGAAAAGGTATGAGTTGCTCTACGACTAAGAACCTTAACTTTGGAAATTTGTGTCCTGGATGAAAAGATAATCTCGATCGAAATCTGTAGCAAAATCGCTACATCAGCGGCCAAAAAAATTCAGCCTCTGTGGAAGCATTGGGCGTCTGGCCGTACTACAGAGCTTGCGATAGTACTGTACGGCAAGACGCAGTCGGGCTATCGAAATCCATACGTGAGACATCACGTTGATGTGTACTGCAATGCATTGTGCAAAAAGACTCCTCAGCTATAACATTATTATCGTGTAGATAAAACAGCGCCCTCTTGTTGATCTGAGTGAATGCAAAATGTTTCATTTTTTAACAGAGGGCGCTATGTTCATTTGGCCATCGAATAAAAAACAAGTTAGCTGCAAGGCTCTACATACACCGGGGGTCAGACAAGACGACCGTTGAGACAACTCGACTCGGGACAAGTCACCCGTTGAGACAACTCGACCGTTGAGACAACTCGACCGTATGTGCGATAAATGGAAAGACAAGTCGACCGTTGAGACAAGTCGCCTTGCATGTTTTTGGGCCTAGTTTAGGGGATAGTACCGGGGATTTTGACGGCGGCTGATCGCCGTTTGGGAGTTATGACACATAATAGAGCAGAGCCGATATAGCGCAGCGTGATTGTCCTTGCACATCGTTCGAATTTGCCGGGCCTGTGCGCGCATCTCCGGTCAACCGTGTGGCCGTACCGTGCACGTGCCGTGCACGTTAGCTGTCTCAACGGTCGAGTTGTCCCGAGTCGAGTTGTCTCAACAGCCGACTTGTCCCGAGTCGAGTTGTCTCAACGGTCGACTTGTCTGACATTCCATACACCTACCCAGAATACATTGGGAATCAAACACACATTTCCAGAGCATGGGGATTGACGTTGATGCATGGTTTTTGAACTGCCAAAAACTTGCCTTAAAATTGGATTTAAGGTCTCAAATTTCGCAGGTGACATGCTTGCAACTATATCATTTTAATGTATGTGTTGTGTGGGCATTAATTAGCCTGCCTAATGGTGAGTAAAAAAACGTCAGTAGTAATTTTGCACGTTTTTATGCACTCACGGTCATGACGGTCCCAGTCTGAGTAAATTTGTGAGTAGCCTACCAAAAAGTACCAAATACATTCATTCAAATATGACTGTCTACCCAAAAGTCGGCACAATTGCAGAATACCCCGCCACTCGATCTATCCACCTCGTAGCCGGCTACGAGGTCACGGCTGATTGACCTCAATAAACATTCTCAGCGCTACTTGTATGTACTATGCCGAGTATGCGTCATGCTCCAGGGCGGAGTCCATTGCACTCCCACTTTGTGACCGCGTAGCCACCAACAGGGTAGTTGGTTTGGACTTAGAATTTTTTCAGCAACTCCCATTCCTTTTGTGTTGCTTCGTTCTCAAGCATATTCAAGGGGACTCCCACTCCGTAGCCTCGTAGCCGCCAACAGGGTGGTTGGTTTGGACTTAGAATTTTGTTCAGCAACTCTCATTCATTTTGTGTTGCTTCATTCTCAAATAATGGACCCCCACTCAGGGTAATCCTTACTTTTAGGACACCTCTATTTTTTACGAGTTCTGTTCAAAACTGACTTTTGCAGATGTCTGTCCAGTACCAAAGTGACTTTTGCAGGCTAAAGCAGTCTTTAGAAGTCAAGAAGGTGTCATTGCCAATTGTTCAGATGTGCCAAGAAGTATCAGAATGTCAATTTTGAGTGTCATTTAGTCAACTGTTTTGGTGAGTCTTTCCCTTCCTATATAGGAACGGGGTCCTAAAAGTAAGGATTACCCCACTCAGTATCCGCGTAGCTGGCAATGGACTTGAATTGTTTCTTTTGCAGTGATTCCAACCTCGTAGCCAGTGATTTTAGGGGTGTATTTCCGAGTGGCGGGGTATTCTGCAATTACTCCCAAAAGTCTTCTTTTGATTGTAAAGGTGATTTTTTTAGCAATGAAAAACATTTTTGACTCTAATTTGATCAAAACAAAACAGGGGCCCTCCACTACACGATCGCCGAATTTCCAGTCGGCCAGTCTCCTCCATAGGCCTACACAATCGCGGAAGTGGCGTCAGGTTGTAACTTGCAACATTCTTTCCTAACTAGACATCTAAAAGTGTGGAATTTAACATTTCTAAAAAGTGGTTCAGAAGTATTTACACATCTTATTCTAATCTTAGGAAATGTTATCCTACCTGCTCTGTGGTAAAATGTTCTTAGCAGACATGTTTAACCGGTGACTTTAGGGCGCACTTCCGTTTAAATTTTGCGCTTATCTTATTAAAGTTTAGACAGGTGCCGAGAGGTGCCGATATGCGAAGTAAGGATTGCAAAACAAGTCGTCTGGGGGCCACTTTTTCCTGTCTGTCGACGATAGGACAAAGGGGGCGCTCTTCGCAGGCTGTTCTTTCAGGTCTTTCGGAACCAGTGATCTCCATAATTATGGAGATCAAGTTCGGAACGGCGCAGCCATGCCACAATAACGGTGTCTTCTGCAACTCTGTGCTGTTATTCTATAAAATCAAAGCATTTAGGGTGTTTTTTTCCTCACAGAAGATCCCTAAAAGTTAAGTGACTACACTACCTTAATTTCTGTTGGTTTAGCAATACGATTATTATCGATATGGCGTTTTATGGCATATCAAACATGAATTTAAATACAATTGCATTTGGAAATGTCCTAATAGTCATGCCCTTACATCGTTAGGGTGTAGGTCACTATAGTAGTATGCTACCATATCAAAATATTAAAATGAAAATAGAGCAATCAAATATCTAGACGGATATATTTCGGTAATTTTCGTTACGGTAACTCGCGCTAGTACAGTTAGTCCGCGCATTATTTTGGTGCAAGTTAGACCTAACACATAAGAAACTATTCAAACAAAAATAACTCTTTGTTCGTAGATTATAAACCTTTTCCTGCATCTAAAAACAAAAACTTACAATACCAATTGCACTTTTTGCAAGTGAAAACGAGATGTCTAAAGTAATATAAAATCCATAATTTTAGCCCCACCCCACCCCAAACACAACGGGTTGGGTCAGGGTGACCAATATAGGGTCCGTTGCTCTTCGAGGACGTGTTAACACTGTATAATCAGTATGTTACTTCCTGAGTGAAAGTTGGAAAATATCACTCGGGTGGGACTCAAACCCGCGTCCTCCCGCTTACAATAGTGCAGACGAAATTAATACCAATCAACCACCGAGCTTGCGGGACTGCTGGTCGTGGGGGGGGGGGGTCCGCTCATAAGTCCAACGCCTCATAAGACCGACAAAATGGTATCCCCCAACCAAATAAAGGCCCAAGTCCGACGCCTCATAGGTCCGACGCCTCATCATGGCTCCGACGACACCTCAAAGCTCCGACGCTCAGTACGCTTCGTTTTTCCGACGTCGAACTTATGAGGCGTCGGACCTATGAGGCGGAATTGTATGCCTCATATGAGGCGTCGGTCCTATGAGGAGTCCGGACTTACGGCCCCGGTCGGGGAAGGGCAAAACCTATTGATTTACATCACCCCGACGCAAGTTCCATCTCATGAATAGTCAAGTTATTTGCGGTACCATAACCGCCGCTACATGTTCATCGGATTAGAACCAGCCAACCGATTTCACAAGCTCCGTACTGGAAAGTACGAAGTCGTGGGTTCGAGTCCCATGCCCCACCCAAGTGATGTTTTCCAATAACTTTCACTCGTAGGAAACATACTGAGTATAGGCTAACAGTGTTTATACGTTGTTTATACGTCGGCGCAGGGCAAAACCTTTAATGATTCACCGTAGGATTGGGACAACTTTCGGCCGGCCTCGAATAAGCTCCCACGAAGAACCGAGTTAAGTCCGAGGGATATGATACCGAAGTTCATCAGCGGGATTGTCTGATTTTTACAGAACACGGATAGTGCCACTCAATGAGTGTGAATATTTTTTGTACAGTGGCCGCCACTTGTGGCGGCCGCCAGATAATAAGTGGCGGCCGCTGTACAAAAAAAATATTTACACACGTACAGAAAAAAAATTATATTCACACTTTTTTATGTTGCGGCCGCCAGATAATAAGTGGCAGCCGCTACATAAAAAGTGTGAATAAAATTAATAACTAAAAATTAAATCATTATGACTTATGTGGCGGCATTATGACTTATGTGGCGGCCGCCACTTATTATCTGGCGGCGTAATAAGTGGCGGCTGCTGTACAAAAAAAATATTCACACTCATTGAGTGGCACTCTCCGTCTTCCGTACTATCCCATTGAGTGGCACTCTCCGTCTTCCGTACTATCCGTCTTCACGGTAACTTTTTAATCTCAATTTACCATTTGGCCGATCGTGAGCAGGGGAGCATTATTGCCGTACCCCCCCCCCCCCATCAAATTAATAGCAATCTGGCTTCGCACCTCTTTTTCCTTTCTTTTCTCCCCTTTTCCCACCTTTTTTTCGTTTTCCGGGGGGGGGGCGAGCGCCTCCCCCTTTCTCCCTCCCCTTTGCGACGCCCATGGAGAGGGAGAGGTTAATGGGCGGGGGCCCACTGACGATCGGAGGCGCTGTTCAAAGTAAGTACCTCGCTTGTACCCCGGCCCGCCCTGCAAACAGGACGCTAGGATACTCTGATGAATTCACACTCTGATTGGTTGGATTTTGCGTGACCTGTGATCTGCGCGTCATCACGGTCATGATTCTGCCATAGACATATAATAATATATTATATGTCTATGGATTCTGCAAAGTTTGAAACGCAGCCGTTAAGATTTGACTCATTACTTTTTTTTTTTCCAGCTTAGAGATGTTTGTTTTTCGTTGAAAATGCGTAATAATGTAGGAAGTTCTGTAAAACTGTTCCCGGCACTTTCCCGGGCTCCGTTTCGAATTACGAACGGTCGGATTGGATTATGCGACGCTCAAAATTGTGTCCACATGGGCCGCAATGAAACAGAATTGAAATCACATCCAGTATGGAACGTGTGCATTTCTATAGAAAGTTTTCGGGTAGCATTTGCGTACATTGTACGACTGCGGTCTTGAACAGCTGCAGCAAGATGCTTTATACATAGGTCATAGGCCACTTCCTTCACAAGATTCTGTGAAGCTCATCAGAGTGGCCCAGCGTCCTGATTGCAGGGCGGGGGTACGAACGAAGTACGCGATCTTAGACACTATTGAACAATAGGTGGCGTTCTTAGTCGCGGCATATTTTGCCGACGACTTTGCCGCTTGCACGCGGACAGCGGGACGACGATTTCACCACGCGGCGGCGGCGGCAGGGGAGGGGGTGACACCCTAAGGTCCCGCCTCTAGCGACGCCAGCGTGATGAGCTCTAGCTTGTAGTTGATTTGGTTGTTTGCTGACTGAGGCTAGTAACCCCATGCAACGACGCTACAAAAAGATATTTCTTGCCTCACTGAATTCGCTTGCGCCGTACTATGCCAACTGTGAAGTTTTAAAAAGTGTGTTATACTGACTGGGGGCCTATGGTTGGTGACATTGTTGATATTTTTGCCTCACCTATTTGAAACATGTTAGGCCTATATTTTATTCTGTGGCGGGAGAAACGTCATTTTGTATATGTAACGGTGTTTTGTCTCCTGTTGACATTTTATCTATTCCGTTGTTTCTCCTTTTTTTTCTTACTTAGGCCTAATTAAGGAAACGAAAGCGCCAGTAACACACAGTTGCTATTTTTGAAGAAATAATCTCAACCACATTTTATCATGTTAACCCTGAACTATAAAAACAAAAAAAAACAGGCCAAAGTTGTTAGAAATGTTGGTTTGTCCCTCGCCCCTCCCAAAACCTGGATTATATTCTGTGCATTTTGGGCATTCGGTGAAAGTAAAAGATAAAAGAAAGCTCCCAAAATCCAAACACGTATGGGTGCCCAGCAGACATTGGGTGTGTATGTGTTGGGGGGGGGGGGGGGTGCGCACTGGACCCGATGAACCCCTCTCCTGATCCTGGTAATAATAAATTGACCAAAGCTTTGCGCGGCTGTAGGGTAGAGTATTGCTCCAATTATTTTCTGTTTCGCCTTTGCTCAGTATCCTTAACACCGAATGTTGAACCGGTGATAAGGCCAAAAAAAAAAATAAGTCGGTCTCTGGTCAGCGCGCGCGTCGATTTTAATCATGCGCGTCGATCTTTTTTTTTCCAAAATGTTCCGCGGTAGCTCCAACAGCGCCCTCTATTTCCGCACCTCCTCATTTTTTTTTACCAAAGAGCACCAAGGAATGGGAAATTGCACCAAGGCAAATGATCGAAAGCACCAAGGCAAATTATGGAGGACACCAATGTACTTGAGGACACCAAAAAAGCAAAATAGTACCTACCTTGTCTGTACAATCCGAGCTTGAAGAAGAAAAAAAAAAAAAAAAAAAATCCGCGTGGCCGCGTCAATTCAGGAACTTTGGTCTGACCAGAGACCGATTTTTTTTTTTTGGCCTAATATGATCATTTTACTTCTCCCGATACCAGGAATTAATGAGCATTATAGAAATCTTCCATGGATCCAACTGCGTCATGGCCCTCGTTATGCATCAGAATGCCCTTCTGTAATTCGCCCATGCATAACTTATTATAGTCTACACTTTGTCCGAGTTATCGAGATCTAAATTCGCAGATGTAAAGTCACATTCCATTAAATGCTGCCAGCCGCGTCTTGGTTTTTCTTTTATGAATCAAATTAAGTGCGTTTTGTTCGGGCAGCAGAAAATAGGCCTGTGGTGTAAACGGGTGACTACACACAGGTGATTCTATGAATAAGCAACGATCGACTATTTCCTCCCCGTAGACGCGTGCGCGGAAGAATCGGGTGCTGTTGTTTTTTTCGTTGAAATATGCAGCCCCTGTCTGTGTAGGATATATACGGAGGTTTTAAGTATTTTTTTCGTAACAGAATCAGTGTTCAAGATGTATTCCTGCTGGTGAGTATTTGGCATGTATGCCTACCTGTGTGTGCTTTGATATTTTCGGTTTGTTGTGTGTGAGTGCGCTTGGGGGGTGAGTTTGGGTGGTGGGTGGGTGTGTGTGTGTGTGTGTGTGTGTGTGTGTTAATATTTTTTCGGGGGGGGGGGGTTGGTTTGGGACACGAACTCCAAACGCGGGAAACGCCATCTTGGATCTGAGTATGAAATCTTTGCTCTACACATGTTTATTATTAAATTTAACAAGTTTTTCAACGAGCATCACTCAGAATTTCCTAAACGCAGTTAAAATACATGTCATTGCAAAAATGTTTAAAAGGCATGAATCTGGGGCTGAAAAACATTTCCAGTTTATTTTGTTGAAAAATACTTTGAAAATGCACTTGACTCTAGCTCCATAGACATTTTACACAATTCAGAAGTGGCGTCTGGATCCTGTCTTTCTGATTTGGACATTGTAAACCAAATACATGTAACATCAATTTAATATATAAAAAAAAATACTTTTGAACTGCACTGGAGGAGAATCCATGCAGCTGTGAGCAGAAATTCTGGTAATCCTTACCTTTAGGACCCCGTTGCTACATAAGGTTAAAAGACTCGCCAAAACAACTGAATAAATGACACTCAAAAGTGACATTCTGATATTTCTTGACACAAACGAACAGTTGGCAATGATACCTTCTTGAATATCAGCAGGTTTAATTTTGAAGAACGGGGGGCAGGGCTTTGATTTATGAGAGGTTAAAGACGACGATGACAAACAGGAAATATATTTTTAAAAAACAAGATGGCGAACTGCGAAAAACGGTAGGAAAGTCACATTTTCTTTGAACGTGCTTTCAAAATTACAACTAACATGAATTTATCTGAAGAAAAAGACTGCTTCAGCCTGCAAAAGTCACTTTGGTGCTGGACAGTCATCTGCAAAAGTCAGTTTTGAATAGAACTCTTAAAAATTCGCGTGTCCTTCAAGATAAGTATTACCGAAATTCTGTTTAGGCCTTCATGTTTGGGACATCCCCATAAAAAAGTGGCTCAAAATTACTGGACTTCCGTATTGTGAGGAAGTTTATTGAACCATTGGTGCAGATCAGTAAATAGGCCCAAAATTGCATACGCCGGCCAAATCACGATTTGCATGCCCTCAAATTCTCCGGTATTAGAGCATTTTTAGGGCCGTGAACTTAAGGATTTGTAAAAAAGAACGATAAAAGCCACGCAGAGAACTGTGAGCTCGTATAAATGTGGAATGTGGATGAAATTAGGCCCTAAAATGGCACTGTTTTGCAATGGAGCGTAGGCGTCCATTTTCAAAATGGCGATGGGCTTCAGGCCTGCTTTTAGGGCTGATCATCTTTGGATGGAATTTTCTCGAAATTGGATACATTGGATACCCCACCCCCCCCCCCCCACCCCAAAAAAAAATTTGCAAGGAAAATGAAAGATGATAAAACAAGCTTTAATTTGATGTGTGTCTCAAACATCTTGGAGACGGTTCTCATCAGTATTTGTAATGATTTTGAGAAGTGCGCGTAATTAGGCTATCACTGCATGAGGTCTATGGAAGCTTAATGGTCTGCACAATGTGCGCCTATTTGTGGGGCTAGTTTTGGGCACAAACATTCAAGAACAGGTGGCCTTTTACCTCCATGACCAAAAGTATTAGCAAACCCAATTGTTCAAAAATGTTCCGAACAGGTCTAGGTTTGAAAGGCATGCAATATGCTAGTTCACAACTTTGGGACACCCATTTAAAACTGCATTAATCAACTGTGCCAAAAGAATTATCTATAGTCATGCCACCAGACTTCTGAAAGGCCAATCTTTGGAAAACCTTGGACATGTACCAGTCTATAGTCTAAGGCTTCAATTAAAGTGAATTGGCTTTACTTGCAGGTGCAAAATGTTGAGGAATTTTAAAAAAATATTTAGACTTCAAACTTGGCTGGTGATCTTGCCACTGCCTCATGAAATATTTGGAGAATTGTGTCAGCTAAAAAGTGTGCAAAATTGGCCTGAAAATTGTGTTCACCCCTTGTTTCAGTTCCGTTCGTCTTCGTTGAATGTTCAAAGATGCAGAGTTTTGACATTTCACTAACACTTTTTGTTTCTTCCCTGTTTTCATTTTTCTGTGTGTGCAGATTGAAGATGAAGGGCACAGAAGTAAGGTCGTCCAAGTGCAGCATTCATCTCCCACAGGTAAATGAGTAATGTTTCTCCTTGCAAAACGTCTCTGTTTTGATGCGCTTCCTTGCATTTGAATGGGCTTGCTGGATTTTAACGTGGAGGTAGACCTTGGGGTATATCTTTGGAGTTTGAGATGGCAAGTTGGACATACAGTACTTGTTGATAAAATGGAAATGTATTGGAGGTTTGATGACAGGACGTGATGTCAGAAAATTTGGATATTGAATTTACAATGTATACTTGCTCTTTTTTTCTGCCACAGGGAGCTTTTGAATGCTGCGAAGAGAGAAGACGCCGGTTTTCATCGAAGTTTTTGTTAAGTAACTGTAACCTTTTTTCCGTGTGACGTCTATCGGGGAGGGAAGGGGGGGGGTAAGGGGGAGGTGAAACTTGTGTCACCGGCGGTGGAAGCTACCCCTGCCTGGGTCTTTGGTCTGAAATTGGGATCATATCTCCAGCTTGGGATGGAGATATGTCCTCTTTGCAGGTCTTAGCCCCAGGACGACCGTTGTGAAAGTGTGTGTGGTGGGTTGCCGGCTGTTTTGTTGCGTTCTGTTCATGTCTGTCTGTTTCGTCTCCCTATTTGTCCGGGCCCACTGTGTTCACCCCTTGTTTCAGTTCCGTTCGTCTTCGTTGAATGTTCAAAGATGCAGAGTTTTGACATTTCACTAACACTTTTTGTTTCTTCCCAGTTTTCTCTTTTCTGTGTGTGCAGATTGAAGATGAAGGGCACAGAAGTAAGGTCGTCCAAGTGCAGCATTCATCTCCCACAGGTAAATGAGTAATGTTTCTCCTTGCAAAACGTCTCTGTTTTGATGCGCTTCCTTGCATTTGAATGGGCTTGCTGGATTTTAACGTGGAGGTACCCCTTGGGGTATATCTTTGGAGTTTGAGATGGCAAGTTGGACATACAGTACTTGTTGATAAAATGGAAATGTATTGGAGGTTTGATGACAGGACGTGATGTCAGAAAATTTGGATATTGAATTTACAATGTATACTTGCTCTTTTTTTCTGCCACAGGGAGCTTTTGAATGCTGCGAAGAGAGAAGACGCCGGTTTTCATCGAAGTTTTTGTTAAGTAACTGTAACCTTTTTTCCGTGTGACGTCTATCGGGGAGGGAAGGGGGGGTAAGGGGGAGGTGAAACTTGTGTCACCGGCGGTGGAAGCTACCCCTGCCTGGGTCTTTGGTCTGAAATTGGGATCATATCTCCAGCTTGGGATGGAGATATGTCCTCTTTGCAGGTCTTAGCCCCAGGACGACCGTTGTGAAAGTGTGTGTGGTGGGTTGCCGGCTGTTTTGTTGCGTTCTGTTCATGTCTGTCTGTTTCGTCTCCCTATTTGTCCGGGCCCACTGTGTTCACCCCTTGTTTCAGTTCCGTTCGTCTTCGTTGAATGTTCAAAGATGCAGAGTTTTGACATTTCACTAACACTTTTTGTTTCTTCCCAGTTTTCTCTTTTCTGTGTGTGCAGATTGAAGATGAAGGGCACAGAAGTAAGGTCGTCCAAGTGCAGCATTCATCTCCCACAGGTAAATGAGTAATGTTTCTCCTTGCAAAACGTCTCTGTTTTGATGCGCTTCCTTGCATTTGAATGGGCTTGCTGGATTTTAACGTGGAGGTAGACCTTGGGGTATATCTTTGGAGTTTGAGATGGCAAGTTGGACATACAGTACTTGTTGATAAAATGGAAATGTATTGGAGGTTTGATGACAGGACGTGATGTCAGAAAATTTGGATATTGAATTTACAATGTATACTTGCTCTTTTTTTCTGCCACAGGGAGCTTTTGAATGCTGCGAAGAGAGAAGACGCCGGTTTTCATCGAAGTTTTTGTTAAGTAACTGTAACCTTTTTTCCGTGTGACGTCTATCGGGGAGGGAAGGGGGGGGGGTAAGGGGGAGGTGAAACTTGTGTCACCGGCGGTGGAAGCTACCCCTGCCTGGGTCTTTGGTCTGAAATTGGGATCATATCTCCAGCTTGGGATGGAGATATGTCCTCTTTGCAGGTCTTAGCCCCAGGACGACCGTTGTGAAAGTGTGTGTGGTGGGTTGCCGGCTGTTTTGTTGCGTTCTGTTCATGTCTGTCTGTTTCGTCTCCCTATTTGTCCGGGCCCACTGTGTTCACCCCTTGTTTCAGTTCCGTTCGTCTTCGTTGAATGTTCAAAGATGCAGAGTTTTGACATTTCACTAACACTTTTTGTTTCTTCCCAGTTTTCTCTTTTCTGTGTGTGCAGATTGAAGATGAAGGGCACAGAAGTAAGGTCGTCCAAGTGCAGCATTCATCTCCCACAGGTAAATGAGTAATGTTTCTCCTTGCAAAACGTCTCTGTTTTGATGCGCTTCCTTGCATTTGAATGGGCTTGCTGGATTTTAACGTGGAGGTAGACCTTGGGGTATATCTTTGGAGTTTGAGATGGCAAGTTGGACATACAGTACTTGTTGATAAAATGGAAATGTATTGGAGGTTTGATGACAGGACGTGATGTCAGAAAATTTGGATATTGAATTTACAATGTATACTTGCTCTTTTTTTCTGCCACAGGGAGCTTTTGAATGCTGCGAAGAGAGAAGACGCCGGTTTTCATCGAAGTTTTTGTTAAGTAACTGTAACCTTTTTTCCGTGTGACGTCTATCGGGGAGGGAAGGGGGGGGGGGTAAGGGGGAGGTGAAACTTGTGTCACCGGCGGTGGAAGCTACCCCTGCCTGGGTCTTTGGTCTGAAATTGGGATCATATCTCCAGCTTGGGATGGAGATATGTCCTCTTTGCAGGTCTTAGCCCCAGGACGACCGTTGTGAAAGTGTGTGTGGTGGGTTGCCGGCTGTTTTGTTGCGTTCTGTTCATGTCTGTCTGTTTCGTCTCCCTATTTGTCCGGGCCCACTGTGTTCACCCCTTGTTTCAGTTCCGTTCGTCTTCGTTGAATGTTCAAAGATGCAGAGTTTTGACATTTCACTAACACTTTTTGTTTCTTCCCAGTTTTCTCTTTTCTGTGTGTGCAGATTGAAGATGAAGGGCACAGAAGTAAGGTCGTCCAAGTGCAGCATTCATCTCCCACAGGTAAATGAGTAATGTTTCTCCTTGCAAAACGTCTCTGTTTTGATGCGCTTCCTTGCATTTGAATGGGCTTGCTGGATTTTAACGTGGAGGTAGACCTTGGGGTATATCTTTGGAGTTTGAGATGGCAAGTTGGACATACAGTACTTGTTGATAAAATGGAAATGTATTGGAGGTTTGATGACAGGACGTGATGTCAGAAAATTTGGATATTGAATTTACAATGTATACTTGCTCTTTTTTTCTGCCACAGGGAGCTTTTGAATGCTGCGAAGAGAGAAGACGCCGGTTTTCATCGAAGTTTTTGTTAAGTAACTGTAACCTTTTTTCCGTGTGACGTCTATCGGGGAGGGAAGGGGGGGGGGGGGTAAGGGGGAGGTGAAACTTGTGTCACCGGCGGTGGAAGCTACCCCTGCCTGGGTCTTTGGTCTGAAATTGGGATCATATCTCCAGCTTGGGATGGAGATATGTCCTCTTTGCAGGTCTTAGCCCCAGGACGACCGTTGTGAAAGTGTGTGTGGTGGGTTGCCGGCTGTTTTGTTGCGTTCTGTTCATGTCTGTCTGTTTCGTCTCCCTATTTGTCCGGGCCCACTGTGTTCACCCCTTGTTTCAGTTCCGTTCGTCTTCGTTGAATGTTCAAAGATGCAGAGTTTTGACATTTCACTAACACTTTTTGTTTCTTCCCAGTTTTCTCTTTTCTGTGTGTGCAGATTGAAGATGAAGGGCACAGAAGTAAGGTCGTCCAAGTGCAGCATTCATCTCCCACAGGTAAATGAGTAATGTTTCTCCTTGCAAAACGTCTCTGTTTTGATGCGCTTCCTTGCATTTGAATGGGCTTGCTGGATTTTAACGTGGAGGTAGACCTTGGGGTATATCTTTGGAGTTTGAGATGGCAAGTTGGACATACAGTACTTGTTGATAAAATGGAAATGTATTGGAGGTTTGATGACAGGACGTGATGTCAGAAAATTTGGATATTGAATTTACAATGTATACTTGCTCTTTTTTTCTGCCACAGGGAGCTTTTGAATGCTGCGAAGAGAGAAGACGCCGGTTTTCATCGAAGTTTTTGTTAAGTAACTGTAACCTTTTTTCCGTGTGACGTCTATCGGGGAGGGAAGGGGGGGGGTAAGGGGGAGGTGAAACTTGTGTCACCGGCGGTGGAAGCTACCCCTGCCTGGGTCTTTGGTCTGAAATTGGGATCATATCTCCAGCTTGGGATGGAGATATGTCCTCTTTGCAGGTCTTAGCCCCAGGACGACCGTTGTGAAAGTGTGTGTGGTGGGTTGCCGGCTGTTTTGTTGCGTTCTGTTCATGTCTGTCTGTTTCGTCTCCCTATTTGTCCGGGCCCACTGTGTTCACCCCTTGTTTCAGTTCCGTTCGTCTTCGTTGAATGTTCAAAGATGCAGAGTTTTGACATTTCACTAACACTTTTTGTTTCTTCCCAGTTTTCTCTTTTCTGTGTGTGCAGATTGAAGATGAAGGGCACAGAAGTAAGGTCGTCCAAGTGCAGCATTCATCTCCCACAGGTAAATGAGTAATGTTTCTCCTTGCAAAACGTCTCTGTTTTGATGCGCTTCCTTGCATTTGAATGGGCTTGCTGGATTTTAACGTGGAGGTAGACCTTGGGGTATATCTTTGGAGTTTGAGATGGCAAGTTGGACATACAGTACTTGTTGATAAAATGGAAATGTATTGGAGGTTTGATGACAGGACGTGATGTCAGAAAATTTGGATATTGAATTTACAATGTATACTTGCTCTTTTTTTCTGCCACAGGGAGCTTTTGAATGCTGCGAAGAGAGAAGACGCCGGTTTTCATCGAAGTTTTTGTTAAGTAACTGTAACCTTTTTTCCGTGTGACGTCTATCGGGGAGGGAAGGGGGGGGGGTAAGGGGGAGGTGAAACTTGTGTCACCGGCGGTGGAAGCTACCCCTGCCTGGGTCTTTGGTCTGAAATTGGGATCATATCTCCAGCTTGGGATGGAGATATGTCCTCTTTGCAGGTCTTAGCCCCAGGACGACCGTTGTGAAAGTGTGTGTGGTGGGTTGCCGGCTGTTTTGTTGCGTTCTGTTCATGTCTGTCTGTTTCGTCTCCCTATTTGTCCGGGCCCACTGTGTTCACCCCTTGTTTCAGTTCCGTTCGTCTTCGTTGAATGTTCAAAGATGCAGAGTTTTGACATTTCACTAACACTTTTTGTTTCTTCCCAGTTTTCTCTTTTCTGTGTGTGCAGATTGAAGATGAAGGGCACAGAAGTAAGGTCGTCCAAGTGCAGCATTCATCTCCCACAGGTAAATGAGTAATGTTTCTCCTTGCAAAACGTCTCTGTTTTGATGCGCTTCCTTGCATTTGAATGGGCTTGCTGGATTTTAACGTGGAGGTAGACCTTGGGGTATATCTTTGGAGTTTGAGATGGCAAGTTGGACATACAGTACTTGTTGATAAAATGGAAATGTATTGGAGGTTTGATGACAGGACGTGATGTCAGAAAATTTGGATATTGAATTTACAATGTATACTTGCTCTTTTTTTCTGCCACAGGGAGCTTTTGAATGCTGCGAAGAGAGAAGACGCCGGTTTTCATCGAAGTTTTTGTTAAGTAACTGTAACCTTTTTTCCGTGTGACGTCTATCGGGGAGGGAAGGGGGGGGGTAAGGGGGAGGTGAAACTTGTGTCACCGGCGGTGGAAGCTACCCCTGCCTGGGTCTTTGGTCTGAAATTGGGATCATATCTCCAGCTTGGGATGGAGATATGTCCTCTTTGCAGGTCTTAGCCCCAGGACGACCGTTGTGAAAGTGTGTGTGGTGGGTTGCCGGCTGTTTTGTTGCGTTCTGTTCATGTCTGTCTGTTTCGTCTCCCTATTTGTCCGGGCCCACTGTGTTCACCCCTTGTTTCAGTTCCGTTCGTCTTCGTTGAATGTTCAAAGATGCAGAGTTTTGACATTTCACTAACACTTTTTGTTTCTTCCCAGTTTTCTCTTTTCTGTGTGTGCAGATTGAAGATGAAGGGCACAGAAGTAAGGTCGTCCAAGTGCAGCATTCATCTCCCACAGGTAAATGAGTAATGTTTCTCCTTGCAAAACGTCTCTGTTTTGATGCGCTTCCTTGCATTTGAATGGGCTTGCTGGATTTTAACGTGGAGGTAGACCTTGGGGTATATCTTTGGAGTTTGAGATGGCAAGTTGGACATACAGTACTTGTTGATAAAATGGAAATGTATTGGAGGTTTGATGACAGGACGTGATGTCAGAAAATTGGGATATTGAATTTACAATGTATACTTGCTCTTTTTTTCTGCCACAGGGAGCTTTTGAATGCTGCGAAGAGAGAAGACGCCGGTTTTCATCGAAGTTTTTGTTAAGTAACTGTAACCTTTTTTCCGTGTGACGTCTATCGGGGAGGGAAGGGGGGGGGGGGGGTAAGGGGGAGGTGAAACTTGTGTCACCGGCGGTGGAAGCTACCCCTGCCTGGGTCTTTGGTCTGAAATTGGGATCATATCTCCAGCTTGGGATGGAGATATGTCCTCTTTGCAGGTCTTAGCCCCAGGACGACCGTTGTGAAAGTGTGTGTGGTGGGTTGCCGGCTGTTTTGTTGCGTTCTGTTCATGTCTGTCTGTTTCGTCTCCCTATTTGTCCGGGCCCACTGTGTTCACCCCTTGTTTCAGTTCCGTTCGTCTTCGTTGAATGTTCAAAGATGCAGAGTTTTGACATTTCACTAACACTTTTTGTTTCTTCCCAGTTTTCTCTTTTCTGTGTGTGCAGATTGAAGATGAAGGGCACAGAAGTAAGGTCGTCCAAGTGCAGCATTCATCTCCCACAGGTAAATGAGTAATGTTTCTCCTTGCAAAACGTCTCTGTTTTGATGCGCTTCCTTGCATTTGAATGGGCTTGCTGGATTTTAACGTGGAGGTAGACCTTGGGGTATATCTTTGGAGTTTGAGATGGCAAGTTGGACATACAGTACTTGTTGATAAAATGGAAATGTATTGGAGGTTTGATGACAGGACGTGATGTCAGAAAATTGGGATATTGAATTTACAATGTATACTTGCTCTTTTTTTCTGCCACAGGGAGCTTTTGAATGCTGCGAAGAGAGAAGACGCCGGTTTTCATCGAAGTTTTTGTTAAGTAACTGTAACCTTTTTTCCGTGTGACGTCTATCGGGGAGGGAAGGGGGGGGTAAGGGGGAGGTGAAACTTGTGTCACCGGCGGTGGAAGCTACCCCTGCCTGGGTCTTTGGTCTGAAATTGGGATCATATCTCCAGCTTGGGATGGAGATATGTCCTCTTTGCAGGTCTTAGCCCCAGGACGACCGTTGTGAAAGTGTGTGTGGTGGGTTGCCGGCTGTTTTGTTGCGTTCTGTTCATGTCTGTCTGTTTCGTCTCCCTATTTGTCCGGGCCCACTGTGTTCACCCCTTGTTTCAGTTCCGTTCGTCTTCGTTGAATGTTCAAAGATGCAGAGTTTTGACATTTCACTAACACTTTTTGTTTCTTCCCAGTTTTCTCTTTTCTGTGTGTGCAGATTGAAGATGAAGGGCACAGAAGTAAGGTCGTCCAAGTGCAGCATTCATCTCCCACAGGTAAATGAGTAATGTTTCTCCTTGCAAAACGTCTCTGTTTTGATGCGCTTCCTTGCATTTGAATGGGCTTGCTGGATTTTAACGTGGAGGTAGACCTTGGGGTATATCTTTGGAGTTTGAGATGGCAAGTTGGACATACAGTACTTGTTGATAAAATGGAAATGTATTGGAGGTTTGATGACAGGACGTGATGTCAGAAAATTTGGATATTGAATTTACAATGTATACTTGCTCTTTTTTTCTGCCACAGGGAGCTTTTGAATGCTGCGAAGAGAGAAGACGCCGGTTTTCATCGAAGTTTTTGTTAAGTAACTGTAACCTTTTTTCCGTGTGACGTCTATCGGGGAGGGAAGGGGGGGGGGGGTAACGGGGAGGTGAAACTTGTGTCACCGGCGGTGGAAGCTACCCCTGCCTGGGTCTTTGGTCTGAAATTGGGATCATATCTCCAGCTTGGGATGGAGATACTTTATACCATCTTGCTCACAGCCATTTTGAATTCACGTTCGTGTTTGTAGAACATAATGAAATTAGATGGATTGCATTTTGAAAGTGTACTCTAAATGCAACGTGCAAGTGCTACATACATGTACGCAAGCAAGTTAAGCGCATTATGACGGTTAAAAAACGTCACGGCAAAAATCAGCTGCAGCAGATATGCGCACACATTTTCGCAGAGCAAATGAAACACTCAATTTACTGTGCATTTCAGTTTGAGTGTATCGGCTTTGATAGCACACCTGTATGGAATACAAACGCAGATACAAATAGCCGTACAAAAGTTTGAGTTTTCCATAGGTTTGTGCACAAACATGGATGCGCCCATCAGCCATCACTTTGTACATCGAGTCAGCACTCTAGTAATTCAGTGTAGCTCTATGGCAGTAATGTAGTTTCTTCCTAATTGCTTCTTGAAATACGTGTTTTTGTGTTTGTGCATTGGTCATGTATTTTTGTAATACAGAGGATTTCATGTGGAAAATGTTGTTGCATTTTACCTGAATGCTATTAAAATGCATGTACATGTACATTTCCAGGTTTTGTTTATGCACTTGGAAACATGCCCAATTGCCTGAGAATTGCAATATGAAATTTTGGAACAAAAAGTAATCTTTTTAACAATAATTTTCTTTGCATTTCTGCCTGTACACAGACCCTGGAAATCAACGCCACAATTAATGCCCCTCCCCAGAAAGAACCGCACCGGCAGCAACCCCGTCAGTTCAGTCTTCAGCACACGACGCAACAAAGTCACCCAACCTACCTTAGACCTTCAGCACCGCAGGCAATATCGACACCTCGGACTCATGATGTGGTCAATTCCACGCTGGTGTAACAAGCCATTAAGCCTCAGGCATGTGCACTGGCTCTTCATGAGCCCAGTCTCTTAAACATCTCACCCATAGATTGTGTCAGCTGATGGTATTGTACAAATTGCAACATGATCAGAGAAATAGTAGTGGCAAGTTACACTGAGTGAGAGGAGGTAGTGTGAAATCACTGGTGCCAAGGTGGGCTGATGTGGACTACCATACCTCCTAACGTGGACAAGTAATACACTACTTACCCGAAATGAACCATGTTGTATTTGTTCTGTTACACCCATACATAATTCATTAGTTCCATTGGAAGAAATTCATTGGAATTCCATGGAACATCCCTCCCATGAAATGCGTATATACTGTCATTCTTGAAGGTTGCAGTGTGGTACCACTAGCAACCCGACTTGCATGTGCAATTGTTGCATAGCTCAGGGTTTCAGAGCTAATTATGGGGTACTTCTGTCCTGGTAGCACTGACTGGTTTACGTGCCTCATGCGTGTGCCGTGTGTGCAGGGTAGCTGCTTTTGCTTCCCAGACAAACCTATGCAAGTATGAATAATGCTTTAAGCTTCACTTGTTGTTACTGTACTACCGCCTATTGTCCAAAAGACTAGTCCATGACCCAAAGTGCTAAAAGCACAGCAACTAAAGAACTACATCACTGCAACTGGAGGTCTGTGTTGATGTGGGTGCTCTTGCAGACCATTTCTTGATAGCGCAACACCAGTGTGAACATTTTGTCAAGGGGAAGATTGCAGAAGTGCAATAACAAGTGAATTTCAGTACACACAAATTGAATAAATATTGTCTTGCATTAGGAGTATATAATCAGCTGTCCGGTGTATCTGTAGGTGAGGTGTTTATACAAAGTAAATATTGACTGTTCTAACGTGTGGTACAGTAAAAAGAGTTTCACTTAGTGATCCGTGGAGTGCTATATTTTCCCTCCACTCTTCCTTGAGAATATACTTACAATATGGTATGGATCACCTTGCAATGGTATCGTTTGATTGTACCACTCATTGCAGTCAATATTAGCATACATTGTACTTAAAAGGCAGTGGTGTAGTCAAGTACATTTCCATGAGTACGAAATGTACTGGAGTATGAGTATGAGTACTGCAACACTGCTAGAAGGCATATGAAGTGTGACTCATGAGAATGTGGAGGTGCACATTGATCTATGCAAGACAAAGCTTTGCTTACTGCATTTATTCTAGCTTTATATGAACATCTTCCATATGCCCAGTGACATCTGAAACATTTTTGTCATTGACCTGACCAATCACATTGCTTTATGACTATAACAATGAACAAGTAAGGGCGTTGTTTTCTTCTCTTGCTTTTGCAAAGTTTAAGGAAAACAAGACAAGTCCCTGCATGCTTGATTGATGCGGCATGATTGTCAACATCTGACATGGTTTCTGCACATCCACGTACTCTGGTTCATATTTAACTTATGTAACTTCTTGGAAGCTTCCATCCTATTGTTCATTTGTGTCTCGGTAAACAGTCAAAATGTGGTATTAAGCGCATTCAGTTTTGCTGTTGAACCACTGTTATTAACACATTGAACCCAACTTTTTCAACAACTCAGAATATAGTATAGGTAGATTTTTCTTTAGGACATTAATATCCATGATATATATACGTATATATTTTTAAGAAGGGGCTAAAGTCCAGCACTTTTTGAGTGAGAAAGCTAGAATTGTTTTGCTTGTATCCTATTGTGTATAGCTATCCAGAGATAAGTTGTGTCTAGTTTCTGTGCTGTTATAGTTTGGTTTTCGTATATGGCACATGATGTAGGGTTTGATATTTACTTTGCTAGCTTGTGATTTGCAACTTTGCCACAAACATTTAAGATAAATATAAAGATCATAAAATGATCACTTTTTTGTTATTAATTTCATTAATCAGAAATACAGGTGGAATGTAGGTTAGCTATACACATCAATCATATTGACAAATATGTTGGTTTGTATAAAAAAAAAGGCCTCCTGTTTAAACGATATACTTAAAGTCTTTATTAGTTTAATTGTGTTGGACAATATATTTCAAATGATGTTTATTATATAAAAAAGTGATCACATAGGGAAATGGTTTCAGTAAATTATGTTTAAAAGAAATCATTTCTGCTATGCAAAATGTAAAAAAAAGGTTTAAATATTGTATGGTTTTACTTGTTTATGTATATTCATTTACTTTTACAAAATTGTGCAATTTATGAATTAATAACTGAGCTTTCAGACATTTGAGATGGAAAAAGTCAACATTGATACTAAAGGACCTAAGACAAGAAATGGGAAAATGGGGGGGGGGGCGGAGCGTTTGTTGAATTCTTTATTTCAGTTATGCTGGTAGCTTTATTTATTTGACATGGTCCTACAGAAACTGCAATTGTTGCAATAAAGTAGTCCAAGTTATTCTTTTGCTAACTGCGAAAACTGTAAACTAATGAATGTACACATGTTTTTGTGAGAATAGATTTGGTTTATTGTAACAATGTATGGTTATATTTTGTACAAATTATCCTACTTCCCATGCATGGATGCTGTGATTATGTTCAGTAATTTAGTTGTTTTAAGTCTATTTTCTTCGGTCAAGATAGAGGTTCTGAGTACAAACAATGTGCTTTTTAAAAATGAACGAGTGATTGTTTGAATTATTGTCTGGTACAATTTATGTTGCACATTGTGACTTGCTTTTCACAGAGTGCATGTACATGTAATATATGAATTCTGTAACGTATGTACTACTAGTATGTTATGTCCAGTGGCCCTAAGAGTGAAATAACATTATGTGAGACTTGCACTTGTGCGTTTAATATCTCCATTATTTAAGTTGTCATTGAGACTCAACTAGAAAAGACTCGAGTTGAAATCGTAATCTTTTCAATGAGGGAATAAATGTGTGTGCTTGTTGGTCGATATTAAACACTGTTCAACACCGGCTTGGAGTCTGGATGATGATACTGACCGGAGCCAAAGGCAAGGGTCGTTATCAGCATCCAGACTCAACCGGTCTTAAACAAAGTGTAGAATACCGGCCAAGCACATATTTATTTCCATTCATAAATACCTCTTCGGTCAAAAAATCTAAACTTTTGGTCCAAAAGTCAAAGGAAGTTAAAACTTATAGATTTCTTACAATTTTGTTCAACAATTTTACTACACTTTTTTTTCTCGAAACGCCCATCTAGCTATTTCATGTTATGTCCCTTTACATGGGTCAACTGTCGTAGGTCAACCAGCCCTAGTGTCAACATATCTAAACTCAACTTTGATTGGCTGGCCCGTGGGGTCGCATACAATTTGCATGTTCGGATATATCAGACATTCGTAGTGAGGCTCTGTAAACATGATCGTTTGATCCTCGGACTACCCAGGAGGCTAGTTTTACCACTCAACTTGAAGCAGCTGATATTTGTATAATTAAGAGCTCAATGGTAGTTGCCCCAGTCTAGTCTTGGGAAGGTCTATGTACATTGTTTCAAGTTGAAGCTCATGAGATTGATCAGTTGACATTCATGACATTGAATTGTATAGATTAGGGATAGGCAATGTGGCAATATTTATGAGGTTGGTACCTAGACAGGCTTGTAGGGGCATCAAGGTCTGCATATGCAAACCGCCCCCCCCCCCACACACACACACACAAAGAAATAAAATCCACATTTTTGCTGAATATTTTTGTGAAGTAATTTGGCTCATCTATTACTTTCACCACTGCCTTTAAAAGATTACCTGCAACCATGATGCTTCAACTGAATAAAAATGACATAATAGTGCCATCCAGAGACTAATGTAATCAAGCCCCCCCCCCCTTCCTTGAGTTTGTCAAACTGCAAGTCTTACCCAATTATATGTTGGTCTGGTGTCTTTACCCCCCCCCCCCCCCTCGTGCATACATGCCTGGTATTGGCTCAACTGTGGCTTCTATTAGTGATTTCTTGATTGGTCAAAACATTCAACACGGTGGCACTGTGTGTAACAAACTAACAGACATGTATGTTGTACATATGTGCTTATCTTCAACCAAATTTGAATTCTTATACTGATAGGTTGATACATGAAACAGGCATGCAACTCAAAATTTACAAGAAAAGGAGGAAATTCCAAACCACACAAGCCTTTGTACAGTATTTTTCAAAAATTGTAATGGCATTCATGAGAAGAAAAGAAAGAAGGAAATCAGCAGATCCAAGGAAAAATTGCATGCCTGATGGCAACAACAGTGTTATTATCCCATAATGGGCCACACTGCACCACACAACGCAAGACGCTTGCTGCACGTACGTATGTGGTAGATGAAAGCTGAAACGTGACGACAGCGTGCACGTAACTGTGCATGAAGTGTGCTGGAAGATGAATTGTTAAACCCACTCACACTCATGGAACACACAAAATAAAGCGCTTGAATGCCAATCACAAATTTGTTCTGAAAGCTTGCATAGATCCTTTTAATATTCTACATTTAATTCCAAAATCCTTCACCATAAAAATAAAGTCCTTAAAATAGCCAACTTATTTTAAAAAGTATTTCACTGCAAAAATTCCAAAAGATATTAACAGTTGCATAAAATAATCTCTCTGTTCAATCCTTACTGCCAAGCATATCAATAGGGCTCACTCAATGACGGTCATCTCTTGATTGCTTATTTTACGCAATCAAGCACGCATTGCGCAGTGTTAAAAATGTTCCAAACACACGCGCTTCTTGCTTGAAATGTGTTTGAAATACGACACAGCCGATGTGCGTTATTCAGTTGATGCTCAAAATGTTGATGCATGTGGCTGGTCTGTAGGAAATGACGTCATTTGAATGAGACCTATTGATATTGGACACCAATATAAGATTGTATGGTAGAATACATGTGACTTCATTGCATACACTACTTTGTACATCTCTCCTACATTAGAACAACATGCAGGACATGACCCCAATACATGTACTTTTTGTGCATAGTTAATTGGAATAACAAGCTTGACACAAATGTTTGGAACAACAAATGGGTATTGAAGGACAACTTGCAAACTAGATGGTGAGAAGAGGGCACTATTTACCATTCTGAAATGAACAGGACTGTTCATGTAGTCATCGAGGACAAAACGTGGACATCTGCGTTTCTGCTGTCAGAATAGCAGATTGAGTATTTTTTGAATGGTTCATTTTGTTCTGCTTTCCCGCCTTTGTGCTACCATAAATGCAGAATTTACTGTTTAATAAAATCCACTGTAGTGCTTTTATGCTACCTGAAATGCAGATTTTGCTTTTCCTCCCTTGCTGGAGGGAGAAAAAGTGGAGATCTGCTTTTCTCTTGTTCAAAAATCAGATCAAACCGTTTCTGACGTTTCCATTTCCTGCTTTTGTGCTACCCAAAATGTATATTTTTGTTTTTTGCTTTTCTCATTTCTTAGAACCAGAAAAGCAAAACGAACCTTTGGTAACTACCATTTGTATTCTGCTTTTGGTTAAAAGGAAAATGAAACGGTGCTTCTGAGAAAAATAAGCACCGTTTCATTTTTCTTTGAGTGTAGGTTAACAGGGTTTTTTAGGCGTTCCCCCTTAAAGAGCTTCCACATCACAAAGTTACAAAATGAAAAATGTATTGTCGGAAAATGGCCATACTTCTGTTATCTGCTCTTCTGACAGCAGAAAAGCGATGTCCACTTTGTGTCCTCCTTGGGCCTTACCATAGTGTACCCAAAGTATCGCATTTGAGAAGTCTTTGCTGTGCGCAGTAAACCCATATGTGAGCTGCACAAGCATTACTTCAATAACATCTGAACATACTGGCATGCAATTTCAGTAGTTATTGCCTCCATTTTAAACAGATTCAATTTCAAAACATTGACTATTTTGGCAGTATACATTGCCCCCACAATATAATGGAGCCTTTTCATGTCAAGGTTCCTGTGAGATAACAAATACAACAAACTCTCTCCAGTTTTAAGTAACCAAAGTAACTGTACATGTGGGCATTGTTATGTTAGTACTGTTACTATTCTACGCAGAACAACCGGCCATTCGTACTAAAGTGACAAAGTGACATCAGTTCTCACGTAGCACATGAACAAAAAGGAGCCTTTTTCTCTAAATGTTTGAAATCGTTCACAAGAACAGCGAATACAGCAGCTGAACTATCAGCATGCTAGCATCGGTGGATTTATAGGATCTCCTCCAACTGTTTCTAATCTTAAGTTGTCAGACAAGTCAATTATTAATAACATCAGACATACATGCACTGTTCTTGTGAATATCAGATTTTTGACCCAGGGTGGCAAAAAGGTTCACTTTTTCTATTCACTTGGCACAATAAAATGTTTATGCATAGGCCTTTGTGGGAAAGACAATAGCAACGAAGTCCTATGTCCAATTTGATTGAAAGTTTGATAAGGTTTCCCTGTATTCTCAAGATGTACAGTATCCACTCAGCTATAACTTCAACAGGTAAGTTGTTATGGATCTAACTTAAGATTTGGAGCAATTTTGTTTTTGCTTCAAAAAAAAAAAACCCAAAAGGCACAAATATCACAAGATCCTATGCATCTTCAAACAGAGAATGAGGCTTCCCAAAGTTATAAGTCATTTGATCAAATGTGGAGACACAGTGAGGGGTGATTGTGTGTATTACTAGAGATTCCTGAGGTCTGTTTCCACGCCATAGATCAGAGCCTTGAGTTGATGTAGCTCACTCTGCATCTTCTTTGATCTCTTAGCTGTCTGATGAATATTATGCAGCATGAACATATCACCATCTTCCCCAACACCCACTGTCACCTGTTCAGCATGGCAACAAAACAAGAAGGGTTTACATTACAAAGCACTGACAATGATCCAGGGCTAGGGATGTAGTTGATTCCATTCACAAGTCCACCACAAGTCCAGACACAAGTAATTCGTGAGTCCATCACAAGTCCAGGCACAAGATACACTGGATGCCTTTGTCAAAGCTCATTTGAATAGCTTGTGAGTTAAATTGGTGTTGGAGGACTTGTGGTGGACTTGCAGGGACTAGTGATGGACTCGACTACATCCCTGCAATGATGTCCTTGCAATCTTGATTTCAGTGACAACATCATTATGGACTAAGATGACATAACATCTCACTAACAGAATCTGCTTCTTGATTTAGTCAAGAGCACGTTTCATGGAATGCACCATTTTACTTTATATAATCGACATACAGATCGTTGTCATTTGATTGGTGGAACTCACATCATGTGGCATTCGTTATTGCTCCCATTCACGCCGGGGCTCAAAAAGTCCCATTCGCCTATGGGGAATGGGAAATACTATTGAACAGTTAGGATCATTCTTGTTCCATGACGCAGTTGTATGCAAATGCATGCTGGTGTGCGCGTTTAGCATTGCACGTAGCCAGCGTTGGGTTCAAACATTTTCGTGAAGGGGTGGTTTGGAAGAGAAAAATACATTTTCAACCAATTTTATATTGAAATAAAAGTTCAAATATCAAATGACAAGGATCTATGTGTCAGTTATATAAAACAAATATAAAAGTTCGACATGTTTTTGTACATGGTGGAAGTGTGGCCTTTATTTATGGAGGTAGTCCAGTAAAATGGCCACATATGGGGCTAAGCATGACCCAGCCTTTGGGGTACTTGTTCGCAGTGTCCGCACCACGATCTGCATGAACTGCACTATAGCTGACCAACATAGGAAAGTAGAAAACAGCAACGGACAAATGCAAACTAACAACATGACTGACATGAACAGACAATACTCCACCTTGTAGAGTTGCTTCTCAACATCCTTGAGTTGGTTTCTCAAGATTCGGGTATCATTCTTGAAACCTTCTATCTCCAGATTCCGTCGCTTCTCCATGGCCTCATACCGCTGGTTCATCAGGTGTAAACGCTTAGCAAGCTTTTCCGTCTTATCCTGTGGATAAATAACCACAAGAATGAATGGTACTAGAAACAGGTTTCGGCAATAGATCAGAAATGGCTTAAACTTTGCATGAGCAGTTGGTACTGTTTGAATATCAGAGTTTATTTTGTTCACTTTTCGATAGCAATCAGAACAATCCACTGAAGGGAATTTGAAGTCGGAATTCTATTTTTGATACATTTTGGTACCAACAAAATAGGATTACATAATAATCCTGTTTTAATCCTAAAAATGTGATAAATAGTGATATGACAGTATTCTACCAATACACACACACAAATATGTACTCATGCCATCAGTTTCTGTCATGAGAAAGTATAGGTCATGAAAAACTGACTGGACCTTTTTTTTTACGTTTTGCGTAATTTGTTTCGCTTCAGTGACTTCTAATATTTCAGCCTTCGAAAATGTCCTTCCGTTACCGAAAAAATACATATTTTTAATTTATTTTCAAAACTTGCAGTATGAATGCAATGAAAGTTATTGTGCAAAGCAAGTTTAGGTAGGCCTTCAATATGACATTATAACTGACACTGCTGTACGTATCGTTTTTTAATTACAATTAATTAAATCCCGTCCTTCCGTTACCAAATTGGTAACGGAAGGACGGTAACGGAAGGACAAATGTTATTTTTATCAAATGTAACGACATTTGTGCTCATGTTTGAAAAATGAAAATCACTGCAACTACATGCATGTATAATGCGCATTGAAAGGACATTCATGTGACCCACCTTCACAAAGCTGGTATGAGCAGGGCAAGGTGTTCATTACAAAGGATGGCACAGGCATATGTATAACATGTACATGTACAATGTACATGTATGACAATGTACCGGTACTCATACATGTATGGAGTTGTTGCAGAAAATCAAATCATTAAGTTGCTGCTATCACCATTCATGGACAATAGAGAAAGATACAATTTCTGTGAAGCCATTCCAGAAGCAAATTAAGTAAAAAATGAGATGGCAGAAAGTACCAGTGCTATTGGGCACTTTCATACAATTTACATGTGTAAGACATGTGAGGTGCAATTTTTGACAAATTAAGTTAACAACTTCAGGCTGGATGTTTATAAGATAATTATTGTTAATACTCTAAATCATTAAAATTTGATTTCAAACACTGAATTTAGAGTTCAATTAAAAGCAACACCTAAAACATTTTTTAAAGCACAATGATTCTGAAGCCATCAGTTCTACCTGTAGATGTTTTTAATGTACATGTAAGCTGGTCGCCCCTGCCCCCCCCCCCCCCCACCCTTTAGGTAAACCACTGAACCTACTGGTGTTATTATTAAAAGTTGTTGGTGAACATGTAACCAATATACTCAAGTGCTCAAATACTGTGTATTTAAAACTTTTAAGGATTAAGGTGATGGGTTTGAAGTCCATTTCTGTAGTTGTCTTGTGTTCGTGAATTATGTGTTTTTGGTTGTTTTCATTTTTCATTTGTTATCATTAATTAGCAGGCTTCTATCTTTATCTCAATAGTTTCTTGGGTATAATTATTTATGCCAGGTCTGCATATTGTTGATTTCACATTCAGTTACACATTTCAGCAATTTATTTCACTTGTATAATTAGTGTAAATTCACATTTTATTCATGCTATAATTGAGTAAACCTTTTGTCCTTCCGTTACCGTCCTTCCGCTACCAAATTATAATCCACTTAAGACATTGTAATTATATCACCGAAACACTTAAAGTCAAATGAAAGGTGGTATAGTATAGATAAAGCCGCAGGGATTCCATTTCCTACCTTTGAAATATAATTGCCCCATAAAATTCACAGAGTTTATGCAAAACGCGTGTAAGTTGGAAAACCCTCGTCCGTTTTACCGTCCTTCCGTTACCGACCTCATTAATATTCATAATTCATTAACGAGAGGTATGCATGCCCCCCAAAAGTGTGGAAATTGAAGGTAGCATTATAGCAATACCATTGTGACATTTGCTTGCTGTAACTAATAACAGTGGCTGTGATAGGCACATTTGAAATTTTGTTTAATGAGCGAAAACGTCCTTCCGTTACCGTGGAATTGCCCAAAAGCAGTAAAAAATTCTGAGCTCTCCATAGGTTTGTGCACAAAAATGGACGCACCCAGCAGTGTACATTCTGTACAGTAAGTTAAGTCTCTAGTCATTTTAAGCTACAGTCCATCATTTGCAGCTATCCAAAAAGTAACTGATGTAATTATCGTTGAAAAACATACTTGGTTGGTTGACAGTACTAAATTCTCTCTGAAATTATTCTTTCTGACATGCTGTCATTTTGAAGAAATCAACAAAAGAAGGTCTTCAGACGCATCGTTGGAAATTTCTGTTAGTAGTTCGCTTTTTTATTTGGCGAAGCACGCACAAGCGTTGACACGATGCAAACGTGCGCGCAGTTGCCTTAATTCATCGTATCAGTGCATGACACCGCGTAGCTGCAATCGGCTCAATGAGAATGTGTCTCAATTCAGGCCCAATTCAAAACATGATTCAGCAACATGATTCAGCAACTTTTATTTGAAATCGAGATCCGCAGGCCCGGTTCTGTGTTTTTTTTGTCCCGTTCTGTTCACAAACTCATCTATGTTTCAAGTCACAGACCATACAGGGATGAAACTGGCCTATGGGGAAAAAATCTGAAAATAGGCCGGCCAAAATTCTGTGTCCGAAATCTGGGCTGCGCCGCAAGTACACATACGTACTATATGTACAATAAACTTCGTGTTCAATTTCTGGACATCGCCTCCTTTTTTTCTTTTACATGTACATGTAGATCCAAATGAAATTTTACGATGTGAAAAATGTTCAGTGTTTCCATAAGATTAAAAAGCCCGAATTAGGGTTGGAGTTTCTGACTCGTAATTAAAGAAATTCACATCTTACTTGAGACACGGAGAAAGTCAAGGAAAAAGTCCAAGACAACAAGTCCACTAACGCATGGTAGGTGGAACTGGAAAAAGTTTGGCATTAGGCCTGCCGTCTTTTTCGTACAACAACTGCCGGTGAAATTTGTCTTCTATGCTCTCCTCGCCTTCCTCAAGATTTTGCATGGAAGAGATCGTCAGACTAAAACCACCACGTTGCAATCATTCAGTATCATTTGTACAACACTGAATAAAGTAGATCTGCCAAAGTCCAAAATGCTCCTTATGTGCGATTACCCCAATAGTTTGATTGCAGCTTTTGAGGGGGCCATTCAGTTGTGACTTTGTAACAAGATTCTTTTGTTTTGCTAACTTTTGAAAAAAAAATGATTTCTGAATGGAAAAGTTAGTTCTTTTTTTAAAGCAATTCAAACGAATTTGCTTGAAAATGATCATTATTGTATTGTATTTAACTTGAAATGATTTCTTTGTGCAGGAAGCTTCTCTATAATGCCCACCTCAATTTCCAAGTTCTGTGTTTGTCTCTCTTCCAGTGCATGATCTGAGATGACTAAGACGTCATCTTTGGAGACATCTAGTTGTTCCTTACATCGATCCAGCTCCTGTAGTAGACGGTCCTTCTCTGCCATCCAGACTCGCTCCTGAGATCGTCCTTCATACTTCAGCTCTAGATAGTCCTTAGTGCTGTCATACAACATCTGCTGTGTACGATGTAACCTATTAACAGAAGAATGTCCATGACAAGTGATGTATGATGGTTGAACAAGGTAGCTGAATAAAGGATACACATTCTACTTTTGTTTAAAGAACGGTAAGTGTCTTATTAGTCATTCATAAGATTTCATTTCATTTTGCGTCGGGGTGATGTAAATCAAATTAGGTTTTGCCCTTCACCGACATATAAACACTGTATACTCTCTGTGTTACCTCCCGAGTGAAAGTTGAAAAAAATCACTCCGGTCAAACCCATGACCCTCCTGCTTTCTAGTGCAGATGTCTTACCACTTGACCACCGAGCTAACGGGATCAGTTGGCTGGTTCGAATCTGATGTACATAGCAGCGGGTACTACATTAACTATTCATAAGATGGTAAGACATCTGCAATAGAAAGCAGGAGGTCGTGGGTTCGAGTCCCACCGGAGTGATTTTTTTCCAACTTTCACTCGGGAGGAAACACACTGAGAATACAGTGTTTATACATCGGTGATGGACAAAACCTAATTTGGTTTTATTAGTCAATTGACTCATGTAATTTCAGCAAGCACACACTGCATATGCCTCCATGTTATTTTGGCAAGATGTGTTGCCAATATACTAGTGTGGAAAGACTGTGGTTTCTAAAATAACTAAGATCAAAGTGCTTTACATTATTATTACCCCTGATCATTGGGCCAATGAAACATTGCAAATACAATCTCAGCTTCCTGTGGAATATGGATTTTTATTCACGAGAAAGTCATTTTAGTCATGTTCCCTGACAGTATTTTATAAACTATTGAATAGGATGGTGCCAGACTATTTTTGCATTCTAGCCTCACTTTCAATTTTTATTTTAAATGTGGCTTAAAAACATTAGGGTATGTTTAACAACAAATTTAAATTTTCATTAAAGCAGACTGGTATTAATTTGTAATTAATTTTATGTCACTGCTTTAATTTCTCTTTGCAAGTTCCAAATATGAAGATTTTACCTCGCTTTCAATTTAATATAGTCGACTCCTGAATAAAGCCCATACAGCTCGGTGTAGTCATTTCGACGCAAGGTAGCTAAAATCAATCACAATTGCGATCTCTGTTCTCACAGGTACCCATTTACTCCTGGGTGGGGCGAAGCAATGAGTGACAAAGTGTCTTGCCAAAGGGAACATGCACCATAACCCCAGGCTGGACTCGAACCCACAACCTGTAGAATTACCCGCAGACAACGAGTTCAATGCTCCAGACCATGAGGCCAGGGCACTCCACATATTTAGAAATGTTTTGCCAATTCATGCAACAACACAAACACCAGGTAATATAATCTATTTGAAACCCCTGCCCGTTGTCCAAACTGCACACATGTGCATTTATCTTTATTGGTACCTTCAAGGATGTAACTGGGGTCCAAGTTGCTGGAGGGCCCTAAAGGGACCTCAGTTTCTAGTAGGAGGCAGTCTTTGAGCAGAGGGGTCCATGCCCCTCATCCTCCTCCCCTATCATTAGCTATGCCACTGGGCACCTTTGTCAAGTTCATTTAAGATTATAAGGAATCAATGAAGGGAGTTCCTACTTTTCATTGAGGGAGTGAATCTTGGAGCGATCTCTCTCAATCACAGTCTGCATCTCTTCCATCCTGACCCTACGATCCTCCAGCAAGGCTTCCGTCCGCTCTCTAGATAGCTCAGCTTGTTCCTTCATCTGAGATTGTAGAGCTTCAATCTGTAGCAACAGACTCTCTGGCTCTGCCTGCTGCTGGTCTGAATCAGGATGGACAGCTTTGGGCTGGGCGCTGTTGGACTGAAATGAGGATTGGAAAATATTGATGGATGGTAACAGGATCAACCTGCTGGTACAGACTCGGACAAAAGAAACCACCATTTTGGAGATGATCTGATCAATTATCGTGATTGAAGCAACTTTACTGGGATAACGTATGTAACTAATCTTGGAAAGTTCATGGTATGATGAGGCGGCTTTTTTGCCAAACTCACTTCTCAGGGGAGTAACTACAGGTAATTTCATCAGCTGATCAAGGAATTATCAACACACCTACCAAAAGCTGCAACAGATATATATATTTACTATTAATACTATGAAAGTAAGTAAAGTCTGTCATTAGCCAATACATCTCCGGTTTCAAAGGCATGAAACGACCGAGGATATTTTTTTATCCCCCCTGGATAGGATGCCAGTCCATTGCAGGTTACTTCCCAGCTAATATCGGTACCCATTTATACTCCTGGGTGGAGAGAGGCAAGTGGGGGTGAAGTGGCTTGCCCAAGGACACACATATAACCGGCAACTAGATTCGGACCCCTGACCCTCTGATCATGAGTCACAAACCTTAACCATATTAATGCTTAAAAAAAACTTAAAATCCCATAGACCTTATAAATAGTTAATGCGATGCCCGCTGCCATGTACCAATACATCAGATTCGAGCCAGCCAACCGATCCCATTAGCTCAGTGGTCAACCGGTACATGGCAGCGGGCATCGCATTAACTATTTATAAGGTCTATGGGATTTTAATTTTTTTTTAAGCATTAATATGGTTAAGGTTTGTGACTCATGATCAGAGGGTCAGGGGTCCGAATCTAGTTGCCGGTTATATGTGTGTCCTTGGGCAAGCCACTTCACCCCCACTTGCCTCTCTCCACCCAGGAGTATAAATAGGTACCGATATTAGCTGGGAAGTAACCTGCAATGGACTGGCATCCTATCCAGGGGGGATAAAAAAATATCCTCGGTCGTTTCATGCCTTTGAAACCGGAGATGTATTGGCTAATGACAGACTTTACTTACTTTCATAGTATTAATAGTAAATATATATATCTGTTGCAGCTTTTGGTAGGTGTGTTGATAATTCCTTGATCAGCTGATGAAATTACCTGTAGTTACTCCCCTGAGAAGTGAGTTTGGCAAAAAAGCCGCCTCATCATACCATGAACTTTCCAAGATTAGTTACATACGTTATCCCAGTAAAGTTGCTTCAATCACGATAATTGATCAGATCATCTCCAAAATGGTGGTTTCTTTTGTCCGAGTCTGTACCAGCAGGTTGATCCTGTTACCATCCATCAATATTTTCCAATCCTCATTTCAGTCCAACAGCGCCCAGCCCAAAGCTGTCCATCCTGATTCAGACCAGCAGCAGGCAGAGCCAGAGAGTCTGTTGCTACAGATTGAAGCTCTACAATCTCAGATGAAGGAACAAGCTGAGCTATCTAGAGAGCGGACGGAAGCCTTGCTGGAGGATCGTAGGGTCAGGATGGAAGAGATGCAGACTGTGATTGAGAGAGATCGCTCCAAGATTCACTCCCTCAATGAAAAGTAGGAACTCCCTTCATTGATTCCTTATAATCTTAAATGAACTTGACAAAGGTGCCCAGTGGCATAGCTAATGATAGGGGAGGAGGATGAGGGGCACGGACCCCTCTGCTCAAAGACTGCCTCCTACTAGAAACTGAGGTCCCTTTAGGGCCCTCCAGCAACTTGGACCCCAGTTACATCCTTGAAGGTACCAATAAAGATAAATGCACATGTGTGCAGTTTGGACAACGGGCAGGGGTTTCAAATAGATTATATTACCTGGTGTTTGTGTTGTTGCATGAATTGGCAAAACATTTCTAAATATGTGGAGTGCCCTGGTCTCATGGTCTGGAGCATTGAACTCGTTGTCTGCGGGTAATTCTACAGGTTGTGGGTTCGAGTCCAGCCTGGGGATATGGTGCATGTTCCCTTTGGCAAGACACTTTGTCACTCATTGCTTCGCCCCACCCAGGAGTAAATGGGTACCTGTGAGAACAGAGATCGCAATTGTGATTGATTTTAGCTACCTTGCGTCGAAATGACTACACCGAGCTGTATGGGCTTTATTCAGGAGTCGACTATATTAAATTGAAAGCGAGGTAAAATCTTCATATTTGGAACTTGCAAAGAGAAATTAAAGCAGTGACATAAAATTAATTACAAATTAATACCAGTCTGCTTTAATGAAAATTTAAATTTGTTGTTAAACATACCCTAATGTTTTTAAGCCACATTTAAAATAAAAATTGAAAGTGAGGCTAGAATGCAAAAATAGTCTGGCACCATCCTATTCAATAGTTTATAAAATACTGTCAGGGAACATGACTAAAATGACTTTCTCGTGAATAAAAATCCATATTCCACAGGAAGCTGAGATTGTATTTGCAATGTTTCATTGGCCCAATGATCAGGGGTAATAATAATGTAAAGCACTTTGATCTTAGTTATTTTAGAAACCACAGTCTTTCCACACTAGTATATTGGCAACACATCTTGCCAAAATAACATGGAGGCATATGCAGTGTGTGCTTGCTGAAATTACATGAGTCAATTGACTAATAAAACCAAATTAGGTTTTGTCCATCACCGATGTATAAACACTGTATTCTCAGTGTGTTTCCTCCCGAGTGAAAGTTGGAAAAAAATCACTCCGGTGGGACTCGAACCCACGACCTCCTGCTTTCTATTGCAGATGTCTTACCATCTTATGAATAGTTAATGTAGTACCCGCTGCTATGTACATCAGATTCGAACCAGCCAACTGATCCCGTTAGCTCGGTGGTCAAGTGGTAAGACATCTGCACTAGAAAGCAGGAGGGTCATGGGTTTGACCGGAGTGATTTTTTTCAACTTTCACTCGGGAGGTAACACAGAGAGTATACAGTGTTTATATGTCGGTGAAGGGCAAAACCTAATTTGATTTACATCACCCCGACGCAAAATGAAATGAAATCTTATGAATGACTAATAAGACACTTACCGTTCTTTAAACAAAAGTAGAATGTGTATCCTTTATTCAGCTACCTTGTTCAACCATCATACATCACTTGTCATGGACATTCTTCTGTTAATAGGTTACATCGTACACAGCAGATGTTGTATGACAGCACTAAGGACTATCTAGAGCTGAAGTATGAAGGACGATCTCAGGAGCGAGTCTGGATGGCAGTGAAGGACCGTCTACTACAGGAGCTGGATCGATGTAAGGAACAACTAGATGTCTCCAAAGATGACGTCTTAGTCATCTCAGATCATGCACTGGAAGAGAGACAAACACAGAACTTGGAAATTGAGGTGGGCATTATAGAGAAGCTTCCTGCACAAAGAAATCATTTCAAGTTAAATACAATACAATAATGATCATTTTCAAGCAAATTCGTTTGAATTGCTTTAAAAAAAGAACTAACTTTTCCATTCAGAAATCATTTTTTTTTCAAAAGTTAGCAAAACAAAAGAATCTTGTTACAAAGTCACAACTGAATGGCCCCCTCAAAAGCTGCAATCAAACTATTGGGGTAATCGCACATAAGGAGCATTTTGGACTTTGGCAGATCTACTTTATTCAGTGTTGTACAAATGATACTGAATGATTGCAACGTGGTGGTTTTAGTCTGACGATCTCTTCCATGCAAAATCTTGAGGAAGGCGAGGAGAGCATAGAAGACAAATTTCACCGGCAGTTGTTGTACGAAAAAGACGGCAGGCCTAATGCCAAACTTTTTCCAGTTCCACCTACCATGCGTTAGTGGACTTGTTGTCTTGGACTTTTTCCTTGACTTTCTCCGTGTCTCAAGTAAGATGTGAATTTCTTTAATTACGAGTCAGAAACTCCAACCCTAATTCGGGCTTTTTAATCTTATGGAAACACTGAACATTTTTCACATCGTAAAATTTCATTTGGATCTACATGTACATGTAAAAGAAAAAAAGGAGGCGATGTCCAGAAATTGAACACGAAGTTTATTGTACATATAGTACGTATGTGTACTTGCGGCGCAGCCCAGATTTCGGACACAGAATTTTGGCCGGCCTATTTTCAGATTTTTTCCCCATAGGCCAGTTTCATCCCTGTATGGTCTGTGACTTGAAACATAGATGAGTTTGTGAACAGAACGGGACAAAAAAAACACAGAACCGGGCCTGCGGATCTCGATTTCAAATAAAAGTTGCTGAATCATGTTGCTGAATCATGTTTTGAATTGGGCCTGAATTGAGACACATTCTCATTGAGCCGATTGCAGCTACGCGGTGTCATGCACTGATACGATGAATTAAGGCAACTGCGCGCACGTTTGCATCGTGTCAACGCTTGTGCGTGCTTCGCCAAATAAAAAAGCGAACTACTAACAGAAATTTCCAACGATGCGTCTGAAGACCTTCTTTTGTTGATTTCTTCAAAACGACAGCATGTCAGAAAGAATAATTTCAGAGAGAATTTAGTACTGTCAACCAACCAAGTATGTTTTTCAACGATAATTACATCAGTTACTTTTTGGATAGCTGCAAATGATGGACTGTAGCTTAAAATGACTAGAGACTTAACTTACTGTACAGAATGTACACTGCTGGTGCGTCCATTTTTGTGCACAAACCTATGGAGAGCTCAGAATTTTTACTGCTTTTGGCAATTCCACGGTAACGGAAGGACGTTTTCGCTCATTAAACAAAATTTCAAATGTGCCTATCACAGCCACTGTTATTAGTTACAGCAAGCAAATGTCACAATGGTATTGCTATAATGCTACCTTCAATTTCCACACTTTTGGGGGCATGCATACCTCTCGTTAATGAATTATGAATATTAATGAGGTCGGTAACGGAAGGACGGTAAAACGGACGAGGGTTTTCCAACTTACACGCGTTTTGCATAAACTCTGTGAATTTTATGGGGCAATTATATTTCAAAGGTAGGAAATGGAATCCCTGCGGCTTTATCTATACTATACCACCTTTCATTTGACTTTAAGTGTTTCGGTGATATAATTACAATGTCTTAAGTGGATTATAATTTGGTAGCGGAAGGACGGTAACGGAAGGACAAAAGGTTTACTCAATTATAGCATGAATAAAATGTGAATTTACACTAATTATACAAGTGAAATAAATTGCTGAAATGTGTAACTGAATGTGAAATCAACCATATGCAGACCTGGCATAAATAATTATACCAAGAAACTATTGAGATAAAGATAGAAGCCTGCTAATTAATGATAACAAATGAAAAATGAAAACAACCAAAAACACATAATTCACGAACACAAGACAACTACAGAAATGGACTTCAAACCCATCACCTTAATCCTTAAAAGTTTTAAATACACAGTATTTGAGCACTTGAGTATATTGGTTACATGTTCACCAATAACTTTTAATAATAACACCAGTAGGTTCAGTGGTTTACCTAAAGGGTGGGGGGGGGCAGGGGCGACCAGCTTACATGTACATTAAAAAACATCTACAGGTAGAACTGATGGCTTCAGAATCATTGTGCTTTAAAAAATGTTTTAGGTGTTGCTTTTAATTGAACTCTAAATTCAGTGTTTGAAATCAAATTTTATGATTTAGAGTATTAACAATAATTATCTTATAAACATCCAGCCTGAGTTGTTAACTTAATTTGTCAAAATTGCACCTCACATGTCTTACACATGTAAATTGTATGAAAGTGCCCAATAGCACTGGTACTTTCTGCCCTCTCATTTTTTACTTAATTTGCTTCTGGAATGGCTTCACAGAAATTGTATCTTTCTCTATTGTCCATGAATGGTGATAGCAGCAACTTAATGATTTGATTTCTGCAACAACTCCCATACATGTGTGAGTAACGGTACATTGTCATACATGTACATTGTACATGTACATGTTATACATATGCCTGTGCCATCCTTTGTAATGAACACTTGCCCTGCTCATACAGCTTGTGAAGGTGGGTCACATGAATGTCCTTTCAATGCGCATTATACATGCATTGTAGTTGCAGTGATTTCATTTTTCAAACATGAGCACAAATGTCGTTACATTTGATAAAAATAACATTTGTCCTTCCGTTACCGTCATTCCGGTACCAATTGGTAACGGAAGGACGGGATTTAATAATTGTAATTAAAAAACGATACGTACAGCAGTGTGTACAGTTATAATGTCATATTGAAGGCACCTACTAAACTTGCTTTGCACAATAACTTCATGGCATTCATACTGCAAGTTTTGAAAATAAATTAAAAATATGTA
>NW_024037052.1:99616-146691 GCF_015706575.1 Patiria miniata
ACAGTACTTGTTGATAAAATGGAAATGTATTGGAGGTTTGATGACAGGACGTGATGTCAGAAATTTGGATATTGAATTTACAATGTATACTTGCTCTTTTTTTCTGCCACAGGGGCTTTTGAATGCTGCGCGAAGAGAGAAGACGCCGGTTTCATCGAATTTTTTGTTAAAGTAACTGTAACCTTTTTTCCGTGTGACGTCTATCGGGGAGGGAAGGGGGGGGGGGGGGAGGTGAAACTTGTGTCACCGGCGGTGGAAGCTACCCTTGCCTGGGTCTTTGGTCTGAAATTGGGATCATATCTCCAGCTTGGGATGGAGATATGTCCTCTTTGCAGGTCTTAGCCCCAGGACGACCGTTGTGAAAGTGTGTGTGTGTGTGGTTGCCGGCTGTTTTGTTGCGTTCTGTTCATTGTCTGTCTGTTCGTCTCCCTATTTGTCCGGGCCCACTGTGTTCACCCCTTGTTTCAGTTCCGTTCGTCTCGTTGAATGTTCAAAGATGCAGAGTTTGACATTTCACTAACACTTTTTGTTTCTTCCCAGTTTTCTCTTTTCTGTGTGTGCAGATTGAAGATGAAGGGCCACAGAAGTAAGGTCGTCCAAGTGCAGCATTCATCTCCCACAGGTAAATGAGTAATGTTTCTCCTTGCAAAACGTCTCTGTTTTGATGCGCTTCCTTGCATTTGAATGGGCTTGCTGGATTTTAACGTGGAGGTAGACCTTGGGGTATATCTTTGGAGTTTGAGATGGCAAGTTGGACATACAGTACTTGTTGATAAAATGGAAATGTATTGGAGGTTTGATGACAGGACGTGATGTCAGAAAATTGGGATATTGAATTTACAATGTATACTTGCTCTTTTTTTCTGCCACAGGGAGCTTTTGAATGCTGCGAAGAGAGAAGACGCGGTTTTCATCGAAGTTTTTGTTAAGTAACTGTAACCTTTTTTCCGTGTGACGTCTATCGGGGAGGGAAGGGGGGGGGGTAAGGGGGAGGTGAAACTTGTGTCACCGGCGGTGGAAGCTACCCCTGCCTGGGTCTTTGGTCTGAAATTGGGATCATATCTCCAGCTTGGGATGGAGATATGTCCTCTTTGCAGGTCTTAGCCCCAGGACGACCGTTGTGAAAGTGTGTGTGGTGGGTTGCCGGCTGTTTTGTTGCGTTCTGTTCATGTCTGTCTGTTTCGTCTCCCTATTTGTCCGGGCCCACTGTGTTCACCCCTTGTTTCAGTTCCGTTCGTCTTCGTTGAATGTTCAAAGATGCAGAGTTTTGACATTTCACTAACACTTTTGTTTCTTCCCAGTTTTCTCTTTTCTGTGTGTGCAGATTGAAGATGAAGGGCACAGAAGTAAGGTCGTCCAAGTGCAGCATTCATCTCCCACAGGTAAATGAGTAATGTTTCTCCTTGCAAAACGTCTCTGTTTGATGCGCTTCCTTGCATTTGAATGGGCTTGCTGGATTTTAACGTGGAGGTAGACCTTGGGGTATATCTTTGGAGTTTGAGATGGCAAGTTGGACATACAGTACTTGTTGATAAAATGGAAATGTATTGGAGGTTTGATGACAGGACGTGATGTCAGAAAATTTGGATATTGAATTTACAATGTATACTTGCTCTTTTTTTCTGCCACAGGGAGCTTTTGAATGCTGCGAAGAGAGAAGACGCCGGTTTTCATCGAAGTTTTTGTTAAGTAACTGTAACCTTTTTTCCGTGTGACGTCTATCGGGGAGGGAAGGGGGGGGGGGTAAGGGGGAGGTGAAACTTGTGTCACCGGCGGTGGAAGCTACCCCTGCCTGGGTCTTTGGTCTGAAATTGGGATCATATCTCCAGCTTGGGATGGAGATATGTCCTCTTTGCAGGTCTTAGCCCCAGGACGACCGTTGTGAAAGTGTGTGTGGTGGGTTGCCGGCTGTTTTGTTGCGTTCTGTTCATGTCTGTCTGTTTCGTCTCCCTATTTGTCCGGGCCCACTGTGTTCACCCCTTGTTTCAGTTCCGTTCGTCTTCGTTGAATGTTCAAAGATGCAGAGTTTTGACATTTCACTAACACTTTTTGTTTCTTCCCAGTTTTCTCTTTTCTGTGTGTGCAGATTGAAGATGAAGGGCACAGAAGTAAGGTCGTCCAAGTGCAGCATTCATCTCCCACAGGTAAATGAGTAATGTTTCTCCTTGCAAAACGTCTCTGTTTTGATGCGCTTCCTTGCATTTGAATGGGCTTGCTGGATTTTAACGTGGAGGTAGACCTTGGGTATATCTTTGGAGTTTGAGATGGCAAGTTGGACATACAGTACTTGTTGATAAAATGGAAATGTATTGGAGGTTTGATGACAGGACGTGATGTCAGAAATTTGGATATTGAATTTACAATGTATACTTGCTCTTTTTTTCTGCCACAGGGAGCTTTTGAATGCTGCGAAGAGAGAAGACGCCGGTTTTCATCGAAGTTTTTGTTAAGTAACTGTAACCTTTTTTCCGTGTGACGTCTATCGGGGAGGGAAGGGGGGGGGGTAAGGGGGAGGTGAAACTTGTGTCACCGGCGGTGGAAGCTACCCCTGCCTGGGTCTTTGGTCTGAAATTGGGATCATATCTCCAGCTTGGGATGGAGATATGTCCTCTTTGCAGATCTTAGCCCCAGGACGACCGTTGTGAAAGTGTGTGTGGTGGGTTGCCGGCTGTTTTGTTGCGTTCTGTTCATGTCTGTCTGTTTCGTCTCCCTATTTGTCCGGGCCCACTGTGTTCACCCCTTGTTTCAGTTCCGTTCGTCTTCGTTGAATGTTCAAAGATGCAGAGTTTTGACATTTCACTAACACTTTTTGTTTCTTCCCAGTTTTCTCTTTTCTGTGTGTGCAGATTGAAGATGAAGGGCACAGAAGTAAGGTCGTCCAAGTGCAGCATTCATCTCCCACAGGTAAATGAGTAATGTTTCTCCTTGCAAAACGTCTCTGTTTTGATGCGCTTCCTTGCATTTGAATGGGCTTGCTGGATTTTAACGTGGAGGTAGACCTTGGGGTATATCTTTGGAGTTTGAGATGGCAAGTTGGACATACAGTACTTGTTGATAAAATGGAAATGTATTGGAGGTTTGATGACAGGACGTGATGTCAGAAAATTTGGATATTGAATTTACAATGTATACTTGCTCTTTTTTTCTGCCACAGGGAGCTTTTGAATGCTGCGAAGAGAGAAGACGCCGGTTTTCATCGAAGTTTTTGTTAAGTAACTGTAACCTTTTTTCCGTGTGACGTCTATCGGGGAGGGAAGGGGGGGGGGGGGGGTAAGGGGGAGGTGCAACTTGTGTCACCGGCGGTGGAAGCTACCCCTGCCTGGGTCTTTGGTCTGAAATTGGGATCATATCTCCAGCTTGGGATGGAGATACTTTATACCATCTTGCTCACAGCCATTTTGAATTCACGTTCGTGTTTGTAGAACATAATGAAATTAGATGGATTGCATTTTGAAAGTGTACTCTAAATGCAACGTGCAAGTGCTACATACATGTACGCAAGCAAGTTAAGCGCATTATGACGGTTAAAAAACGTCACGGCAAAAATCAGCTGCAGCAGATATGCGCACACATTTTCGCAGAGCAAATGAAACACTCAATTTACTGTGCATTTCAGTTTGAGTGTATCGGCTTTGATAGCACACCTGTATGGAATACAAACGCAGATACAAATAGCCGTACAAAAGTTTGAGTTTTCCATAGGTTTGTGCACAAACATGGATGCGCCCATCAGCCATCACTTTGTACATCGAGTCAGCACTCTAGTAATTCAGTGTAGCTCTATGGCAGTAATGTAGTTTCTTCCTAATTGCTTCTTGAAATACGTGTTTTTGTGTTTGTGCATTGGTCATGTATTTTTGTAATACAGAGGATTTCATGTGGAAAATGTTGTTGCATTTTACCTGAATGCTATTAAAATGCATGTACATGTACATTTCCAGGTTTTGTTTATGCACTTGGAAACATGCCCAATTGCCTGAGAATTGCAATATGAAATTTTGGAACAAAAAGTAATCTTTTTAACAATAATTTTCTTTGCATTTCTGCCTGTACACAGACCCTGGAAATCAACGCCACAATTAATGCCCCTCCCCAGAAAGAACCGCACCGGCAGCAACCCCGTCAGTTCAGTCTTCAGCACACGACGCAACAAAGTCACCCAACCTACCTTAGACCTTCAGCACCGCAGGCAATATCGACACCTCGGACTCATGATGTGGTCAATTCCACGCTGGTGTAACAAGCCATTAAGCCTCAGGCATGTGCACTGGCTCTTCATGAGCCCAGTCTCTTAAACATCTCACCCATAGATTGTGTCAGCTGATGGTATTGTACAAATTGCAACATGATCAGAGAAATAGTAGTGGCAAGTTACACTGAGTGAGAGGAGGTAGTGTGAAATCACTGGTGCCAAGGTGGGCTGATGTGGACTACCATACCTCCTAACGTGGACAAGTAATACACTACTTACCCGAAATGAACCATGTTGTATTTGTTCTGTTACACCCATACATAATTCATTAGTTCCATTGGAAGAAATTCATTGGAATTCCATGGAACATCCCTCCCATGAAATGCGTATATACTGTCATTCTTGAAGGTTGCAGTGTGGTACCACTAGCAACCCGACTTGCATGTGCAATTGTTGCATAGCTCAGGGTTTCAGAGCTAATTATGGGGTACTTCTGTCCTGGTAGCACTGACTGGTTTACGTGCCTCATGCGTGTGCCGTGTGTGCAGGGTAGCTGCTTTTGCTTCCCAGACAAACCTATGCAAGTATGAATAATGCTTTAAGCTTCACTTGTTGTTACTGTACTACCTATTGTCCAAAAGACTAGTCCATGACCCAAAGTGCTAAAAGCACAGCAACTAAAGAACTACATCACTGCAACTGGAGGTCTGTGTTGATGTGGGTGCTCTTGCAGACCATTTCTTGATAGCGCAACACCAGTGTGAACATTTTGTCAAGGGGAAGATTGCAGAAGTGCAATAACAAGTGAATTTCAGTACACACAAATTGAATAAATATTGTCTTGCATTAGGAGTATATAATCAGCTGTCCGGTGTATCTGTAGGTGAGGTGTTTATACAAAGTAAATATTGACTGTTCTAACGTGTGGTACAGTAAAAAGAGTTTCACTTAGTGATCCGTGGAGTGCTATATTTTCCCTCCACTCTTCCTTGAGAATATACTTACAATATGGTATGGATCACCTTGCAATGGTATCGTTTGATTGTACCACTCATTGCAGTCAATATTAGCATACATTGTACTTAAAAGGCAGTGGTGTAGTCAAGTACATTTCCATGAGTACGAAATGTACTGGAGTATGAGTATGAGTACTGCAACACTGCTAGAAGGCATATGAAGTGTGACTCATGAGAATGTGGAGGTGCACATTGATCTATGCAAGACAAAGCTTTGCTTACTGCATTTATTCTAGCTTTATATGAACATCTTCCATATGCCCAGTGACATCTGAAACATTTTTGTCATTGACCTGACCAATCACATTGCTTTATGACTATAACAATGAACAAGTAAGGGCGTTGTTTTCTTCTCTTGCTTTTGCAAAGTTTAAGGAAAACAAGACAAGTCCCTGCATGCTTGATTGATGCGGCATGATTGTCAACATCTGACATGGTTTCTGCACATCCACGTACTCTGGTTCATATTTAACTTATGTAACTTCTTGGAAGCTTCCATCCTATTGTTCATTTGTGTCTCGGTAAACAGTCAAAATGTGGTATTAAGCGCATTCAGTTTTGCTGTTGAACCACTGTTATTAACACATTGAACCCAACTTTTTCAACAACTCAGAATATAGTATAGGTAGATTTTTCTTTAGGACATTAATATCCATGATATATATACGTATATATTTTTAAGAAGGGGCTAAAGTCCAGCACTTTTTGAGTGAGAAAGCTAGAATTGTTTTGCTTGTATCCTATTGTGTATAGCTATCCAGAGATAAGTTGTGTCTAGTTTCTGTGCTGTTATAGTTTGGTTTTCGTATATGGCACATGATGTAGGGTTTGATATTTACTTTGCTAGCTTGTGATTTGCAACTTTGCCACAAACATTTAAGATAAATATAAAGATCATAAAATGATCACTTTTTTGTTATTAATTTCATTAATCAGAAATACAGGTGGAATGTAGGTTAGCTATACACATCAATCATATTGACAAATATGTTGGTTTGTATAAAAAAAAAAGGCCTCCTGTTTAAACGATATACTTAAAGTCTTTATTAGTTTAATTGTGTTGGACAATATATTTCAAATGATGTTTATTATATAAAAAAGTGATCACATAGGGAAATGGTTTCAGTAAATTATGTTTAAAAGAAATCATTTCTGCTATGCAAAATGTAAAAAAAAGGTTTAAATATTGTATGGTTTTACTTGTTTATGTATATTCATTTACTTTTACAAAATTGTGCAATTTATGAATTAATAACTGAGCTTTCAGACATTTGAGATGGAAAAAGTCAACATTGATACTAAAGGACCTAAGACAAGAAATGGGAAAATGGGGGGGGGGGGCGGAGCGTTTGTTGAATTCTTTATTTCAGTTATGCTGGTAGCTTTATTTATTTGACATGGTCCTACAGAAACTGCAATTGTTGCAATAAAGTAGTCCAAGTTATTCTTTTGCTAACTGCGAAAACTGTAAACTAATGAATGTACACATGTTTTTGTGAGAATAGATTTGGTTTATTGTAACAATGTATGGTTATATTTTGTACAAATTATCCTACTTCCCATGCATGGATGCTGTGATTATGTTCAGTAATTTAGTTGTTTTAAGTCTATTTTCTTCGGTCAAGATAGAGGTTCTGAGTACAAACAATGTGCTTTTTAAAAATGAACGAGTGATTGTTTGAATTATTGTCTGGTACAATTTATGTTGCACATTGTGACTTGCTTTTCACAGAGTGCATGTACATGTAATATATGAATTCTGTAACGTATGTACTACTAGTATGTTATGTCCAGTGGCCCTAAGAGTGAAATAACATTATGTGAGACTTGCACTTGTGCGTTTAATATCTCCATTATTTAAGTTGTCATTGAGACTCAACTAGAAAAGACTCGAGTTGAAATCGTAATCTTTTCAATGAGGGAATAAATGTGTGTGCTTGTTGGTCGATATTAAACACTGTTCAACACCGGCTTGGAGTCTGGATGATGATACTGACCGGAGCCAAAGGCAAGGGTCGTTATCAGCATCCAGACTCAACCGGTCTTAAACAAAGTGTAGAATACCGGCCAAGCACATATTTATTTCCATTCATAAATACCTCTTCGGTCAAAAAATCTAAACTTTTGGTCCAAAAGTCAAAGGAAGTTAAAACTTATAGATTTCTTACAATTTTGTTCAACAATTTTACTACACTTTTTTTTCTCGAAACGCCCATCTAGCTATTTCATGTTATGTCCCTTTACATGGGTCAACTGTCGTAGGTCAACCAGCCCTAGTGTCAACATATCTAAACTCAACTTTGATTGGCTGGCCCGTGGGGTCGCATACAATTTGCATGTTCGGATATATCAGACATTCGTAGTGAGGCTCTGTAAACATGATCGTTTGATCCTCGGACTACCCAGGAGGCTAGTTTTACCACTCAACTTGAAGCAGCTGATATTTGTATAATTAAGAGCTCAATGGTAGTTGCCCCAGTCTAGTCTTGGGAAGGTCTATGTACATTGTTTCAAGTTGAAGCTCATGAGATTGATCAGTTGACATTCATGACATTGAATTGTATAGATTAGGGATAGGCAATGTGGCAATATTTATGAGGTTGGTACCTAGACAGGCTTGTAGGGGCATCAAGGTCTGCATATGCAAACCGCCCCCCCCCCCACACACACACACACAAAGAAATAAAATCCACATTTTTGCTGAATATTTTTGTGAAGTAATTTGGCTCATCTATTACTTTCACCACTGCCTTTAAAAGATTACCTGCAACCATGATGCTTCAACTGAATAAAAATGACATAATAGTGCCATCCAGAGACTAATGTAATCAAGCCCCCCCCCCTTCCTTGAGTTTGTCAAACTGCAAGTCTTACCCAATTATATGTTGGTCTGGTGTCTTTACCCCCCCCCCCCCCCTCGTGCATACATGCCTGGTATTGGCTCAACTGTGGCTTCTATTAGTGATTTCTTGATTGGTCAAAACATTCAACACGGTGGCACTGTGTGTAACAAACTAACAGACATGTATGTTGTACATATGTGCTTATCTTCAACCAAATTTGAATTCTTATACTGATAGGTTGATACATGAAACAGGCATGCAACTCAAAATTTACAAGAAAAGGAGGAAATTCCAAACCACACAAGCCTTTGTACAGTATTTTTCAAAAATTGTAATGGCATTCATGAGAAGAAAAGAAAGAAGGAAATCAGCAGATCCAAGGAAAAATTGCATGCCTGATGGCAACAACAGTGTTATTATCCCATAATGGGCCACACTGCACCACACAACGCAAGACGCTTGCTGCACGTACGTATGTGGTAGATGAAAGCTGAAACGTGACGACAGCGTGCACGTAACTGTGCATGAAGTGTGCTGGAAGATGAATTGTTAAACCCACTCACACTCATGGAACACACAAAATAAAGCGCTTGAATGCCAATCACAAATTTGTTCTGAAAGCTTGCATAGATCCTTTTAATATTCTACATTTAATTCCAAAATCCTTCACCATAAAAATAAAGTCCTTAAAATAGCCAACTTATTTTAAAAAGTATTTCACTGCAAAAATTCCAAAAGATATTAACAGTTGCATAAAATAATCTCTCTGTTCAATCCTTACTGCCAAGCATATCAATAGGGCTCACTCAATGACGGTCATCTCTTGATTGCTTATTTTACGCAATCAAGCACGCATTGCGCAGTGTTAAAAATGTTCCAAACACACGCGCTTCTTGCTTGAAATGTGTTTGAAATACGACACAGCCGATGTGCGTTATTCAGTTGATGCTCAAAATGTTGATGCATGTGGCTGGTCTGTAGGAAATGACGTCATTTGAATGAGACCTATTGATATTGGACACCAATATAAGATTGTATGGTAGAATACATGTGACTTCATTGCATACACTACTTTGTACATCTCTCCTACATTAGAACAACATGCAGGACATGACCCCAATACATGTACTTTTTGTGCATAGTTAATTGGAATAACAAGCTTGACACAAATGTTTGGAACAACAAATGGGTATTGAAGGACAACTTGCAAACTAGATGGTGAGAAGAGGGCACTATTTACCATTCTGAAATGAACAGGACTGTTCATGTAGTCATCGAGGACAAAACGTGGACATCTGCGTTTCTGCTGTCAGAATAGCAGATTGAGTATTTTTTGAATGGTTCATTTTGTTCTGCTTTCCCGCCTTTGTGCTACCATAAATGCAGAATTTACTGTTTAATAAAATCCACTGTAGTGCTTTTATGCTACCTGAAATGCAGATTTTGCTTTTCCTCCCTTGCTGGAGGGAGAAAAAGTGGACATCTGCTTTTCTCTTGTTCAAAAATCAGATCAAACCGTTTCTGACGTTTCCATTTCCTGCTTTTGTGCTACCCAAAATGTATATTTTTGTTTTTTGCTTTTCTCATTTCTTAGAACCAGAAAAGCAAAACGAACCTTTGGTAACTACCATTTGTATTCTGCTTTTGGTTAAAAGGAAAATGAAACGGTGCTTCTGAGAAAAATAAGCACCGTTTCATTTTTCTTTGAGTGTAGGTTAACAGGGTTTTTTAGGCGTTCCCCCTTAAAGAGCTTCCACATCACAAAGTTACAAAATGAAAAATGTATTGTCGGAAAATGGCCATACTTCTGTTATCTGCTCTTCTGACAGCAGAAAAGCGATGTCCACTTTGTGTCCTCCTTGGGCCTTACCATAGTGTACCCAAAGTATCGCATTTGAGAAGTCTTTGCTGTGCGCAGTAAACCCATATGTGAGCTGCACAAGCATTACTTCAATAACATCTGAACATACTGGCATGCAATTTCAGTAGTTATTGCCTCCATTTTAAACAGATTCAATTTCAAAACATTGACTATTTTGGCAGTATACATTGCCCCCACAATATAATGGAGCCTTTTCATGTCAAGGTTCCTGTGAGATAACAAATACAACAAACTCTCTCCAGTTTTAAGTAACCAAAGTAACTGTACATGTGGGCATTGTTATGTTAGTACTGTTACTATTCTACGCAGAACAACCGGCCATTCGTACTAAAGTGACAAAGTGACATCAGTTCTCACGTAGCACATGAACAAAAAGGAGCCTTTTTCTCTAAATGTTTGAAATCGTTCACAAGAACAGCGAATACAGCAGCTGAACTATCAGCATGCTAGCATCGGTGGATTTATAGGATCTCCTCCAACTGTTTCTAATCTTAAGTTGTCAGACAAGTCAATTATTAATAACATCAGACATACATGCACTGTTCTTGTGAATATCAGATTTTTGACCCAGGGTGGCAAAAAGGTTCACTTTTTCTATTCACTTGGCACAATAAAATGTTTATGCATAGGCCTTTGTGGGAAAGACAATAGCAACGAAGTCCTATGTCCAATTTGATTGAAAGTTTGATAAGGTTTCCCTGTATTCTCAAGATGTACAGTATCCACTCAGCTATAACTTCAACAGGTAAGTTGTTATGGATCTAACTTAAGATTTGGAGCAATTTTGTTTTTGCTTCAAAAAAAAAAAACCCAAAAGGCACAAATATCACAAGATCCTATGCATCTTCAAACAGAGAATGAGGCTTCCCAAAGTTATAAGTCATTTGATCAAATGTGGAGACACAGTGAGGGGTGATTGTGTGTATTACTAGAGATTCCTGAGGTCTGTTTCCACGCCATAGATCAGAGCCTTGAGTTGATGTAGCTCACTCTGCATCTTCTTTGATCTCTTAGCTGTCTGATGAATATTATGCAGCATGAACATATCACCATCTTCCCCAACACCCACTGTCACCTGTTCAGCATGGCAACAAAACAAGAAGGGTTTACATTACAAAGCACTGACAATGATCCAGGGCTAGGGATGTAGTTGATTCCATTCACAAGTCCACCACAAGTCCAGACACAAGTAATTCGTGAGTCCATCACAAGTCCAGGCACAAGATACACTGGATGCCTTTGTCAAAGCTCATTTGAATAGCTTGTGAGTTAAATTGGTGTTGGAGGACTTGTGGTGGACTTGCAGGGACTAGTGATGGACTCGACTACATCCCTGCAATGATGTCCTTGCAATCTTGATTTCAGTGACAACATCATTATGGACTAAGATGACATAACATCTCACTAACAGAATCTGCTTCTTGATTTAGTCAAGAGCACGTTTCATGGAATGCACCATTTTACTTTATATAATCGACATACAGATCGTTGTCATTTGATTGGTGGAACTCACATCATGTGGCATTCGTTATTGCTCCCATTCACGCCGGGGCTCAAAAAGTCCCATTCGCCTATGGGGAATGGGAAATACTATTGAACAGTTAGGATCATTCTTGTTCCATGACGCAGTTGTATGCAAATGCATGCTGGTGTGCGCGTTTAGCATTGCACGTAGCCAGCGTTGGGTTCAAACATTTTCGTGAAGGGGTGGTTTGGAAGAGAAAAATACATTTTCAACCAATTTTATATTGAAATAAAAGTTCAAATATCAAATGACAAGGATCTATGTGTCAGTTATATAAAACAAATATAAAAGTTCGACATGTTTTTGTACATGGTGGAAGTGTGGCCTTTATTTATGGAGGTAGTCCAGTAAAATGGCCACATATGGGGCTAAGCATGACCCAGCCTTTGGGGTACTTGTTCGCAGTGTCCGCACCACGATCTGCATGAACTGCACTATAGCTGACCAACATAGGAAAGTAGAAAACAGCAACGGACAAATGCAAACTAACAACATGACTGACATGAACAGACAATACTCCACCTTGTAGAGTTGCTTCTCAACATCCTTGAGTTGGTTTCTCAAGATTCGGGTATCATTCTTGAAACCTTCTATCTCCAGATTCCGTCGCTTCTCCATGGCCTCATACCGCTGGTTCATCAGGTGTAAACGCTTAGCAAGCTTTTCCGTCTTATCCTGTGGATAAATAACCACAAGAATGAATGGTACTAGAAACAGGTTTCGGCAATAGATCAGAAATGGCTTAAACTTTGCATGAGCAGTTGGTACTGTTTGAATATCAGAGTTTATTTTGTTCACTTTTCGATAGCAATCAGAACAATCCACTGAAGGGAATTTGAAGTCGGAATTCTATTTTTGATACATTTTGGTACCAACAAAATAGGATTACATAATAATCCTGTTTTAATCCTAAAAATGTGATAAATAGTGATATGACAGTATTCTACCAATACACACACACAAATATGTACTCATGCCATCAGTTTCTGTCATGAGAAAGTATAGGTCATGAAAAACTGACTGGACCTTTTTTTTTACGTTTTGCGTAATTTGTTTCGCTTCAGTGACTTCTAATATTTCAGCCTTCGAAAATGTCCTTCCGTTACCGAAAAAATACATATTTTTAATTTATTTTCAAAACTTGCAGTATGAATGCAATGAAAGTTATTGTGCAAAGCAAGTTTAGGTAGGCCTTCAATATGACATTATAACTGACACTGCTGTACGTATCGTTTTTTAATTACAATTAATTAAATCCCGTCCTTCCGTTACCAAATTGGTAACGGAAGGACGGTAACGGAAGGACAAATGTTATTTTTATCAAATGTAACGACATTTGTGCTCATGTTTGAAAAATGAAAATCACTGCAACTACATGCATGTATAATGCGCATTGAAAGGACATTCATGTGACCCACCTTCACAAAGCTGGTATGAGCAGGGCAAGGTGTTCATTACAAAGGATGGCACAGGCATATGTATAACATGTACATGTACAATGTACATGTATGACAATGTACCGGTACTCATACATGTATGGAGTTGTTGCAGAAAATCAAATCATTAAGTTGCTGCTATCACCATTCATGGACAATAGAGAAAGATACAATTTCTGTGAAGCCATTCCAGAAGCAAATTAAGTAAAAAATGAGATGGCAGAAAGTACCAGTGCTATTGGGCACTTTCATACAATTTACATGTGTAAGACATGTGAGGTGCAATTTTTGACAAATTAAGTTAACAACTTCAGGCTGGATGTTTATAAGATAATTATTGTTAATACTCTAAATCATTAAAATTTGATTTCAAACACTGAATTTAGAGTTCAATTAAAAGCAACACCTAAAACATTTTTTAAAGCACAATGATTCTGAAGCCATCAGTTCTACCTGTAGATGTTTTTAATGTACATGTAAGCTGGTCGCCCCTGCCCCCCCCCCCCCACCCTTTAGGTAAACCACTGAACCTACTGGTGTTATTATTAAAAGTTGTTGGTGAACATGTAACCAATATACTCAAGTGCTCAAATACTGTGTATTTAAAACTTTTAAGGATTAAGGTGATGGGTTTGAAGTCCATTTCTGTAGTTGTCTTGTGTTCGTGAATTATGTGTTTTTGGTTGTTTTCATTTTTCATTTGTTATCATTAATTAGCAGGCTTCTATCTTTATCTCAATAGTTTCTTGGGTATAATTATTTATGCCAGGTCTGCATATTGTTGATTTCACATTCAGTTACACATTTCAGCAATTTATTTCACTTGTATAATTAGTGTAAATTCACATTTTATTCATGCTATAATTGAGTAAACCTTTTGTCCTTCCGTTACCGTCCTTCCGCTACCAAATTATAATCCACTTAAGACATTGTAATTATATCACCGAAACACTTAAAGTCAAATGAAAGGTGGTATAGTATAGATAAAGCCGCAGGGATTCCATTTCCTACCTTTGAAATATAATTGCCCCATAAAATTCACAGAGTTTATGCAAAACGCGTGTAAGTTGGAAAACCCTCGTCCGTTTTACCGTCCTTCCGTTACCGACCTCATTAATATTCATAATTCATTAACGAGAGGTATGCATGCCCCCCAAAAGTGTGGAAATTGAAGGTAGCATTATAGCAATACCATTGTGACATTTGCTTGCTGTAACTAATAACAGTGGCTGTGATAGGCACATTTGAAATTTTGTTTAATGAGCGAAAACGTCCTTCCGTTACCGTGGAATTGCCCAAAAGCAGTAAAAAATTCTGAGCTCTCCATAGGTTTGTGCACAAAAATGGACGCACCCAGCAGTGTACATTCTGTACAGTAAGTTAAGTCTCTAGTCATTTTAAGCTACAGTCCATCATTTGCAGCTATCCAAAAAGTAACTGATGTAATTATCGTTGAAAAACATACTTGGTTGGTTGACAGTACTAAATTCTCTCTGAAATTATTCTTTCTGACATGCTGTCATTTTGAAGAAATCAACAAAAGAAGGTCTTCAGACGCATCGTTGGAAATTTCTGTTAGTAGTTCGCTTTTTTATTTGGCGAAGCACGCACAAGCGTTGACACGATGCAAACGTGCGCGCAGTTGCCTTAATTCATCGTATCAGTGCATGACACCGCGTAGCTGCAATCGGCTCAATGAGAATGTGTCTCAATTCAGGCCCAATTCAAAACATGATTCAGCAACATGATTCAGCAACTTTTATTTGAAATCGAGATCCGCAGGCCCGGTTCTGTGTTTTTTTTGTCCCGTTCTGTTCACAAACTCATCTATGTTTCAAGTCACAGACCATACAGGGATGAAACTGGCCTATGGGGAAAAAATCTGAAAATAGGCCAGCCAAAATTCTGTGTCCGAAATCTGGGCTGCGCCGCAAGTACACATACGTACTATATGTACAATAAACTTCGTGTTCAATTTCTGGACATCGCCTCCTTTTTTTCTTTTACATGTACATGTAGATCCAAATGAAATTTTACGATGTGAAAAATGTTCAGTGTTTCCATAAGATTAAAAAGCCCGAATTAGGGTTGGAGTTTCTGACTCGTAATTAAAGAAATTCACATCTTACTTGAGACACGGAGAAAGTCAAGGAAAAAGTCCAAGACAACAAGTCCACTAACGCATGGTAGGTGGAACTGGAAAAAGTTTGGCATTAGGCCTGCCGTCTTTTTCGTACAACAACTGCCGGTGAAATTTGTCTTCTATGCTCTCCTCGCCTTCCTCAAGATTTTGCATGGAAGAGATCGTCAGACTAAAACCACCACGTTGCAATCATTCAGTATCATTTGTACAACACTGAATAAAGTAGATCTGCCAAAGTCCAAAATGCTCCTTATGTGCGATTACCCCAATAGTTTGATTGCAGCTTTTGAGGGGGCCATTCAGTTGTGACTTTGTAACAAGATTCTTTTGTTTTGCTAACTTTTGAAAAAAAAATGATTTCTGAATGGAAAAGTTAGTTCTTTTTTTAAAGCAATTCAAACGAATTTGCTTGAAAATGATCATTATTGTATTGTATTTAACTTGAAATGATTTCTTTGTGCAGGAAGCTTCTCTATAATGCCCACCTCAATTTCCAAGTTCTGTGTTTGTCTCTCTTCCAGTGCATGATCTGAGATGACTAAGACGTCATCTTTGGAGACATCTAGTTGTTCCTTACATCGATCCAGCTCCTGTAGTAGACGGTCCTTCTCTGCCATCCAGACTCGCTCCTGAGATCGTCCTTCATACTTCAGCTCTAGATAGTCCTTAGTGCTGTCATACAACATCTGCTGTGTACGATGTAACCTATTAACAGAAGAATGTCCATGACAAGTGATGTATGATGGTTGAACAAGGTAGCTGAATAAAGGATACACATTCTACTTTTGTTTAAAGAACGGTAAGTGTCTTATTAGTCATTCATAAGATTTCATTTCATTTTGCGTCGGGGTGATGTAAATCAAATTAGGTTTTGCCCTTCACCGACATATAAACACTGTATACTCTCTGTGTTACCTCCCGAGTGAAAGTTGAAAAAAATCACTCCGGTCAAACCCATGACCCTCCTGCTTTCTAGTGCAGATGTCTTACCACTTGACCACCGAGCTAACGGGATCAGTTGGCTGGTTCGAATCTGATGTACATAGCAGCGGGTACTACATTAACTATTCATAAGATGGTAAGACATCTGCAATAGAAAGCAGGAGGTCGTGGGTTCGAGTCCCACCGGAGTGATTTTTTTCCAACTTTCACTCGGGAGGAAACACACTGAGAATACAGTGTTTATACATCGGTGATGGACAAAACCTAATTTGGTTTTATTAGTCAATTGACTCATGTAATTTCAGCAAGCACACACTGCATATGCCTCCATGTTATTTTGGCAAGATGTGTTGCCAATATACTAGTGTGGAAAGACTGTGGTTTCTAAAATAACTAAGATCAAAGTGCTTTACATTATTATTACCCCTGATCATTGGGCCAATGAAACATTGCAAATACAATCTCAGCTTCCTGTGGAATATGGATTTTTATTCACGAGGAAGTCATTTTAGTCATGTTCCCTGACAGTATTTTATAAACTATTGAATAGGATGGTGCCAGACTATTTTTGCATTCTAGCCTCACTTTCAATTTTTATTTTAAATGTGGCTTAAAAACATTAGGGTATGTTTAACAACAAATTTAAATTTTCATTAAAGCAGACTGGTATTAATTTGTAATTAATTTTATGTCACTGCTTTAATTTCTCTTTGCAAGTTCCAAATATGAAGATTTTACCTCGCTTTCAATTTAATATAGTCGACTCCTGAATAAAGCCCATACAGCTCGGTGTAGTCATTTCGACGCAAGGTAGCTAAAATCAATCACAATTGCGATCTCTGTTCTCACAGGTACCCATTTACTCCTGGGTGGGGCGAAGCAATGAGTGACAAAGTGTCTTGCCAAAGGGAACATGCACCATAACCCCAGGCTGGACTCGAACCCACAACCTGTAGAATTACCCACAGACAACGAGTTCAATGCTCCAGACCATGAGGCCAGGGCACTCCACATATTTAGAAATGTTTTGCCAATTCATGCAACAACACAAACACCAGGTAATATAATCTATTTGAAACCCCTGCCCGTTGTCCAAACTGCACACATGTGCATTTATCTTTATTGGTACCTTCAAGGATGTAACTGGGGTCCAAGTTGCTGGAGGGCCCTAAAGGGACCTCAGTTTCTAGTAGGAGGCAGTCTTTGAGCAGAGGGGTCCATGCCCCTCATCCTCCTCCCCTATCATTAGCTATGCCACTGGGCACCTTTGTCAAGTTCATTTAAGATTATAAGGAATCAATGAAGGGAGTTCCTACTTTTCATTGAGGGAGTGAATCTTGGAGCGATCTCTCTCAATCACAGTCTGCATCTCTTCCATCCTGACCCTACGATCCTCCAGCAAGGCTTCCGTCCGCTCTCTAGATAGCTCAGCTTGTTCCTTCATCTGAGATTGTAGAGCTTCAATCTGTAGCAACAGACTCTCTGGCTCTGCCTGCTGCTGGTCTGAATCAGGATGGACAGCTTTGGGCTGGGCGCTGTTGGACTGAAATGAGGATTGGAAAATATTGATGGATGGTAACAGGATCAACCTGCTGGTACAGACTCGGACAAAAGAAACCACCATTTTGGAGATGATCTGATCAATTATCGTGATTGAAGCAACTTTACTGGGATAACGTATGTAACTAATCTTGGAAAGTTCATGGTATGATGAGGCGGCTTTTTTGCCAAACTCACTTCTCAGGGGAGTAACTACAGGTAATTTCATCAGCTGATCAAGGAATTATCAACACACCTACCAAAAGCTGCAACAGATATATATATTTACTATTAATACTATGAAAGTAAGTAAAGTCTGTCATTAGCCAATACATCTCCGGTTTCAAAGGCATGAAACGACCGAGGATATTTTTTTATCCCCCCTGGATAGGATGCCAGTCCATTGCAGGTTACTTCCCAGCTAATATCGGTACCTATTTATACTCCTGGGTGGAGAGAGGCAAGTGGGGGTGAAGTGGCTTGCCCAAGGACACACATATAACCGGCAACTAGATTCGGACCCCTGACCCTCTGATCATGAGTCACAAACCTTAACCATATTAATGCTTAAAAAAAAATTAAAATCCCATAGACCTTATAAATAGTTAATGCGATGCCCGCTGCCATGTACCAATACATCAGATTCGAGCCAGCCAACCGATCCCATTAGCTCAGTGGTCAAGTGGTAAAACATCTGCACTAGAAAGCAGGAGGTTGTGGGTTCGAGTCCCAACCGAGTGATTTTTTCCAACTTTTACTCAGGAGGTAACACACTGAGTATTCAGTGTTTATACATCAATGAAGGGCAAAACCTGATTTGACATACATTGTATTAATACTATGATCCACTAGTTTATCTGACCCACAAATACTAAAAATGGGCCTGATATGGTTGGTATGAGATCTGAGGAGTGTTGGCTTTGCAATGTTTTATCAACCACCCTTTGCCTCAACCATACCGGTATGTAATCTCTACCTACCTTTTGTGTTAGCAGTAACTCTGTGTTGTGCATTCCTCCGTGTTCTGTTGTTCTGTGGTCTGCTTGGCACTCTGGCTTTTAAACCCCAATATTTCACCCTCTGGAAAAAAAAAACCAGACAGGCAAGTAAGAAGAAAACATGAGACGTCTTGGAAATTACAGGTTACACCTTCATATACCTTTGAAATCTGATGGACAGTGTGTGCAGATATATAATTGTTTGCCAGAATAAAATGCAATGTTCAAAGTTGGGTCAAAAGTCTTCTAATGCCCGACTGTAATTCATTGTAATAAACCAGTTCTGTATTTCAATGACCTGAGGTCATTTGGGATAACATTGCTGACACGATGTTAGGCGATGTTACGCGCACGACCACTCTGGTGGTAATTTACACACAAGCGTCGCGCACCCGCATTCATGCGCCTTTGATCGTTCTACTATCCCGAATGACCGGTGACCCATATCGTTGTGCACATAAGCAGTTGAAATACCGAACTGGCTTATCCATGGCATTCCTTGAGTTGTTTGCTTGTTTGGAAAAGGATGAGACATTTAGGACAACTTGAAGAACTGTTGACACTTAAAATACCCAATACAAGGGAACTTGACTAGGTTTACTCTTAATAATGTTTAAATGGGGGCAGTTCCGCAGTGTCAGACGTACATTTTGGGCAATTCAACAGTGTATGTAATTGTAGTTATAATCACGGGGTAGATTTTAATTCTGATAAAACATATCAGTTAGTCACTAGTTACTTTGATGAGTCAAAGAAGAAATTATTCATCCAACTTTGTTGCTGTAGTAGAAATTGGCTCAAAACACCGGACGTACTCAGACAAATCAATTTTTTGTATTGTCATCAATTGATTTTCCATTTACAAGTAACAGCCAAACTGTTGAACTTGTTAGGGAATGTACAACATTTGCTTTTGCTGCAATGTTCAAAATAAGTGCATCTGGGGGATTAGTGTGCTATAAAAAATATTGTTAAAGGGCATGTACAACATTTGCTTTTGCTGCAATAATCAGAAATAAATGGATTTGGAGGATTAGTATGTTTTAGCAAATATTGTTAAAATGACTTGTTTCACGTTTTGGGCTTGTAGATGTTGGAAAAACCAAGAAAACCATTCATGTTCTTGTAGTCTGGTTCACAGACCCCATTTAAGATGAAACAGAGAATTTATAGACTTTGGGGGATTGTAAGATCAGAGAGGCAGTCTAGTAGGCTTGTACCCCTTCAAAGGTGTGTAATCAATTGCACAGAAAACACAGAATAACTAATTATGAAAAATTAGGAGTAGTTTTAAAAAAAAAAAACAGTTTTCTCCATTGCTGGTCGGCCGACCAGCGTTGGAAAAATACCATTTTTTTTTTTAAATGTCAGCACACCAGGAGCCACGATTTTACAGGATGCTTTAGGCTGTCATCCCCTAACAATCCACTAAGGTATTTAGTGATACTTTGTTCATATCGTTTTGTAATATTTGCCAATGTTGTATCTTCCCTTTAAACTGACCTATTTCACGTTTTGGGTTCGGAAATGCCAGAAAATCTAAGAAATCCAACCATGTTCTTGTGGTCTGGTGACATGAGACGTAAGATGAGACGTAGCACTTTGTACACTTTGAGGAAGTTAGGTCAGAGAATCAGTCTAGCAGGCTTGTACCCCTACACAGATGCGTAATTGATTGCAAAGAAAATGCGGAATGACTAAATATGAATTTTACAGGATGCTTTAGACTGTCATTCACTGACAGTCCAGTAATATATTTCGTCATAATTTGATCATTTCGTTTTTTGATGTTTGCAATGATGTTGTATCTTCCCTTTTAAATAAACTACATGTCAATAAAATACAGATAATATGCTTCAAATTGATATGTATATTTCTTTTGTGGCATTTTGGCCATTAAGAATTGTTGGCATTCAGGTTTATAATTCTGTAGAATTGCCCATGGATGGGCGAGGGAATTGATTAACAAATTTTGGCCAAGGACATTGACAAATATGAGTCTGCAGCCCCGTTGGTAGAGTTGCCAGTGCGGTGTTACACACTGACCTGCATGTGGATGTCTCTTTTGTGGGTGTTTCTGTGTGACAATTGCCCGCGTTGATGGTTCTTTGTGGAAGTATGTCACTTCAGGACCTGATGGGCTTGATAATGATAACAGATGCTGGATTCTGTCAAGTACAAATCAAATCATTGGAAAAGTTCAAGTTAGTACACCTTTGGTAAATCCAAACTAACAGGGTTTGTTTACTTCCATATCACATTATACGTGTAACTGATTGTACATGTGGGGTATTAAAGCAGCACCAACATTCATACATGTTCATGAATGCATCATCTCTAAACATACTTTTGCACTAGTGTGGAACAAATTGCAATTGCTTAGTCTAGACAAGGGTTGTGCAAAATATACCGAATATCCAAATATTTGATCATCCACCGAATATCCGAATAGCATTTTATCAAATTGAATTGTTTTTTTAATGTGAGCAATGACAAAAAACCGTCCATGATGTGATTTTATGAGTTTAAGTTGAGAGATTTGATTTGTTTAGTCAAACGCCACACTTTACGCAGATGGTTTGAGAGTTTTCATGAGGAATGTAAGCCCTAATGTGGATCTTCAATATCTGCCAAATGCCAGGTTGTCAGCTAGCTCAAAATCTATATCGATACATTCCAAATTATTTCAATGTCATTGGATGATTTTTTTGTTCAAATTCAAGTTCCAATATTCAAAGACTAAATTATTGGAAAAATGCACAACATTAATAGAGACCTGTTTTGTGAAGCACACCTAGAGAGAACTTGAAGCTCTACCCAGCCCTGCAAACAATGACCTGTACTCTGCCCGCAAGGTTGTCAGTCCGTCATTGCCAATCAAAGAATCCTCCCCAACAGTCACCATCCATCTGCACAACATACAGATTACAGGTACAATGTATATATACATGTACATGGATTCAATTCAGCCTCAGGACAGGCAGTAGCACTGCTATTGTGACAAGGTTTTTGCAGTCGCTTTGCCAACCAACCTCTTTGTCGACAACCACTTCAACGATTTGCTACTTCACCGAATAACCACTTCGCCTACTTGCCACTCCGTCGAATTACCACTTCGCTGAATGACCACTTCGCCGAATTGCACGCAAACGCACGTACTAACAAGTTTGTTATGGTGTAAATCAAGGATTTTCTAATGTTTCTCTTCCCTTTCCTTTGTTTATACTCTGAACATTTTTGCATCTGCTCTCATTGGTTTAGTACACGTTTTCTAATCGAACTCGTCTTCCATTTACAATTCATTGATGACGTTGCATGTGTGTGTCCTTGATTTACACCATAAAGAAATGCCTACAGACACGTACATGTATGTATGGAGCCATAAAAATGAGCTACATGAAAAACTTGGGGTTGTTTTACCCCTTCCTATCCAAACCCATATGAGATTCAACTTTTTTCATTCTATAGTCAACTTGAAACAGTACTGAAGGGGATGAAGATTTAAAAAGAAAAAAAAAAAGTTTCAGAATTAACTGTGTGCGACCAAAAACATGGTCACCGTGTACGGACAGTCAATGATTAATATATTTTATAAATTCCACTTCTTCACTTTCAAAGTGAATTGAGAGGACAATGTCACATAAACCTAGTAAAAGAAGACACAACAAGTATGAAAACCACTTAATATTAAGTACCAGTCAGCTGTTATAATTACCATGAGTTTGTGCATGCGAGCATAATGTGTTAGCAAATACTTTCGGCGAAGTGGTAATTGGGCAAAGCAGTAATTTGGCTAAGTGGTAATTTGGCTGGTTTCGATCCAACTCGGACCCAAACCAAGTCGGACCCAAGCCAACTCGGACCCAGGCCAACTCGGACCCACTACCAACTCGGACCCACGCCAACTCAATCGGACCCACTACCAACTCGGATCCACAACCAACTCGGACCCACTACCAACTCAGACCCATGCATGACCAACTCGGACTTTTACAATTATTTGACAATTTCATAAAGTTTGTCCACTTATCATCTGTTAATACAGTGATGCTTTTAAGTATAAATTTTCATTGTAGTTGTCAGGTAAAATATCTGTATTGCAGCAGTTTGTCGTCGTAAAGCGCATTGAAATGCTTTTTTGAAATGCGCTTTAAAAGTGTAATTAATTATTTATTTTTATTATTTGTTTCCATTGAAACATATTGCGCTTTAACCAAAAGTAAAATTTAAAATTAAAGTTTAACCAATTATTCATTTTCATATTTGACATCGTTCACGCCATCTTGCTCAATTTAACAGCAATTCATTTCATTTTTAATTCAAACCACATAAATTCAAAACAGATCTTCATAGAAAAATAAAATTGGAAAGTATGACATTGAAACATAAACACTTTCAAACATGACACGATTAATTCAATAAATATAAGTAAACATTATAAGTCATTCAATAAAATAAATAAAGTATAAAACAAAGTCTATTCTAATTTCTACATGTACATTTGTATATGTATTTAACAAAAAAAACCACATAAACACCATTGCATACACTGCAAGAAAAACGAAGGTTCCATATTGAACAAAAAAGGTTTATCAAAAAAGTAAGTTACACGGATTCGTTAAAAAACCCACAAAACTCAAAGCCAGCATGTGAACTAAAAAAAAGATCAACTTATTAAATACCCTACAATTATGAAATGTCAATCATCAAAAAGGAGTATTGGAGCTCTGGGAAGATTATCCTTCAAGGCCTTACAGGTACATTAGCTGTCTGTATGTTCGACTATGATGTTCCATGGGGGAAAAAAGTTAATCAAAAAAGTATAAAAAGTTAAACAGATTCGTAAAAAAAAAAAAAATTAAACAAACTAACAATTACATGAAATGAAAGGTCTACATGTATTTCAAATTAATAACTTCCTCACTGAACAACATTTTTGTGACATATTGAAATCCTTCATTGAGTGTGATTTAATTTGGTTTATATTATTTGCAGGGTTGTAGTTGAGACCGCATAGTCCGAGACCGAGACCGAGACCAGCCCCTTCAAGGCGGAGACCAATATGGTCCGAGACCGAGACCGAGACCAAGACCGCTGATAATAAATAACAATAGTCGAAATAAAAAAACAAGACACGTTATTATAGTTGAAACTTGTAACCTTTCTATTCACAAAGATTACAGACCAAAATTTTGACCAGTGGCAGTGTTGACAAATTGATACACGACACGTTACTTGAGCAAAAAGTAGTTATACTTAAGAAATATAATGGGCTGCACCCAATCTTGACAAAAGTAAAAGTTAAAGGTAGATGTTTCATCTGTTATAGGAACTCGGATCCTAAACTCCACAGTCACCCCTTGGTTTCAGCTATGACTTCTAACGGATATTTAAAGATGCAATTTTAATTTTACATTGTGCCTCTTTTTTTCCTTAAATAAATATAGGACTTAACTTCTAACAAGACTTGTGTACATGTACTTGATTTTAAAAAATGGGAGCTAGAAAATGTTGAATCAATTTTTAAATTTCTGTCATAGAATGTGGACTTGTACATGTAGACCCACAAGTTGTGAGGTGGTAGCCAGTATGTGCCAGATATGGATTTTTAATTTTTTTCTGAACGGGATTTTAATTTTTGAGGAATAATGGGGTACTTCAAACTGAGCAGCCAGAAAATGGGGTCTCATCATACACTCTCATGGCAACAGTGAGTGGTAACTGGTAAGAGTGTGTGAGTTCAATGCTGGAAAATCAGGTTGAAATATTTACTTTTTCTTCAAAATACTGTCCCAAATTAAAGAGATCATTGTGTGGGGTCGAAAATATATAACTAATTTGAAGCACCTCATTTATTATCAGAATACAAAATGCAAGTGATTACGCCCACAGGGGTGGGCTAAACTACACAATCCCCAAAAATGGTTGACCCTTATTGTATAAATTGTTAGAAGTTTATACTTTGCTTTATGTGCCCGACTCAACAGATAAATGCCGAACTTGTTCCAAATCGTTCAGTGACTGGAACTGCTGCAGCTTTACATGTACTTTGGAGACTTTCCAACGTGCTGTCAAGTCCAAACCGACCGCGATATATAACAAGCTTGATCTACGGGCTAGCAAATGTTTTAACTATTAATTGTACTGAACGAAGTAAACAAAAAGTAATCGATCAAGCTGTAAAAGCTACATATTGCCGGTCTCAACCCGAGACGAGCCAAAATATCGAGACCAAAGGGGACCTAGCCTCATAAATGTGGCCTATTTACTGGACTGCCTCCGTAAACATAGGCCACACATCCACATGTACAAAAATCTTGATTTTCACATTTAGGCTTAGTTTGTAGGTTTTTTTTGCTTTAGAAGCATACTCACCCTCTTTACAGGCTAATCAGAAAGTGCTGCCTTTTTCAGATGTCTAATTTTTGTGAAATTTCATTTTGAAATTTTGATACACAAACGTGTAAAAATGAATCTGGAAATTTCACGAAAAATATACATCTGAAAAAGGCAGCACTTTCTGATTAGCCTATAAAGAGGGTGAGTATACTTCTAAAGCAAAAAAACCCTACAAACTAAGCCTAAATGTGAAAATCAAAATTTGGCTCCGTCGACACGATTTTTGTACATGTGGATGTGTGGCCTATGTTTACGGAGGCAGTCCAGTAAATAGGCCACATTTATGGGGCTAAAGGGGACCAAGACCGAGACCAAGACCGAGACCACAGCTTCCGAGACCGAGACCAAGACCAGCAAAAAGTGGTCTCGAGACCGGTCTCGAGACCTACAACACTGATTATTTGGCACACACCCACAAAAAGCAGATGAAAAAGGAAAACATTGCACATATCCATTTCTTCATGTGAATGAGTAATAAGAGTGCAAAATCAATGTAGTATAATCAAACAACAAAACTAAAAGCCCCATTCTGACCAATATAATTACCGAATATCTTCACTATATAAGCACTATTAAGATGACCTACATGTATAAATATAATCTCTGAAACTAATGATTAAGTCATTGTTGGGTCTGAGTTGGTCGTGCTTGGGTCCGAGTTGGTAGTGGGTCCGAGTTGGTCTTGGGTCCGAGTTGGTAGTGGGTCCGAGTTGGTAGTGGGTCCGAGTTGGCGTGGGTCCGACTTGGCATGGGTCCGACTTGGTTTGGGTCCGAGTTGACCTGATGCCATTTGGCTAAGTGGTTATTCGGCGAAGTGGTAATTCAGCAAAGTGACCAACACCCGTGACAAGCTCAACACACTAATCCAGATCAGCTATTCACTATGATCCATGCAGTGCAGAACATTAGCTGAGAGCCTTAGTCAAGACTTAAAACATCTTCATCAGACAATCCCACGCACCTTTTTCTATCTTCCAGTTCTTGTATCTTCAGGCGGTCATTTTCAGCAAAGAGCCTTAAGACATGATCTCTCTCCTGGAAGAGATAAACCTGCATGTCACTCAGGGCCTTCTGGAGCTCAGCGATTTCTTCCTCACGTTGGCGTAACTCCCATTCAAGCTTATGCTAAACAACAAAGAAAGGGACAAGTATTGTTGTGCTACATGTGACTATGATTTGCAAGTTTATGAGTTGTTCCATTGGAGTAGTGGTAATTTGTACATGTACACACACTGACATAATAATAACCAGAGAAATTTGAAAAAAAAAACAGTATTGTGATTGAAAACATTGGACTATTATTCAAAGTGTTTATTTGAAATCTTATATTTCCCTTTACTTCCTTAATCCAATAACACTTTTACAAAAAGTAACAAATGATGTCACTGTAAAACCTGGTCTTGAAATTGGTTTAAAAAAAACCCATTTTCTAACATCTAAGGGGAAAAGATACTATAAAGACCAGGGACAACATTACCCATGCAACTACATGTACGGGGTCTTGACTGATTGATAGATTGCTGTCGTCTTGGATATGTGTCAGAGCAAAATGGGGAATTTTTGTGGGTCATTTTTGGCAGAGTTGGGACAAACTTGACCTATTTAGTTTGTGTACATGTAGGTTACTCAGTATGTAAAGAATGTAAATGTGTATGAGAGTCCCAAAACTTAAGGTATCCATATCGTGCAAAAGTTTGTGCTGCATAATAAAACCAGTGTGAATCAAATTTGCAAGCTTCTTACTCACTACAGTTTCTTCAATAATCCCCCAAACTTCTGCCTCGCAAAGTTGCTGTTGTGAGCATTGCATCACCAAAAATTCAGCTTTTAATTCTAATTTTGCAGAGAGTTATCGAAATCCTAGCCCGACTGCGTCTGGCCGTACAGTACTATCGCAAGCTCTGTAGTACGGCCAGACGCCCAATGCTTCCACAGAGACTGAATTTTTTTGGCCGCTGATGTAGCGATTTTGCTACAGATTTCGATCAAGATTATCTTTTCATCCAGGACACAAATTCCAAAGTTAAGGTTCTTAGTCGTAGAGCAACTCATACCTTTTCGAAAAAACGTTCTTTTGTCTCAATATTTTCATCCATCTGGCCAAAAGCCGACTTTTCAGTCATCATCTTCCACAAACATCGTCCCGAAAATGCTCCCCCATGCGATTTCAAAATGGCGGCCGCGCTGTAATGTATGCATTATGCGAGCGCGCTTGGGCAAGATAATGAATATGCATTATTTAGTTCATGACCTCGTGTTTGTATGGCCAGCCGCGCCGAGTGTCCGACAAACGTCATAAACTATGATGCATATTCATTACCTTGCCCAAGCGCACTCGCATAATGCATACATTACAGCGCGGCCGCCATTTTGAAATCGCAAGGGGGAGCATTTTCGGGACGATATTTGTGGAAGATGACTGAAAAGTCGGCTTTTGGCCAGATGGATGAAAATATTGAGACAAAAGAACGTTTTTTCGAAAAGGTATGAGTTGCTCTACGACTAAGAACCTTAACTTTGGAAATTTGTGTCCTGGATGAAAAGATAATCTCGATCGAAATCTGTAGCAAAATCGCTACATCAGCGGCCAAAAAAATTCAGCCTCTGTGGAAGCATTGGGCGTCTGGCCGTACTACAGAGCTTGCGATAGTACTGTACGGCAAGACGCAGTCGGGCTATCGAAATCCATACGTGAGACATCACGTTGATGTGTACTGCAATGCATTGTGCAAAAAGACTCCTCAGCTATAACATTATTATCGTGTAGATAAAACAGCGCCCTCTTGTTGATCTGAGTGAATGCAAAATGTTTCATTTTTTAACAGAGGGCGCTATGTTCATTTGGCCATCGAATAAAAAACAAGTTAGCTGCAAGGCTCTACATACACCGGGGGTCAGACAAGACGACCGTTGAGACAACTCGACTCGGGACAAGTCACCCGTTGAGACAACTCGACCGTTGAGACAACTCGACCGTATGTGCGATAAATGGAAAGACAAGTCGACCGTTGAGACAAGTCGCCTCGCATGTTTTTGGGCCTAGTTTAGGGGATAGTACCGGGGATTTTGACGGCGGCTGATCGCCGTTTGGGAGTTATGACACATAATAGAGCAGAGCCGATATAGCGCAGCATGATTGTCCTTGCACATCGTTCGAATTTGCCGGGCCTGTGCGCGCATCTCCGGTCAACCGCGTGGCCGTACCGTGCACGTGCCGTGCACGTTAGCTGTCTCAACGGTCGAGTTGTCCCGAGTCGAGTTGTCTCAACAGCCGACTTGTCCCGAGTCGAGTTGTCTCAACGGTCGACTTGTCTGACATTCCATACACCTACCCAGAATACATTGGGAATCAAACACACATTTCCAGAGCATGGGGATTGACGTTGATGCATGGTTTTTGAACTGCCAAAAACTTGCCTTAAAATTGGATTTAAGGTCTCAAATTTCGCAGGTGACATGCTTGCAACTATATCATTTTAATGTATGTGTTGTGTGGGCATTAATTAGCCTGCCTAATGGTGAGTAAAAAAACGTCAGTAGTAATTTTGCACGTTTTTATGCACTCACGGTCATGACGGTCCCAGTCTGAGTAAATTTGTGAGTAGCCTACCAAAAAGTACCAAATACATTCATTCAAATATGACTGTCTACCCAAAAGTCGGCACAATTGCAGAATACCCCGCCACTCGATCTATCCACCTCGTAGCCGGCTACGAGGTCACGGCTGATTGACCTCAATAAACATTCTCAGCGCTACTTGTATGTACTATGCCGAGTATGCGTCATGCTCCAGGGCGGAGTCCATTGCACTCCCACTTTGTGACCGCGTAGCCACCAACAGGGTAGTTGGTTTGGACTTAGAATTTTTTCAGCAACTCCCATTCCTTTTGTGTTGCTTCGTTCTCAAGCATATTCAAGGGGACTCCCACTCCGTAGCCTCGTAGCCGCCAACAGGGTGGTTGGTTTGGACTTAGAATTTTGTTCAGCAACTCTCATTCATTTTGTGTTGCTTCATTCTCAAATAATGGACCCCCACTCAGGGTAATCCTTACTTTTAGGACACCTCTATTTTTTACGAGTTCTGTTCAAAACTGACTTTTGCAGATGTCTGTCCAGTACCAAAGTGACTTTTGCAGGCTAAAGCAGTCTTTAGAAGTCAAGAAGGTGTCATTGCCAATTGTTCAGATGTGCCAAGAAGTATCAGAATGTCAATTTTGAGTGTCATTTAGTCAACTGTTTTGGTGAGTCTTTCCCTTCCTATATAGGAACGGGGTCCTAAAAGTAAGGATTACCCCACTCAGTATCCGCGTAGCTGGCAATGGACTTGAATTGTTTCTTTTGCAGTGATTCCAACCTCGTAGCCAGTGATTTTAGGGGTGTATTTCCGAGTGGCGGGGTATTCTGCAATTACTCCCAAAAGTCTTCTTTTGATTGTAAAGGTGATTTTTTTAGCAATGAAAAACATTTTTGACTCTAATTTGATCAAAACAAAACAGGGGCCCTCCACTACACGATCGCCGAATTTCCAGTCGGCCAGTCTCCTCCATAGGCCTACACAATCGCGGAAGTGGCGTCAGGTTGTAACTTGCAACATTCTTTCCTAACTAGACATCTAAAAGTGTGGAATTTAACATTTCTAAAAAGTGGTTCAGAAGTATTTACACATCTTATTCTAATCTTAGGAAATGTTATCCTACCTGCTCTGTGGTAAAATGTTCTTAGCAGACATGTTTAACCGGTGACTTTAGGGCGCACTTCCGTTTAAATTTTGCGCTTATCTTATTAAAGTTTAGACAGGTGCCGAGAGGTGCCGATATGCGAAGTAAGGATTGCAAAACAAGTCGTCTGGGGGCCACTTTTTCCTGTCTGTCGACGATAGGACAAAGGGGGCGCTCTTCGCAGGCTGTTCTTTCAGGTCTTTCGGAACCAGTGATCTCCATAATTATGGAGATCAAGTTCGGAACGGCGCAGCCATGCCACAATAACGGTGTCTTCTGCAACTCTGTGCTGTTATTCTATAAAATCAAAGCATTTAGGGTGTTTTTTTCCTCACAGAAGATCCCTAAAAGTTAAGTGACTACACTACCTTAATTTCTGTTGGTTTAGCAATACGATTATTATCGATATGGCGTTTTATGGCATATCAAACATGAATTTAAATACAATTGCATTTGGAAATGTCCTAATAGTCATGCCCTTACATCGTTAGGGTGTAGGTCACTATAGTAGTATGCTACCATATCAAAATATTAAAATGAAAATAGAGCAATCAAATATCTAGACGGATATATTTCGGTAATTTTCGTTACGGTAACTCGCGCTAGTACAGTTAGTCCGCGCATTATTTTGGTGCAAGTTAGACCTAACACATAAGAAACTATTCAAACAAAAATAACTCTTTGTTCGTAGATTATAAACCTTTTCCTGCATCTAAAAACAAAAACTTACAATACCAATTGCACTTTTTGCAAGTGAAAACGAGATGTCTAAAGTAATATAAAATCCATAATTTTAGCCCCACCCCACCCCAAACACAACGGGTTGGGTCAGGGTGACCAATATAGGGTCCGTTGCTCTTCGAGGACGTGTTAACACTGTATAATCAGTATGTTACTTCCTGAGTGAAAGTTGGAAAATATCACTCGGGTGGGACTCAAACCCGCGTCCTCCCGCTTACAATAGTGCAGACGAAATTAATACCAATCAACCACCGAGCTTGCGGGACTGCTGGTCGTGGGGGGGGGGGGGGGGTCCGCTCATAAGTCCAACGCCTCATAAGACCGACAAAATGGTATCCCCCAACCAAATAAAGGCCCAAGTCCGACGCCTCATAGGTCCGACGCCTCATCATGGCTCCGACGACACCTCAAAGCTCCGACGCTCAGTACGCTTCGTTTTTCCGACGTCGAACTTATGAGGCGTCGGACCTATGAGGCGGAATTGTATGCCTCATATGAGGCGTCGGTCCTATGAGGAGTCCGGACTTACGGCCCCGGTCGGGGAAGGGCAAAACCTATTGATTTACATCACCCCGACGCAAGTTCCATCTCATGAATAGTCAAGTTATTTGCGGTACCATAACCGCCGCTACATGTTCATCGGATTAGAACCAGCCAACCGATTTCACAAGCTCCGTACTGGAAAGTACGAAGTCGTGGGTTCGAGTCCCATGCCCCACCCAAGTGATGTTTTCCAATAACTTTCACTCGTAGGAAACATACTGAGTATAGGCTAACAGTGTTTATACGTTGTTTATACGTCGGCGCAGGGCAAAACCTTTAATGATTCACCGTAGGATTGGGACAACTTTCGGCCGGCCTCGAATAAGCTCCCACGAAGAACCGAGTTAAGTCCGAGGGATATGATACCGAAGTTCATCAGCGGGATTGTCTGATTTTTACAGAACACGGATAGTGCCACTCAATGAGTGTGAATATTTTTTGTACAGTGGCCGCCACTTGTGGCGGCCGCCAGATAATAAGTGGCGGCCGCTGTACAAAAAAAATATTTACACACGTACAGAAAAAAATTATATTCACACTTTTTTATGTTGCGGCCGCCAGATAATAAGTGGCAGCCGCTACATAAAAAGTGTGAATAAAATTAATAACTAAAAATTAAATCATTATGACTTATGTGGCGGCATTATGACTTATGTGGCGGCCGCCACTTATTATCTGGCGGCGTAATAAGTGGCGGCTGCTGTACAAAAAAAATATTCACACTCATTGAGTGGCACTCTCCGTCTTCCGTACTATCCCATTGAGTGGCACTCTCCGTCTTCCGTACTATCCGTCTTCACGGTAACTTTTTAATCTCAATTTACCATTTGGCCGATCGTGAGCAGGGGAGCATTATTGCCGTACCCCCCCCCCCCCATCAAATTAATAGCAATCTGGCTTCGCACCTCTTTTTCCTTTCTTTTCTCCCCTTTTCCCACCTTTTTTTCGTTTTCCGGGGGGGGGGGGGCGAGCGCCTCCCCCTTTCTCCCTCCCCTTTGCGACGCCCATGGAGAGGGAGAGGTTAATGGGCGGGGGCCCACTGACGATCGGAGGCGCTGTTCAAAGTAAGTACCTCGCTTGTACCCCGGCCCGCCCTGCAAACAGGACGCTAGGATACTCTGATGAATTCACACTCTGATTGGTTGGATTTTGCGTGACCTGTGATCTGCGCGTCATCACGGTCATGATTCTGCCATAGACATATAATAATATATTATATGTCTATGGATTCTGCAAAGTTTGAAACGCAGCCGTTAAGATTTGACTCATTACTTTTTTTTTTCCAGCTTAGAGATGTTTGTTTTTCGTTGAAAATGCGTAATAATGTAGGAAGTTCTGTAAAACTGTTCCCGGCACTTTCCCGGGCTCCGTTTCGAATTACGAACGGTCGGATTGGATTATGCGACGCTCAAAATTGTGTCCACATGGGCCGCAATGAAACAGAATTGAAATCACATCCAGTATGGAACGTGTGCATTTCTATAGAAAGTTTTCGGGTAGCATTTGCGTACATTGTACGACTGCGGTCTTGAACAGCTGCAGCAAGATGCTTTATACATAGGTCATAGGCCACTTCCTTCACAAGATTCTGTGAAGCTCATCAGAGTGGCCCAGCGTCCTGATTGCAGGGCGGGGGTACGAACGAAGTACGCGATCTTAGACACTATTGAACAATAGGTGGCGTTCTTAGTCGCGGCATATTTTGCCGACGACTTTGCCGCTTGCACGCGGACAGCGGGACGACGATTTCACCACGCGGCGGCGGCGGCAGGGGAGGGGGTGACACCCTAAGGTCCCGCCTCTAGCGACGCCAGCGTGATGAGCTCTAGCTTGTAGTTGATTTGGTTGTTTGCTGACTGAGGCTAGTAACCCCATGCAACGACGCTACAAAAAGATATTTCTTGCCTCACTGAATTCGCTTGCGCCGTACTATGCCAACTGTGAAGTTTTAAAAAGTGTGTTATACTGACTGGGGGCCTATGGTTGGTGACATTGTTGATATTTTTGCCTCACCTATTTGAAACATGTTAGGCCTATATTTTATTCTGTGGCGGGAGAAACGTCATTTTGTATATGTAACGGTGTTTTGTCTCCTGTTGACATTTTATCTATTCCGTTGTTTCTCCTTTTTTTTCTTACTTAGGCCTAATTAAGGAAACGAAAGCGCCAGTAACACACAGTTGCTATTTTTGAAGAAATAATCTCAACCACATTTTATCATGTTAACCCTGAACTATAAAAACAAAAAAAAACAGGCCAAAGTTGTTAGAAATGTTGGTTTGTCCCTCGCCCCTCCCAAAACCTGGATTATATTCTGTGCATTTTGGGCATTCGGTGAAAGTAAAAGATAAAAGAAAGCTCCCAAAATCCAAACACGTATGGGTGCCCAGCAGACATTGGGTGTGTATGTGTTGGGGGGGGGGGGGTGCGCACTGGACCCGATGAACCCCTCTCCTGATCCTGGTAATAATAAATTGACCAAAGCTTTGCGCGGCTGTAGGGTAGAGTATTGCTCCAATTATTTTCTGTTTCGCCTTTGCTCAGTATCCTTAACACCGAATGTTGAACCGGTGATAAGGCCAAAAAAAAAAATAAGTCGGTCTCTGGTCAGCGCGCGCGTCGATTTTAATCATGCGCGTCGATCTTTTTTTTTCCAAAATGTTCCGCGGTAGCTCCAACAGCGCCCTCTATTTCCGCACCTCCTCATTTTTTTTTACCAAAGAGCACCAAGGAATGGGAAATTGCACCAAGGCAAATGATCGAAAGCACCAAGGCAAATTATGGAGGACACCAATGTACTTGAGGACACCAAAAAAGCAAAATAGTACCTACCTTGTCTGTACAATCCGAGCTTGAAGAAGAAAAAAAAAAAAAAAAAAAATCCGCGTGGCCGCGTCAATTCAGGAACTTTGGTCTGACCAGAGACCGATTTTTTTTTTTTTGGCCTAATATGATCATTTTACTTCTCCCGATACCAGGAATTAATGAGCATTATAGAAATCTTCCATGGATCCAACTGCGTCATGGCCCTCGTTATGCATCAGAATGCCCTTCTGTAATTCGCCCATGCATAACTTATTATAGTCTACACTTTGTCCGAGTTATCGAGATCTAAATTCGCAGATGTAAAGTCACATTCCATTAAATGCTGCCAGCCGCGTCTTGGTTTTTCTTTTATGAATCAAATTAAGTGCGTTTTGTTCGGGCAGCAGAAAATAGGCCTGTGGTGTAAACGGGTGACTACACACAGGTGATTCTATGAATAAGCAACGATCGACTATTTCCTCCCCGTAGACGCGTGCGCGGAAGAATCGGGTGCTGTTGTTTTTTTCGTTGAAATATGCAGCCCCTGTCTGTGTAGGATATATACGGAGGTTTTAAGTATTTTTTTCGTAACAGAATCAGTGTTCAAGATGTATTCCTGCTGGTGAGTATTTGGCATGTATGCCTACCTGTGTGTGCTTTGATATTTTCGGTTTGTTGTGTGTGAGTGCGCTTGGGGGTGATTGGGTGGGTGTGTGTGTGTGTGTGTGTGTGTGTGTGTGTGTGTGTTAATATTTTTTCGGGGGGGGGGGTTGGTTTGGGACACGAACTCCAAACGCGGGAAACGCCATCTTGGATCTGAGTATGAAATCTTTGCTCTACACATGTTTATTATTAAATTTAACAAGTTTTTCAACGAGCATCACTCAGAATTTCCTAAACGCAGTTAAAATACATGTCATTGCAAAAATGTTTAAAAGGCATGAATCTGGGGCTGAAAAACATTTCCAGTTTATTTTGTTGAAAAATACTTTGAAAATGCACTTGACTCTAGCTCCATAGACATTTTACACAATTCAGAAGTGGCGTCTGGATCCTGTCTTTCTGATTTGGACATTGTAAACCAAATACATGTAACATCAATTTAATATATAAAAAAAAATACTTTTGAACTGCACTGGAGGAGAATCCATGCAGCTGTGAGCAGAAATTCTGGTAATCCTTACCTTTAGGACCCCGTTGCTACATAAGGTTAAAAGACTCGCCAAAACAACTGAATAAATGACACTCAAAAGTGACATTCTGATATTTCTTGACACAAACGAACAGTTGGCAATGATACCTTCTTGAATATCAGCAGGTTTAATTTTGAAGAACGGGGGGCAGGGCTTTGATTTATGAGAGGTTAAAGACGACGATGACAAACAGGAAATATATTTTTAAAAAACAAGATGGCGAACTGCGAAAAACGGTAGGAAAGTCACATTTTCTTTGAACGTGCTTTCAAAATTACAACTAACATGAATTTATCTGAAGAAAAAAGACTGCTTCAGCCTGCAAAAGTCACTTTGGTGCTGGACAGTCATCTGCAAAAGTCAGTTTTGAATAGAACTCTTAAAAATTCGCGTGTCCTTCAAGATAAGTATTACCGAAATTCTGTTTAGGCCTTCATGTTTGGGACATCCCCATAAAAAAGTGGCTCAAAATTACTGGACTTCCGTATTGTGAGGAAGTTTATTGAACCATTGGTGCAGATCAGTAAATAGGCCCAAAATTGCATACGCCGGCCAAATCACGATTTGCATGCCCTCAAATTCTCCGGTATTAGAGCATTTTTAGGGCCGTGAACTTAAGGATTTGTAAAAAAGAACGATAAAAGCCACGCAGAGAACTGTGAGCTCGTATAAATGTGGAATGTGGATGAAATTAGGCCCTAAAATGGCACTGTTTTGCAATGGAGCGTAGGCGTCCATTTTCAAAATGGCGATGGGCTTCAGGCCTGCTTTTAGGGCTGATCATCTTTGGATGGAATTTTCTCGAAATTGGATACATTGGATACCCCACCCCCCCCCCCCACCCCAAAAAAAAATTTGCAAGGAAAATGAAAGATGATAAAACAAGCTTTAATTTGATGTGTGTCTCAAACATCTTGGAGACGGTTCTCATCAGTATTTGTAATGATTTTGAGAAGTGCGCGTAATTAGGCTATCACTGCATGAGGTCTATGGAAGCTTAATGGTCTGCACAATGTGCGCCTATTTGTGGGGCTAGTTTTGGGCACAAACATTCAAGAACAGGTGGCCTTTTACCTCCATGACCAAAAGTATTAGCAAACCCAATTGTTCAAAAATGTTCCGAACAGGTCTAGGTTTGAAAGGCATGCAATATGCTAGTTCACAACTTTGGGACACCCATTTAAAACTGCATTAATCAACTGTGCCAAAAGAATTATCTATAGTCATGCCACCAGACTTCTGAAAGGCCAATCTTTGGAAAACCTTGGACATGTACCAGTCTATAGTCTAAGGCTTCAATTAAAGTGAATTGGCTTTACTTGCAGGTGCAAAATGTTGAGGAATTTTAAAAAAATATTTAGACTTCAAACTTGGCTGGTGATCTTGCCACTGCCTCATGAAATATTTGGAGAATTGTGTCAGCTAAAAAGTGTGCAAAATTGGCCTGAAAATTGTGTTCACCCCTTGTTTCAGTTCCGTTCGTCTTCGTTGAATGTTCAAAGATGCAGAGTTTTGACATTTCACTAACACTTTTTGTTTCTTCCCTGTTTTCATTTTTCTGTGTGTGCAGATTGAAGATGAAGGGCACAGAAGTAAGGTCGTCCAAGTGCAGCATTCATCTCCCACAGGTAAATGAGTAATGTTTCTCCTTGCAAAACGTCTCTGTTTTGATGCGCTTCCTTGCATTTGAATGGGCTTGCTGGATTTTAACGTGGAGGTAGACCTTGGGGTATATCTTTGGAGTTTGAGATGGCAAGTTGGACATACAGTACTTGTTGATAAAATGGAAATGTATTGGAGGTTTGATGACAGGACGTGATGTCAGAAAATTTGGATATTGAATTTACAATGTATACTTGCTCTTTTTTTCTGCCACAGGGAGCTTTTGAATGCTGCGAAGAGAGAAGACGCCGGTTTTCATCGAAGTTTTTGTTAAGTAACTGTAACCTTTTTTCCGTGTGACATCTATCGGGGAGGGAAGGGGGGGGGGTAAGGGGGAGGTGAAACTTGTGTCACCGGCGGTGGAAGCTACCCCTGCCTGGGTCTTTGGTCTGAAATTGGGATCATATCTCCAGCTTGGGATGGAGATATGTCCTCTTTGCAGGTCTTAGCCCCAGGACGACCGTTGTGAAAGTGTGTGTGGTGGGTTGCCGGCTGTTTTGTTGCGTTCTGTTCATGTCTGTCTGTTTCGTCTCCCTATTTGTCCGGGCCCACTGTGTTCACCCCTTGTTTCAGTTCCGTTCGTCTTCGTTGAATGTTCAAAGATGCAGAGTTTTGACATTTCACTAACACTTTTTGTTTCTTCCCAGTTTTCTCTTTTCTGTGTGTGCAGATTGAAGATGAAGGGCACAGAAGTAAGGTCGTCCAAGTGCAGCATTCATCTCCCACAGGTAAATGAGTAATGTTTCTCCTTGCAAAACGTCTCTGTTTTGATGCGCTTCCTTGCATTTGAATGGGCTTGCTGGATTTTAACGTGGAGGTACCCCTTGGGGTATATCTTTGGAGTTTGAGATGGCAAGTTGGACATACAGTACTTGTTGATAAAATGGAAATGTATTGGAGGTTTGATGACAGGACGTGATGTCAGAAAATTTGGATATTGAATTTACAATGTATACTTGCTCTTTTTTTCTGCCACAGGGAGCTTTTGAATGCTGCGAAGAGAGAAGACGCCGGTTTTCATCGAAGTTTTTGTTAAGTAACTGTAACCTTTTTTCCGTGTGACGTCTATCGGGGAGGGAAGGGGGGGTAAGGGGGAGGTGAAACTTGTGTCACCGGCGGTGGAAGCTACCCCTGCCTGGGTCTTTGGTCTGAAATTGGGATCATATCTCCAGCTTGGGATGGAGATATGTCCTCTTTGCAGGTCTTAGCCCCAGGACGACCGTTGTGAAAGTGTGTGTGGTGGGTTGCCGGCTGTTTTGTTGCGTTCTGTTCATGTCTGTCTGTTTCGTCTCCCTATTTGTCCGGGCCCACTGTGTTCACCCCTTGTTTCAGTTCCGTTCGTCTTCGTTGAATGTTCAAAGATGCAGAGTTTTGACATTTCACTAACACTTTTTGTTTCTTCCCAGTTTTCTCTTTTCTGTGTGTGCAGATTGAAGATGAAGGGCACAGAAGTAAGGTCGTCCAAGTGCAGCATTCATCTCCCACAGGTAAATGAGTAATGTTTCTCCTTGCAAAACGTCTCTGTTTTGATGCGCTTCCTTGCATTTGAATGGGCTTGCTGGATTTTAACGTGGAGGTAGACCTTGGGGTATATCTTTGGAGTTTGAGATGGCAAGTTGGACATACAGTACTTGTTGATAAAATGGAAATGTATTGGAGGTTTGATGACAGGACGTGATGTCAGAAAATTTGGATATTGAATTTACAATGTATACTTGCTCTTTTTTTCTGCCACAGGGAGCTTTTGAATGCTGCGAAGAGAGAAGACGCCGGTTTTCATCGAAGTTTTTGTTAAGTAACTGTAACCTTTTTTCCGTGTGACGTCTATCGGGGAGGGAAGGGGGGGGGGTAAGGGGGAGGTGAAACTTGTGTCACCGGCGGTGGAAGCTACCCCTGCCTGGGTCTTTGGTCTGAAATTGGGATCATATCTCCAGCTTGGGATGGAGATATGTCCTCTTTGCAGGTCTTAGCCCCAGGACGACCGTTGTGAAAGTGTGTGTGGTGGGTTGCCGGCTGTTTTGTTGCGTTCTGTTCATGTCTGTCTGTTTCGTCTCCCTATTTGTCCGGGCCCACTGTGTTCACCCCTTGTTTCAGTTCCGTTCGTCTTCGTTGAATGTTCAAAGATGCAGAGTTTTGACATTTCACTAACACTTTTTGTTTCTTCCCAGTTTTCTCTTTTCTGTGTGTGCAGATTGAAGATGAAGGGCACAGAAGTAAGGTCGTCCAAGTGCAGCATTCATCTCCCACAGGTAAATGAGTAATGTTTCTCCTTGCAAAACGTCTCTGTTTTGATGCGCTTCCTTGCATTTGAATGGGCTTGCTGGATTTTAACGTGGAGGTAGACCTTGGGGTATATCTTTGGAGTTTGAGATGGCAAGTTGGACATACAGTACTTGTTGATAAAATGGAAATGTATTGGAGGTTTGATGACAGGACGTGATGTCAGAAAATTTGGATATTGAATTTACAATGTATACTTGCTCTTTTTTTCTGCCACAGGGAGCTTTTGAATGCTGCGAAGAGAGAAGACGCCGGTTTTCATCGAAGTTTTTGTTAAGTAACTGTAACCTTTTTTCCGTGTGACGTCTATCGGGGAGGGAAGGGGGGGGGTAAGGGGGAGGTGAAACTTGTGTCACCGGCGGTGGAAGCTACCCCTGCCTGGGTCTTTGGTCTGAAATTGGGATCATATCTCCAGCTTGGGATGGAGATATGTCCTCTTTGCAGGTCTTAGCCCCAGGACGACCGTTGTGAAAGTGTGTGTGGTGGGTTGCCGGCTGTTTTGTTGCGTTCTGTTCATGTCTGTCTGTTTCGTCTCCCTATTTGTCCGGGCCCACTGTGTTCACCCCTTGTTTCAGTTCCGTTCGTCTTCGTTGAATGTTCAAAGATGCAGAGTTTTGACATTTCACTAACACTTTTTGTTTCTTCCCAGTTTTCTCTTTTCTGTGTGTGCAGATTGAAGATGAAGGGCACAGAAGTAAGGTCGTCCAAGTGCAGCATTCATCTCCCACAGGTAAATGAGTAATGTTTCTCCTTGCAAAACGTCTCTGTTTTGATGCGCTTCCTTGCATTTGAATGGGCTTGCTGGATTTTAACGTGGAGGTAGACCTTGGGGTATATCTTTGGAGTTTGAGATGGCAAGTTGGACATACAGTACTTGTTGATAAAATGGAAATGTATTGGAGGTTTGATGACAGGACGTGATGTCAGAAAATTTGGATATTGAATTTACAATGTATACTTGCTCTTTTTTTCTGCCACAGGGAGCTTTTGAATGCTGCGAAGAGAGAAGACGCCGGTTTTCATCGAAGTTTTTGTTAAGTAACTGTAACCTTTTTTCCGTGTGACGTCTATCGGGGAGGGAAGGGGGGGGGGTAAGGGGGAGGTGAAACTTGTGTCACCGGCGGTGGAAGCTACCCCTGCCTGGGTCTTTGGTCTGAAATTGGGATCATATCTCCAGCTTGGGATGGAGATATGTCCTCTTTGCAGGTCTTAGCCCCAGGACGACCGTTGTGAAAGTGTGTGTGGTGGGTTGCCGGCTGTTTTGTTGCGTTCTGTTCATGTCTGTCTGTTTCGTCTCCCTATTTGTCCGGGCCCACTGTGTTCACCCCTTGTTTCAGTTCCGTTCGTCTTCGTTGAATGTTCAAAGATGCAGAGTTTTGACATTTCACTAACACTTTTTGTTTCTTCCCAGTTTTCTCTTTTCTGTGTGTGCAGATTGAAGATGAAGGGCACAGAAGTAAGGTCGTCCAAGTGCAGCATTCATCTCCCACAGGTAAATGAGTAATGTTTCTCCTTGCAAAACGTCTCTGTTTTGATGCGCTTCCTTGCATTTGAATGGGCTTGCTGGATTTTAACGTGGAGGTAGACCTTGGGGTATATCTTTGGAGTTTGAGATGGCAAGTTGGACATACAGTACTTGTTGATAAAATGGAAATGTATTGGAGGTTTGATGACAGGACGTGATGTCAGAAAATTTGGATATTGAATTTACAATGTATACTTGCTCTTTTTTTCTGCCACAGGGAGCTTTTGAATGCTGCGAAGAGAGAAGACGCCGGTTTTCATCGAAGTTTTTGTTAAGTAACTGTAACCTTTTTTCCGTGTGACGTCTATCGGGGAGGGAAGGGGGGGGGGTAAGGGGGAGGTGAAACTTGTGTCACCGGCGGTGGAAGCTACCCCTGCCTGGGTCTTTGGTCTGAAATTGGGATCATATCTCCAGCTTGGGATGGAGATATGTCCTCTTTGCAGGTCTTAGCCCCAGGACGACCGTTGTGAAAGTGTGTGTGGTGGGTTGCCGGCTGTTTTGTTGCGTTCTGTTCATGTCTGTCTGTTTCGTCTCCCTATTTGTCCGGGCCCACTGTGTTCACCCCTTGTTTCAGTTCCGTTCGTCTTCGTTGAATGTTCAAAGATGCAGAGTTTTGACATTTCACTAACACTTTTTGTTTCTTCCCAGTTTTCTCTTTTCTGTGTGTGCAGATTGAAGATGAAGGGCACAGAAGTAAGGTCGTCCAAGTGCAGCATTCATCTCCCACAGGTAAATGAGTAATGTTTCTCCTTGCAAAACGTCTCTGTTTTGATGCGCTTCCTTGCATTTGAATGGGCTTGCTGGATTTTAACGTGGAGGTAGACCTTGGGGTATATCTTTGGAGTTTGAGATGGCAAGTTGGACATACAGTACTTGTTGATAAAATGGAAATGTATTGGAGGTTTGATGACAGGACGTGATGTCAGAAAATTTGGATATTGAATTTACAATGTATACTTGCTCTTTTTTTCTGCCACAGGGAGCTTTTGAATGCTGCGAAGAGAGAAGACGCCGGTTTTCATCGAAGTTTTTGTTAAGTAACTGTAACCTTTTTTCCGTGTGACGTCTATCGGGGAGGGAAGGGGGGGGGGTAAGGGGGAGGTGAAACTTGTGTCACCGGCGGTGGAAGCTACCCCTGCCTGGGTCTTTGGTCTGAAATTGGGATCATATCTCCAGCTTGGGATGGAGATATGTCCTCTTTGCAGGTCTTAGCCCCAGGACGACCGTTGTGAAAGTGTGTGTGGTGGGTTGCCGGCTGTTTTGTTGCGTTCTGTTCATGTCTGTCTGTTTCGTCTCCCTATTTGTCCGGGCCCACTGTGTTCACCCCTTGTTTCAGTTCCGTTCGTCTTCGTTGAATGTTCAAAGATGCAGAGTTTTGACATTTCACTAACACTTTTTGTTTCTTCCCAGTTTTCTCTTTTCTGTGTGTGCAGATTGAAGATGAAGGGCACAGAAGTAAGGTCGTCCAAGTGCAGCATTCATCTCCCACAGGTAAATGAGTAATGTTTCTCCTTGCAAAACGTCTCTGTTTTGATGCGCTTCCTTGCATTTGAATGGGCTTGCTGGATTTTAACGTGGAGGTAGACCTTGGGGTATATCTTTGGAGTTTGAGATGGCAAGTTGGACATACAGTACTTGTTGATAAAATGGAAATGTATTGGAGGTTTGATGACAGGACGTGATGTCAGAAAATTTGGATATTGAATTTACAATGTATACTTGCTCTTTTTTTCTGCCACAGGGAGCTTTTGAATGCTGCGAAGAGAGAAGACGCCGGTTTTCATCGAAGTTTTTGTTAAGTAACTGTAACCTTTTTTCCGTGTGACGTCTATCGGGGAGGGAAGGGGGGGGGTAAGGGGGAGGTGAAACTTGTGTCACCGGCGGTGGAAGCTACCCCTGCCTGGGTCTTTGGTCTGAAATTGGGATCATATCTCCAGCTTGGGATGGAGATATGTCCTCTTTGCAGGTCTTAGCCCCAGGACGACCGTTGTGAAAGTGTGTGTGGTGGGTTGCCGGCTGTTTTGTTGCGTTCTGTTCATGTCTGTCTGTTTCGTCTCCCTATTTGTCCGGGCCCACTGTGTTCACCCCTTGTTTCAGTTCCGTTCGTCTTCGTTGAATGTTCAAAGATGCAGAGTTTTGACATTTCACTAACACTTTTTGTTTCTTCCCAGTTTTCTCTTTTCTGTGTGTGCAGATTGAAGATGAAGGGCACAGAAGTAAGGTCGTCCAAGTGCAGCATTCATCTCCCACAGGTAAATGAGTAATGTTTCTCCTTGCAAAACGTCTCTGTTTTGATGCGCTTCCTTGCATTTGAATGGGCTTGCTGGATTTTAACGTGGAGGTAGACCTTGGGGTATATCTTTGGAGTTTGAGATGGCAAGTTGGACATACAGTACTTGTTGATAAAATGGAAATGTATTGGAGGTTTGATGACAGGACGTGATGTCAGAAAATTGGGATATTGAATTTACAATGTATACTTGCTCTTTTTTTCTGCCACAGGGAGCTTTTGAATGCTGCGAAGAGAGAAGACGCCGGTTTTCATCGAAGTTTTTGTTAAGTAACTGTAACCTTTTTTCCGTGTGACGTCTATCGGGGAGGGAAGGGGGGGGGGTAAGGGGGAGGTGAAACTTGTGTCACCGGCGGTGGAAGCTACCCCTGCCTGGGTCTTTGGTCTGAAATTGGGATCATATCTCCAGCTTGGGATGGAGATATGTCCTCTTTGCAGGTCTTAGCCCCAGGACGACCGTTGTGAAAGTGTGTGTGGTGGGTTGCCGGCTGTTTTGTTGCGTTCTGTTCATGTCTGTCTGTTTCGTCTCCCTATTTGTCCGGGCCCACTGTGTTCACCCCTTGTTTCAGTTCCGTTCGTCTTCGTTGAATGTTCAAAGATGCAGAGTTTTGACATTTCACTAACACTTTTTGTTTCTTCCCAGTTTTCTCTTTTCTGTGTGTGCAGATTGAAGATGAAGGGCACAGAAGTAAGGTCGTCCAAGTGCAGCATTCATCTCCCACAGGTAAATGAGTAATGTTTCTCCTTGCAAAACGTCTCTGTTTTGATGCGCTTCCTTGCATTTGAATGGGCTTGCTGGATTTTAACGTGGAGGTAGACCTTGGGGTATATCTTTGGAGTTTGAGATGGCAAGTTGGACATACAGTACTTGTTGATAAAATGGAAATGTATTGGAGGTTTGATGACAGGACGTGATGTCAGAAAATTTGGATATTGAATTTACAATGTATACTTGCTCTTTTTTTCTGCCACAGGGAGCTTTTGAATGCTGCGAAGAGAGAAGACGCCGGTTTTCATCGAAGTTTTTGTTAAGTAACTGTAACCTTTTTTCCGTGTGACGTCTATCGGGGAGGGAAGGGGGGGGGTAAGGGGGAGGTGAAACTTGTGTCACCGGCGGTGGAAGCTACCCCTGCCTGGGTCTTTGGTCTGAAATTGGGATCATATCTCCAGCTTGGGATGGAGATATGTCCTCTTTGCAGGTCTTAGCCCCAGGACGACCGTTGTGAAAGTGTGTGTGGTGGGTTGCCGGCTGTTTTGTTGCGTTCTGTTCATGTCTGTCTGTTTCGTCTCCCTATTTGTCCGGGCCCACTGTGTTCACCCCTTGTTTCAGTTCCGTTCGTCTTCGTTGAATGTTCAAAGATGCAGAGTTTTGACATTTCACTAACACTTTTTGTTTCTTCCCAGTTTTCTCTTTTCTGTGTGTGCAGATTGAAGATGAAGGGCACAGAAGTAAGGTCGTCCAAGTGCAGCATTCATCTCCCACAGGTAAATGAGTAATGTTTCTCCTTGCAAAACGTCTCTGTTTTGATGCGCTTCCTTGCATTTGAATGGGCTTGCTGGATTTTAACGTGGAGGTAGACCTTGGGGTATATCTTTGGAGTTTGAGATGGCAAGTTGGACATACAGTACTTGTTGATAAAATGGAAATGTATTGGAGGTTTGATGACAGGACGTGATGTCAGAAAATTGGGATATTGAATTTACAATGTATACTTGCTCTTTTTTTCTGCCACAGGGAGCTTTTGAATGCTGCGAAGAGAGAAGACGCCGGTTTTCATCGAAGTTTTTGTTAAGTAACTGTAACCTTTTTTCCGTGTGACGTCTATCGGGGAGGGAAGGGGGGGGGTAAGGGGGAGGTGAAACTTGTGTCACCGGCGGTGGAAGCTACCCCTGCCTGGGTCTTTGGTCTGAAATTGGGATCATATCTCCAGCTTGGGATGGAGATATGTCCTCTTTGCAGGTCTTAGCCCCAGGACGACCGTTGTGAAAGTGTGTGTGGTGGGTTGCCGGCTGTTTTGTTGCGTTCTGTTCATGTCTGTCTGTTTCGTCTCCCTATTTGTCCGGGCCCACTGTGTTCACCCCTTGTTTCAGTTCCGTTCGTCTTCGTTGAATGTTCAAAGATGCAGAGTTTTGACATTTCACTAACACTTTTTGTTTCTTCCCAGTTTTCTCTTTTCTGTGTGTGCAGATTGAAGATGAAGGGCACAGAAGTAAGGTCGTCCAAGTGCAGCATTCATCTCCCACAGGTAAATGAGTAATGTTTCTCCTTGCAAACGTCTCTGTTTTGATGCGCTTCCTTGCATTTGAATGGGCTTGCTGGATTTTAACGTGGAGGTAGACCTTGGGGTATATCTTTGGAGTTTGAGATGGCAAGTTGGACATACAGTACTTGTTGATAAAATGGAAATGTATTGGAGGTTTGATGACAGGACGTGATGTCAGAAAATTTGGATATTGAATTTACAATGTATACTTGCTCTTTTTTTCTGCCACAGGGAGCTTTTGAATGCTGCGAAGAGAGAAGACGCCGGTTTTCATCGAAGTTTTTGTTAAGTAACTGTAACCTTTTTTCCGTGTGACGTCTATCGGGGAGGGAAGGGGGGGGGTAAGGGGGAGGTGAAACTTGTGTCACCGGCGGTGGAAGCTACCCCTGCCTGGGTCTTTGGTCTGAAATTGGGATCATATCTCCAGCTTGGGATGGAGATATGTCCTCTTTGCAGGTCTTAGCCCCAGGACGACCGTTGTGAAAGTGTGTGTGGTGGGTTGCCGGCTGTTTTGTTGCGTTCTGTTCATGTCTGTCTGTTTCGTCTCCCTATTTGTCCGGGCCCACTGTGTTCACCCCTTGTTTCAGTTCCGTTCGTCTTCGTTGAATGTTCAAAGATGCAGAGTTTTGACATTTCACTAACACTTTTTGTTTCTTCCCAGTTTTCTCTTTTCTGTGTGTGCAGATTGAAGATGAAGGGCACAGAAGTAAGGTCGTCCAAGTGCAGCATTCATCTCCCACAGGTAAATGAGTAATGTTTCTCCTTGCAAAACGTCTCTGTTTTGATGCGCTTCCTTGCATTTGAATGGGCTTGCTGGATTTTAACGTGGAGGTAGACCTTGGGGTATATCTTTGGAGTTTGAGATGGCAAGTTGGACATACAGTACTTGTTGATAAAATGGAAATGTATTGGAGGTTTGATGACAGGACGTGATGTCAGAAAATTTGGATATTGATTTACAATGTATACTTGCTCTTTTTTCTGCCACAGGGAGCTTTTGAATGCTGCGAAGAGAGAAGACGCCGGTTTTCATCGAAGTTTTTGTTAGTAACTGTAACCTTTTTTCCGTGTGACGTCTATCGGGGAGGGAAGGGGGGGGGTAACGGGGAGGTGAACTTGTGTCACCGGCGGTGGAAGCTACCCCTGCCTGGGTCTTTGGTCTGAAATTGGGATCATATCTCCAGCTTGGATGGAGATACTTTATACCATCTTGCTCACAGCCATTTTGAATTCACGTTCGTGTTTGTAGAACATAATGAAATTAGATGGATTGCATTTGAAAGTGTACTCTAAATGCAACGTGCAAGTGCTACATACATGTACGCAAGCAAGTTAAGCGCATTATGACGGTTAAAAACGTCACGGCAAAAATCAGCTGCAGCAGATATGCGCACACATTTTCGCAGAGCAAATGAAACACTCAATTTACTGTGCATTTCAGTTTGGAGTGTATCGGCTTTGATAGGCACACCTGATGGAATACAAACGCAGATACAAATAGCCGTACAAAAGTTTGAGTTTTCCATAGGTTTGTGCACAAACATGGATGCGCCCATCAGCCATCACTTTGTACATCGGTCAGCACTCTAGTAATTCAGTGTAGCTCTATGGCAGTAATGTAGTTTTCTTCCTAATTGCTTCTTGAATACGTGTTTTTGTGTTTGTGCATTGGTCATGTATTTTTGTAATACAGAGGTTTTCATGTGGAAAATGTTGTTGCATTTTACCTGAATGCTATTAAAATGCATGTACATGTACATTTCCAGGGTTTTGTTTATGCACTTGGAAACATGCCCAAATTGCCTGAGAATTGCAATATGAAATTTTTGGAAAAAAGAGTAATCTTTTTAACAATAATTTTCTTTGCATTTGCCTGTACACAGACCCTGGAAATCAACGCCACAATTAATGCCCCTCCCCAGAAAGAACCGCACCGGCAGCAACCCCGTCAGTTCAGTCTTCAGCAGACACGCGCAACAAAGTCACCCAACCTACCTTAGACCTTCAGCACCGGCAGGCAATATCGACACCTCGGACTCATGATGTGGTCAATTCCACGCTGGTGTAACAAGCCATTAAGCCTCAGGCATGTGGCTGTCTCTTCATGACCCAGTCTCTTAAACATCTCACCCATAGATT
>NW_024037052.1:147191-272044 GCF_015706575.1 Patiria miniata
CTAGAAGGCATATGAAGTGTGACTCATGAGAATGTGGAGGTGCACATTGATCTATGCAAGACAAAGCTTTGCTTACGCATTATTCTAGCTTTATATGAACATCTTCCATATGCCAGTGACATCTGAAACATTTTTGTCATTGACCTGACCAATCACATTGCTTTATGACTATAACAATGAACAAGTAAGGGCGTTGTTTTCTTCTCTTGCTTTTGCAAAGTTTAAGGAAAACAAGACAAGTCCCTGCATGCTTGATTGATGCGGCATGATTGTCAACATCTGACATGGTTTCTGCACATCCACGTACTCTGGTTCATATTTAACTTATGTAACTTCTTGGAAGCTTCCATCCTATTGTTCATTTGTGTCTCGGTAAACAGTCAAAATGTGGTATTAAGCGCATTCAGTTTTGCTGTTGAACCACTGTTATTAACACATTGAACCCAACTTTTTCAACAACTCAGAATATAGTATAGGTAGATTTTTCTTTAGGACATTAATATCCATGATATATATACGTATATATTTTTAAGAAGGGGCTAAAGTCCAGCACTTTTTGAGTGAGAAAGCTAGAATTGTTTTGCTTGTATCCTATTGTGTATAGCTATCCAGAGATAAGTTGTGTCTAGTTTCTGTGCTGTTATAGTTTGGTTTTCGTATATGGCACATGATGTAGGGTTTGATATTTACTTTGCTAGCTTGTGATTTGCAACTTTGCCACAAACATTTAAGATAAATATAAAGATCATAAAATGATCACTTTTTTGTTATTAATTTCATTAATCAGAAATACAGGTGGAATGTAGGTTAGCTATACACATCAATCATATTGACAAATATGTTGGTTTGTATAAAAAAAAAGGCCTCCTGTTTAAACGATATACTTAAAGTCTTTATTAGTTTAATTGTGTTGGACAATATATTTCAAATGATGTTTATTATATAAAAAAGTGATCACATAGGGAAATGGTTTCAGTAAATTATGTTTAAAAGAAATCATTTCTGCTATGCAAAATGTAAAAAAAAGGTTTAAATATTGTATGGTTTTACTTGTTTATGTATATTCATTTACTTTTACAAAATTGTGCAATTTATGAATTAATAACTGAGCTTTCAGACATTTGAGATGGAAAAAGTCAACATTGATACTAAAGGACCTAAGACAAGAAATGGGAAAATGGGGGGGGGGGGGGGGCGGAGCGTTTGTTGAATTCTTTATTTCAGTTATGCTGGTAGCTTTATTTATTTGACATGGTCCTACAGAAACTGCAATTGTTGCAATAAAGTAGTCCAAGTTATTCTTTTGCTAACTGCGAAAACTGTAAACTAATGAATGTACACATGTTTTTGTGAGAATAGATTTGGTTTATTGTAACAATGTATGGTTATATTTTGTACAAATTATCCTACTTCCCATGCATGGATGCTGTGATTATGTTCAGTAATTTAGTTGTTTTAAGTCTATTTTCTTCGGTCAAGATAGAGGTTCTGAGTACAAACAATGTGCTTTTTAAAAATGAACGAGTGATTGTTTGAATTATTGTCTGGTACAATTTATGTTGCACATTGTGACTTGCTTTTCACAGAGTGCATGTACATGTAATATATGAATTCTGTAACGTATGTACTACTAGTATGTTATGTCCAGTGGCCCTAAGAGTGAAATAACATTATGTGAGACTTGCACTTGTGCGTTTAATATCTCCATTATTTAAGTTGTCATTGAGACTCAACTAGAAAAGACTCGAGTTGAAATCGTAATCTTTTCAATGAGGGAATAAATGTGTGTGCTTGTTGGTCGATATTAAACACTGTTCAACACCGGCTTGGAGTCTGGATGATGATACTGACCGGAGCCAAAGGCAAGGGTCGTTATCAGCATCCAGACTCAACCGGTCTTAAACAAAGTGTAGAATACCGGCCAAGCACATATTTATTTCCATTCATAAATACCTCTTCGGTCAAAAAATCTAAACTTTTGGTCCAAAAGTCAAAGGAAGTTAAAACTTATAGATTTCTTACAATTTTGTTCAACAATTTTACTACACTTTTTTTTCTCGAAACGCCCATCTAGCTATTTCATGTTATGTCCCTTTACATGGGTCAACTGTCGTAGGTCAACCAGCCCTAGTGTCAACATATCTAAACTCAACTTTGATTGGCTGGCCCGTGGGGTCGCATACATTTGCATGTTCGGATATATCAGACATTCGTAGTGAGGCTCTGTAAACATGATCGTTTGATCCTCGGACTACCCAGGAGGCTAGTTTTACCACTCAACTTGAAGCAGCTGATATTTGTATAATTAAGAGCTCAATGGTAGTTGCCCCAGTCTAGTCTTGGGAAGGTCTATGTACATTGTTTCAAGTTGAAGCTCATGAGATTGATCAGTTGACATTCATGACATTGAATTGTATAGATTAGGGATAGGCAATGTGGCAATATTTATGAGGTTGGTACCTAGACAGGCTTGTAGGGGCATCAAGGTCTGCATATGCAAACCGCCCCCCCCCCCCACACACACACACAAAGAAATAAAATCCACATTTTTGCTGAATATTTTTGTGAAGTAATTTGGCTCATCTATTACTTTCACCACTGCCTTTAAAAGATTACCTGCAACCATGATGCTTCAACTGAATAAAAATGACATAATAGTGCCATCCAGAGACTAATGTAATCAAGCCCCCCCCCCTTCCTTGAGTTTGTCAAACTGCAAGTCTTACCCAATTATATGTTGGTCTGGTGTCTTTACCCCCCCCCCCCCCCTCGTGCATACATGCCTGGTATTGGCTCAACTGTGGCTTCTATTAGTGATTTCTTGATTGGTCAAAACATTCAACACGGTGGCACTGTGTGTAACAAACTAACAGACATGTATGTTGTACATATGTGCTTATCTTCAACCAAATTTGAATTCTTATACTGATAGGTTGATACATGAAACAGGCATGCAACTCAAAATTTACAAGAAAAGGAGGAAATTCCAAACCACACAAGCCTTTGTACAGTATTTTTCAAAAATTGTAATGGCATTCATGAGAAGAAAAGAAAGAAGGAAATCAGCAGATCCAAGGAAAAATTGCATGCCTGATGGCAACAACAGTGTTATTATCCCATAATGGGCCACACTGCACCACACAACGCAAGACGCTTGCTGCACGTACGTATGTGGTAGATGAAAGCTGAAACGTGACGACAGCGTGCACGTAACTGTGCATGAAGTGTGCTGGAAGATGAATTGTTAAACCCACTCACACTCATGGAACACACAAAATAAAGCGCTTGAATGCCAATCACAAATTTGTTCTGAAAGCTTGCATAGATCCTTTTAATATTCTACATTTAATTCCAAAATCCTTCACCATAAAAATAAAGTCCTTAAAATAGCCAACTTATTTTAAAAAGTATTTCACTGCAAACATTCCAAAAGATATTAACAGTTGCATAAAATAATCTCTCTGTTCAATCCTTACTGCCAAGCATATCAATAGGGCTCACTCAATGACGGTCATCTCTTGATTGCTTATTTTACGCAATCAAGCACGCATTGCGCAGTGTTAAAAATGTTCCAAACACACGCGCTTCTTGCTTGAAATGTGTTTGAAATACGACACAGCCGATGTGCGTTATTCAGTTGATGCTCAAAATGTTGATGCATGTGGCTGGTCTGTAGGAAATGACGTCATTTGAATGAGACCTATTGATATTGGACACCAATATAAGATTGTATGGTAGAATACATGTGACTTCATTGCATACACTACTTTGTACATCTCTCCTACATTAGAACAACATGCAGGACATGACCCCAATACATGTACTTTTTGTGCATAGTTAATTGGAATAACAAGCTTGACACAAATGTTTGGAACAACAAATGGGTATTGAAGGACAACTTGCAAACTAGATGGTGAGAAGAGGGCACTATTTACCATTCTGAAATGAACAGGACTGTTCATGTAGTCATCGAGGACAAAACGTGGACATCTGCGTTTCTGCTGTCAGAATAGCAGATTGAGTATTTTTTGAATGGTTCATTTTGTTCTGCTTTCCCGCCTTTGTGCTACCATAAATGCAGAATTTACTGTTTAATAAAATCCACTGTAGTGCTTTTATGCTACCTGAAATGCAGATTTTGCTTTTCCTCCCTTGCTGGAGGGAGAAAAAGTGGACATCTGCTTTTCTCTTGTTCAAAAATCAGATCAAACCGTTTCTGACGTTTCCATTTCCTGCTTTTGTGCTACCCAAAATGTATATTTTTGTTTTTTGCTTTTCTCATTTCTTAGAACCAGAAAAGCAAAACGAACCTTTGGTAACTACCATTTGTATTCTGCTTTTGGTTAAAAGGAAAATGAAACGGTGCTTCTGAGAAAAATAAGCACCGTTTCATTTTTCTTTGAGTGTAGGTTAACAGGGTTTTTTAGGCGTTCCCCCTTAAAGAGCTTCCACATCACAAAGTTACAAAATGAAAAATGTATTGTCGGAAAATGGCCATACTTCTGTTATCTGCTCTTCTGACAGCAGAAAAGCGATGTCCACTTTGTGTCCTCCTTGGGCCTTACCATAGTGTACCCAAAGTATCGCATTTGAGAAGTCTTTGCTGTGCGCAGTAAACCCATATGTGAGCTGCACAAGCATTACTTCAATAACATCTGAACATACTGGCATGCAATTTCAGTAGTTATTGCCTCCATTTTAAACAGATTCAATTTCAAAACATTGACTATTTTGGCAGTATACATTGCCCCCACAATATAATGGAGCCTTTTCATGTCAAGGTTCCTGTGAGATAACAAATACAACAAACTCTCTCCAGTTTTAAGTAACCAAAGTAACTGTACATGTGGGCATTGTTATGTTAGTACTGTTACTATTCTACGCAGAACAACCGGCCATTCGTACTAAAGTGACAAAGTGACATCAGTTCTCACGTAGCACATGAACAAAAAGGAGCCTTTTTCTCTAAATGTTTGAAATCGTTCACAAGAACAGCGAATACAGCAGCTGAACTATCAGCATGCTAGCATCGGTGGATTTATAGGATCTCCTCCAACTGTTTCTAATCTTAAGTTGTCAGACAAGTCAATTATTAATAACATCAGACATACATGCACTGTTCTTGTGAATATCAGATTTTTGACCCAGGGTGGCAAAAAGGTTCACTTTTTCTATTCACTTGGCACAATAAAATGTTTATGCATAGGCCTTGGTGGGAAAGACAATAGCAACGAAGTCCTATGTCCAATTTGATTGAAAGTTTGATAAGGTTTCCCTGTATTCTCAAGATGTACAGTATCCACTCAGCTATAACTTCAACAGGTAAGTTGTTATGGATCTAACTTAAGATTTGGAGCAATTTTGTTTTTGCTTCAAAAAAAAAAACCCAAAAGGCACAAATATCACAAGATCCTATGCATCTTCAAACAGAGAATGAGGCTTCCCAAAGTTATAAGTCATTTGATCAAATGTGGAGACACAGTGAGGGGTGATTGTGTGTATTACTAGAGATTCCTGAGGTCTGTTTCCACGCCATAGATCAGAGCCTTGAGTTGATGTAGCTCACTCTGCATCTTCTTTGATCTCTTAGCTGTCTGATGAATATTATGCAGCATGAACATATCACCATCTTCCCCAACACCCACTGTCACCTGTTCAGCATGGCAACAAAACAAGAAGGGTTTACATTACAAAGCACTGACAATGATCCAGGGCTAGGGATGTAGTTGATTCCATTCACAAGTCCACCACAAGTCCAGACACAAGTAATTCGTGAGTCCATCACAAGTCCAGGCACAAGATACACTGGATGCCTTTGTCAAAGCTCATTTGAATAGCTTGTGAGTTAAATTGGTGTTGGAGGACTTGTGGTGGACTTGCAGGGACTAGTGATGGACTCGACTACATCCCTGCAATGATGTCCTTGCAATCTTGATTTCAGTGACAACATCATTATGGACTAAGATGACATAACATCTCACTAACAGAATCTGCTTCTTGATTTAGTCAAGAGCACGTTTCATGGAATGCACCATTTTACTTTATATAATCGACATACAGATCGTTGTCATTTGATTGGTGGAACTCACATCATGTGGCATTCGTTATTGCTCCCATTCACGCCGGGGCTCAAAAAGTCCCATTCGCCTATGGGGAATGGGAAATACTATTGAACAGTTAGGATCATTCTTGTTCCATGACGCAGTTGTATGCAAATGCATGCTGGTGTGCGCGTTTAGCATTGCACGTAGCCAGCGTTGGGTTCAAACATTTTCGTGAAGGGGTGGTTTGGAAGAGAAAAATACATTTTCAACCAATTTTATATTGAAATAAAAGTTCAAATATCAAATGACAAGGATCTATGTGTCAGTTATATAAAACAAATATAAAAGTTCGACATGTTTTTGTACATGGTGGAAGTGTGGCCTTTATTTATGGAGGTAGTCCAGTAAAATGGCCACATATGGGGCTAAGCATGACCCAGCCTTTGGGGTACTTGTTCGCAGTGTCCGCACCACGATCTGCATGAACTGCACTATAGCTGACCAACATAGGAAAGTAGAAAACAGCAACGGACAAATGCAAACTAACAACATGACTGACATGAACAGACAATACTCCACCTTGTAGAGTTGCTTCTCAACATCCTTGAGTTGGTTTCTCAAGATTCGGGTATCATTCTTGAAACCTTCTATCTCCAGATTCCGTCGCTTCTCCATGGCCTCATACCGCTGGTTCATCAGGTGTAAACGCTTAGCAAGCTTTTCCGTCTTATCCTGTGGATAAATAACCACAAGAATGAATGGTACTAGAAACAGGTTTCGGCAATAGATCAGAAATGGCTTAAACTTTGCATGAGCAGTTGGTACTGTTTGAATATCAGAGTTTATTTTGTTCACTTTTCGATAGCAATCAGAACAATCCACTGAAGGGAATTTGAAGTCGGAATTCTATTTTTGATACATTTTGGTACCAACAAAATAGGATTACATAATAATCCTGTTTTAATCCTAAAAATGTGATAAATAGTGATATGACAGTATTCTACCAATACACACACACAAATATGTACTCATGCCATCAGTTTCTGTCATGAGAAAGTATAGGTCATGAAAAACTGACTGGACCTTTTTTTTTACGTTTTGCGTAATTTGTTTCGCTTCAGTGACTTCTAATATTTCAGCCTTCGAAAATGTCCTTCCGTTACCGAAAAAATACATATTTTTAATTTATTTTCAAAACTTGCAGTATGAATGCAATGAAAGTTATTGTGCAAAGCAAGTTTAGGTAGGCCTTCAATATGACATTATAACTGACACTGCTGTACGTATCGTTTTTTAATTACAATTAATTAAATCCCGTCCTTCCGTTACCAAATTGGTAACGGAAGGACGGTAACGGAAGGACAAATGTTATTTTTATCAAATGTAACGACATTTGTGCTCATGTTTGAAAAATGAAAATCACTGCAACTACATGCATGTATAATGCGCATTGAAAGGACATTCATGTGACCCACCTTCACAAAGCTGGTATGAGCAGGGCAAGGTGTTCATTACAAAGGATGGCACAGGCATATGTATAACATGTACATGTACAATGTACATGTATGACAATGTACCGGTACTCATACATGTATGGAGTTGTTGCAGAAAATCAAATCATTAAGTTGCTGCTATCACCATTCATGGACAATAGAGAAAGATACAATTTCTGTGAAGCCATTCCAGAAGCAAATTAAGTAAAAAATGAGATGGCAGAAAGTACCAGTGCTATTGGGCACTTTCATACAATTTACATGTGTAAGACATGTGAGGTGCAATTTTTGACAAATTAAGTTAACAACTTCAGGCTGGATGTTTATAAGATAATTATTGTTAATACTCTAAATCATTAAAATTTGATTTCAAACACTGAATTTAGAGTTCAATTAAAAGCAACACCTAAAACATTTTTTAAAGCACAATGATTCTGAAGCCATCAGTTCTACCTGTAGATGTTTTTAATGTACATGTAAGCTGGTCGCCCCTGCCCCCCCCCCCCCCCCACCCTTTAGGTAAACCACTGAACCTACTGGTGTTATTATTAAAAGTTGTTGGTGAACATGTAACCAATATACTCAAGTGCTCAAATACTGTGTATTTAAAACTTTTAAGGATTAAGGTGATGGGTTTGAAGTCCATTTCTGTAGTTGTCTTGTGTTCGTGAATTATGTGTTTTTGGTTGTTTTCATTTTTCATTTGTTATCATTAATTAGCAGGCTTCTATCTTTATCTCAATAGTTTCTTGGGTATAATTATTTATGCCAGGTCTGCATATTGTTGATTTCACATTCAGTTACACATTTCAGCAATTTATTTCACTTGTATAATTAGTGTAAATTCACATTTTATTCATGCTATAATTGAGTAAACCTTTTGTCCTTCCGTTACCGTCCTTCCGCTACCAAATTATAATCCACTTAAGACATTGTAATTATATCACCGAAACACTTAAAGTCAAATGAAAGGTGGTATAGTATAGATAAAGCCGCAGGGATTCCATTTCCTACCTTTGAAATATAATTGCCCCATAAAATTCACAGAGTTTATGCAAAACGCGTGTAAGTTGGAAAACCCTCGTCCGTTTTACCGTCCTTCCGTTACCGACCTCATTAATATTCATAATTCATTAACGAGAGGTATGCATGCCCCCCAAAAGTGTGGAAATTGAAGGTAGCATTATAGCAATACCATTGTGACATTTGCTTGCTGTAACTAATAACAGTGGCTGTGATAGGCACATTTGAAATTTTGTTTAATGAGCGAAAACGTCCTTCCGTTACCGTGGAATTGCCCAAAAGCAGTAAAAAATTCTGAGCTCTCCATAGGTTTGTGCACAAAAATGGACGCACCCAGCAGTGTACATTCTGTACAGTAAGTTAAGTCTCTAGTCATTTTAAGCTACAGTCCATCATTTGCAGCTATCCAAAAAGTAACTGATGTAATTATCGTTGAAAAACATACTTGGTTGGTTGACAGTACTAAATTCTCTCTGAAATTATTCTTTCTGACATGCTGTCATTTTGAAGAAATCAACAAAAGAAGGTCTTCAGACGCATCGTTGGAAATTTCTGTTAGTAGTTCGCTTTTTTATTTGGCGAAGCACGCACAAGCGTTGACACGATGCAAACGTGCGCGCAGTTGCCTTAATTCATCGTATCAGTGCATGACACCGCGTAGCTGCAATCGGCTCAATGAGAATGTGTCTCAATTCAGGCCCAATTCAAAACATGATTCAGCAACATGTTTCAGCAACTTTTGATTTGAAATCGAGATCCGCAGGCCCGGTTCTGTGTTTTTTTTGTCCCGTTCTGTTCACAAACTCATCTATGTTTCAAGTCACAGACCATACAGGGATGAAACTGGCCTATGGGGAAAAAATCTGAAAATAGGCCGGCCAAAATTCTGTGTCCGAAATCTGGGCTGCGCCGCAAGTACACATACGTACTATATGTACAATAAACTTCGTGTTCAATTTCTGGACATCGCCTCCTTTTTTTCTTTTACATGTACATGTAGATCCAAATGAAATTTTACGATGTGAAAAATGTTCAGTGTTTCCATAAGATTAAAAAGCCCGAATTAGGGTTGGAGTTTCTGACTCGTAATTAAAGAAATTCACATCTTACTTGAGACACGGAGAAAGTCAAGGAAAAAGTCCAAGACAACAAGTCCACTAACGCATGGTAGGTGGAACTGGAAAAAGTTTGGCATTAGGCCTGCCGTCTTTTTCGTACAACAACTGCCGGTGAAATTTGTCTTCTATGCTCTCCTCGCCTTCCTCAAGATTTTGCATGGAAGAGATCGTCAGACTAAAACCACCACGTTGCAATCATTCAGTATCATTTGTACAACACTGAATAAAGTAGATCTGCCAAAGTCCAAAATGCTCCTTATGTGCGATTACCCCAATAGTTTGATTGCAGCTTTTGAGGGGGCCATTCAGTTGTGACTTTGTAACAAGATTCTTTTGTTTTGCTAACTTTTGAAAAAAAAATGATTTCTGAATGGAAAAGTTAGTTCTTTTTTTAAAGCAATTCAAACGAATTTGCTTGAAAATGATCATTATTGTATTGTATTTAACTTGAAATGATTTCTTTGTGCAGGAAGCTTCTCTATAATGCCCACCTCAATTTCCAAGTTCTGTGTTTGTCTCTCTTCCAGTGCATGATCTGAGATGACTAAGACGTCATCTTTGGAGACATCTAGTTGTTCCTTACATCGATCCAGCTCCTGTAGTAGACGGTCCTTCTCTGCCATCCAGACTCGCTCCTGAGATCGTCCTTCATACTTCAGCTCTAGATAGTCCTTAGTGCTGTCATACAACATCTGCTGTGTACGATGTAACCTATTAACAGAAGAATGTCCATGACAAGTGATGTATGATGGTTGAACAAGGTAGCTGAATAAAGGATACACATTCTACTTTTGTTTAAAGAACGGTAAGTGTCTTATTAGTCATTCATAAGATTTCATTTCATTTTGCGTCGGGGTGATGTAAATCAAATAAGGTTTTGCCCTTCACCGACATATAAACACTGTATACTCTCTGTGTTACCTCCCGAGTGAAAGTTGAAAAAAATCACTCCGGTCAAACCCATGACCCTCCTGCTTTCTAGTGCAGATGTCTTACCACTTGACCACCGAGCTAACGGGATCAGTTGGCTGGTTCGAATCTGATGTACATAGCAGCGGGTACTACATTAACTATTCATAAGATGGTAAGACATCTGCAATAGAAAGCAGGAGGTCGTGGGTTCGAGTCCCACCGGAGTGATTTTTTTCCAACTTTCACTCGGGAGGAAACACACTGAGAATACAGTGTTTATACATCGGTGATGGACAAAACCTAATTTGGTTTTATTAGTCAATTGACTCATGTAATTTCAGCAAGCACACACTGCATATGCCTCCATGTTATTTTGGCAAGATGTGTTGCCAATATACTAGTGTGGAAAGACTGTGGTTTCTAAAATAACTAAGATCAAAGTGCTTTACATTATTATTACCCCTGATCATTGGGCCAATGAAACATTGCAAATACAATCTCAGCTTCCTGTGGAATATGGATTTTTATTCACGAGGAAGTCATTTTAGTCATGTTCCCTGACAGTATTTTATAAACTATTGAATAGGATGGTGCCAGACTATTTTTGCATTCTAGCCTCACTTTCAATTTTTATTTTAAATGTGGCTTAAAAACATTAGGGTATGTTTAACAACAAATTTAAATTTTCATTAAAGCAGACTGGTATTAATTTGTAATTAATTTTATGTCACTGCTTTAATTTCTCTTTGCAAGTTCCAAATATGAAGATTTTACCTCGCTTTCAATTTAATATAGTCGACTCCTGAATAAAGCCCATACAGCTCGGTGTAGTCATTTCGACGCAAGGTAGCTAAAATCAATCACAATTGCGATCTCTGTTCTCACAGGTACCCATTTACTCCTGGGTGGGGCGAAGCAATGAGTGACAAAGTGTCTTGCCAAAGGGAACATGCACCATAACCCCAGGCTGGACTCGAACCCACAACCTGTAGAATTACCCACAGACAACGAGTTCAATGCTCCAGACCATGAGGCCAGGGCACTCCACATATTTAGAAATGTTTTGCCAATTCATGCAACAACACAAACACCAGGTAATATAATCTATTTGAAACCCCTGCCCGTTGTCCAAACTGCACACATGTGCATTTATCTTTATTGGTACCTTCAAGGATGTAACTGGGGTCCAAGTTGCTGGAGGGCCCTAAAGGGACCTCAGTTTCTAGTAGGAGGCAGTCTTTGAGCAGAGGGGTCCATGCCCCTCATCCTCCTCCCCTATCATTAGCTATGCCACTGGGCACCTTTGTCAAGTTCATTTAAGATTATAAGGAATCAATGAAGGGAGTTCCTACTTTTCATTGAGGGAGTGAATCTTGGAGCGATCTCTCTCAATCACAGTCTGCATCTCTTCCATCCTGACCCTACGATCCTCCAGCAAGGCTTCCGTCTGCTCTCTAGATAGCTCAGCTTGTTCCTTCATCTGAGATTGTAGAGCTTCAATCTGTAGCAACAGACTCTCTGGCTCTGCCTGCTGCTGGTCTGAATCAGGATGGACAGCTTTGGGCTGGGCGCTGTTGGACTGAAATGAGGATTGGAAAATATTGATGGATGGTAACAGGATCAACCTGCTGGTACAGACTCGGACAAAAGAAACCACCATTTTGGAGATGATCTGATCAATTATCGTGATTGAAGCAACTTTACTGGGATAACGTATGTAACTTGGAAAGTTCATGGTATGATGAGGCGGCTTTTTTGCCAAACTCACTTCTCAGGGGAGTAACTACAGGTAATTTCATCAGCTGATCAAGGAATTATCAACACACCTACCAAAAGCTGCAACAGATATATATATTTACTATTAATACTATGAAAGTAAGTAAAGTCTGTCATTAGCCAATACATCTCCGGTTTCAAAGGCATGAAACGACCGAGGATATTTTTTTATCCCCCCTGGATAGGATGCCAGTCCATTGCAGGTTACTTCCCAGCTAATATCGGTACCCATTTATACTCCTGGGTGGAGAGAGGCAAGTGGGGGTGAAGTGGCTTGCCCAAGGACACACATATAACCGGCAACTAGATTCGGACCCCTGACCCTCTGATCATGAGTCACAAACCTTAACCATATTAATGCTTAAAAAAAACTTAAAATCCCATAGACCTTATAAATAGTTAATGCGATGCCCGCTGCCATGTACCAATACATCAGATTCGAGCCAGCCAACCGATCCCATTAGCTCAGTGGTCAAGTGGTAAAACATCTGCACTAGAAAGCAGGAGGTTGTGGGTTCGAGTCCCAACCGAGTGATTTTTTCCAACTTTTACTCAGGAGGTAACACACTGAGTATTCAGTGTTTATACATCAATGAAGGGCAAAACCTGATTTGACATACATTGTATTAATACTATGATCCACTAGTTTATCTGACCAACAAATACTAAAAATGGGCCTGATATGGTTGGTATGAGATCTGAGGAGTGTTGGCTTTGCAATGTTTTATCAACCACCCTTTGCCTCAACCATACCGGTATGTAATCTCTACCTACCTTTTGTGTTAGCAGTAACTCTGTGTTGTGCATTCCTCCGTGTTCTGTTGTTCTGTGGTCTGCTTGGCACTTCGGCTTTTAAACCCAATATTTCACCCTCTGGAAAAAAAAAACCAGACATTGCTGGTCGGCCGACCAGCGTTGGAAAAATACCATTTTTTTTAAAAAATGTCAGCACACCAGGAGCCACGATTTTACAGGATGCTTTAGGCTGTCATTCCCTAAAGTTGAAAAAAATCACTCCGGTCGAACCCATGACCTCCTGCTTTCTAGTGCAGATGTCTTACCACTTGACCACCGAGCTAACGGGATCAGTTGGCTGGTTCGAATCTGATGTACATAGCAGCGGGTACTACATTAACTATTCATAAGATGGTAAGACATCTGCAATAGAAAGCAGGAGGTCGTGGGTTCGAGTCCCACCGGAGTGATTTTTTTCCAACTTTCACTCGGGAGGAAACACACTGAGAATACAGTGTTTATACATCGGTGATGGACAAAACCTAATTTGGTTTTATTAGTCAATTGACTCATGTAATTTCAGCAAGCACACACTGCATATGCCTCCATGTTATTTTGGCAAGATGTGTTGCCAATATACCAGTGTGGAAAGACTGTGGTTTCTAAAATAACTAAGATCAAAGTGCTTTACATTATTATTACCCCTGATCATTGGGCCAATGAAACATTGCAAATACAATCTCAGCTTCCTGTGGAATATGGATTTTTATTCACGAGGAAGTCATTTTAGTCATGTTCCCTGACAGTATTTTATAAACTATTGAATAGGATGGTGCCAGACTATTTTTGCATTCTAGCCTCACTTTCAATTTTTATTTTAAATGTGGCTTAAAAACATTAGGGTATGTTTAACAACAAATTTAAATTTTCATTAAAGCAGACTGGTATTAATTTGTAATTAATTTTATGTCACTGCTTTAATTTCTCTTTGCAAGTTCCAAATATGAAGATTTTACCTCGCTTTCAATTTAATATAGTCGACTCCTGAATAAAGCCCATACAGCTCGGTGTAGTCATTTCGACGCAAGGTAGCTAAAATCAATCACAATTGCGATCTCTGTTCTCACAGGTACCCATTTACTCCTGGGTGGGGCGAAGCAATGAGTGACAAAGTGTCTTGCCAAAGGGAACATGCACCATAACCCCAGGCTGGACTCGAACCCACAACCTGTAGAATTACCCGCAGACAACGAGTTCAATGCTCCAGACCATGAGGCCAGGGCACTCCACATATTTAGAAATGTTTTGCCAATTCATGCAACAACACAAACACCAGGTAATATAATCTATTTGAAACCCCTGCCCGTTTTCCAAACTGCACACATGTGCATTTATCTTTATTGGTACCTTCAAGGATGTAACTGGGGTCCAAGTTGCTGGAGGGCCCTAAAGGGACCTCAGTTTCTAGTAGGAGGCAGTCTTTGAGCAGAGGGGTCCATGCCCCTCATCCTCCTCCCCTATCATTAGCTATGCCACTGGGCACCTTTGTCAAGTTCATTTAAGATTATAAGGAATCAATGAAGGGAGTTCCTACTTTTCATTGAGGGAGTGAATCTTGGAGCGATCTCTCTCAATCACAGTCTGCATCTCTTCCATCCTGACCCTACGATCCTCCAGCAAGGCTTCCGTCTGCTCTCTAGATAGCTCAGCTTGTTCCTTCATCTGAGATTGTAGAGCTTCAATCTGTAGCAACAGACTCTCTGGCTCTGCCTGCTGCTGGTCTGAATCAGGATGGACAGCTTTGGGCTGGGCGCTGTTGGACTGAAATGAGGATTGGAAAATATTGATGGATGGTAACAGGATCAACCTGCTGGTACAGACTCGGACAAAAGAAACCACCCTTTTGGAGATGATCTGATCAATTATCGTGATTGAAGCAACTTTACTGGGATAACGTATGTAACTAAACTCACTTCTCAGGGGAGTAACTACAGGTAATTTCATCAGCTGATCAAGGAATTATCAACACACCTACCAAAAGCTGCAACAGATATATATATTTACTATTAATACTATGAAAGTAAGTAAAGTCTGTCATTAGCCAATACATCTCCGGTTTCAAAGGCATGAAACGACCGAGGATATTTTTTTATCCCCCCTGGATAGGATGCCAGTCCATTGCAGGTTACTTCCCAGCTAATATCGGTACCTATTTATACTCCTGGGTGGAGAGAGGCAAGTGGGGGTGAAGTGGCTTGCCCAAGGACACACATATAACCGGCAACTAGATTCGGACCCCTGACCCTCTGATCATGAGTCACAAACCTTAACCATATTAATGCTTAAAAAAAACTTAAAATCCCATAGACCTTATAAATAGTTAATGCGATGCCCGCTGCCATGTACCAATACATCAGATTCGAGGCAGCCAACCGATCCCATTAGCTCAGTGGTCAAGTGGTAAAACATCTGCACTAGAAAGCAGGAGGTTGTGGGTTCGAGTCCCAACCGAGTGATTTTTTCCAACTTTTACTCAGGAGGTAACACACTGAGTATTCAGTGTTTATACATCAATGAAGGGCAAAACCTGATTTGACATACATTGTATTAATACTATGATCCACTAGTTTATCTGACCAACAAATACTAAAAATGGGCCTGATATGGTTGGTATGAGATCTGAGGAGTGTTGGCTTTGCAATGTTTTATCAACCACCCTTTGCCTCAACCATACCGGTATGTAATCTCTACCTACCTTTTGTGTTAGCAGTAACTCTGTGTTGTGCATTCCTCCGTGTTCTGTTGTTCTGTGGTCTGCTTGGCACTTCGGCTTTTAAACCCAATATTTCACCCTCTGGAAAAAAAAAACCAGACATTGCTGGTCGGCCGACCAGCGTTGGAAAAATACCATTTTTTTTTAAAAAATGTCAGCACACCAGGAGCCACGATTTTACAGGATGCTTTAGGCTGTCATTCCCTAAAGTTGAAAAAAATCACTCCGGTCGAACCCATGACCTCCTGCTTTCTAGTGCAGATGTCTTACCACTTGACCACCGAGCTAACGGGATCAGTTGGCTGGTTCGAATCTGATGTACATAGCAGCGGGTACTACATTAACTATTCATAAGATGGTAAGACATCTGCAATAGAAAGCAGGAGGTCGTGGGTTCGAGTCCCACCGGAGTGATTTTTTTCCAACTTTCACTCGGGAGGAAACACACTGAGAATACAGTGTTTATACATCGGTGATGGACAAAACCTAATTTGGTTTTATTAGTCAATTGACTCATGTAATTTCAGCAAGCACACACTGCATATGCCTCCATGTTATTTTGGCAAGATGTGTTGCCAATATACTAGTGTGGAAAGACTGTGGTTTCTAAAATAACTAAGATCAAAGTGCTTTACATTATTATTACCCCTGATCATTGGGCCAATGAAACATTGCAAATACAATCTCAGCTTCCTGTGGAATATGGATTTTTATTCACGAGGAAGTCATTTTAGTCATGTTCCCTGACAGTATTTTATAAACTATTGAATAGGATGGTGCCAGACTATTTTTGCATTCTAGCCTCACTTTCAATTTTTATTTTAAATGTGGCTTAAAAACATTAGGGTATGTTTAACAACAAATTTAAATTTTCATTAAAGCAGACTGGTATTAATTTGTAATTAATTTTATGTCACTGCTTTAATTTCTCTTTGCAAGTTCCAAATATGAAGATTTTACCTCGCTTTCAATTTAATATAGTCGACTCCTGAATAAAGCCCATACAGCTCGGTGTAGTCATTTCGACGCAAGGTAGCTAAAATCAATCACAATTGCGATCTCTGTTCTCACAGGTACCCATTTACTCCTGGGTGGGGCGAAGCAATGAGTGACAAAGTGTCTTGCCAAAGGGAACATGCACCATAACCCCAGGCTGGACTCGAACCCACAACCTGTAGAATTACCCGCAGACAACGAGTTCAATGCTCCAGACCATGAGGCCAGGGCACTCCACATATTTAGAAATGTTTTGCCAATTCATGCAACAACACAAACACCAGGTAATATAATCTATTTGAAACCCCTGCCCGTTGTCCAAACTGCACACATGTGCATTTATCTTTATTGGTACCTTCAAGGATGTAACTGGGGTCCAAGTTGCTGGAGGGCCCTAAAGGGACCTCAGTTTCTAGTAGGAGGCAGTCTTTGAGCAGAGGGGTCCATGCCCCTCATCCTCCTCCCCTATCATTAGCTATGCCACTGGGCACCTTTGTCAAGTTCATTTAAGATTATAAGGAATCAATGAAGGGAGTTCCTACTTTTCATTGAGGGAGTGAATCTTGGAGCGATCTCTCTCAATCACAGTCTGCATCTCTTCCATCCTGACCCTACGATCCTCCAGCAAGGCTTCCGTCTGCTCTCTAGATAGCTCAGCTTGTTCCTTCATCTGAGATTGTAGAGCTTCAATCTGTAGCAACAGACTCTCTGGCTCTGCCTGCTGCTGGTCTGAATCAGGATGGACAGCTTTGGGCTGGGCGCTGTTGGACTGAAATGAGGATTGGAAAATATTGATGGATGGTAACAGGATCAACCTGCTGGTACAGACTCGGACAAAAGAAACCACCCTTTTGGAGATGATCTGATCAATTATCGTGATTGAAGCAACTTTACTGGGATAACGTATGTAACTAAACTCACTTCTCAGGGGAGTAACTACAGGTAATTTCATCAGCTGATCAAGGAATTATCAACACACCTACCAAAAGCTGCAACAGATATATATATTTACTATTAATACTATGAAAGTAAGTAAAGTCTGTCATTAGCCAATACATCTCCGGTTTCAAAGGCATGAAACGACCGAGGATATTTTTTTATCCCCCCTGGATAGGATGCCAGTCCATTGCAGGTTACTTCCCAGCTAATATCGGTACCTATTTATACTCCTGGGTGGAGAGAGGCAAGTGGGGGTGAAGTGGCTTGCCCAAGGACACACATATAACCGGCAACTAGATTCGGACCCCTGACCCTCTGATCATGAGTCACAAACCTTAACCATATTAATGCTTAAAAAAAAATTAAAATCCCATAGACCTTATAAATAGTTAATGCGATGCCCGCTGCCATGTACCAATACATCAGATTCGAGCCAGCCAACCGATCCCATTAGCTCAGTGGTCAAGTGGTAAAACATCTGCACTAGAAAGCAGGAGGTTGTGGGTTCGAGTCCCAACCGAGTGATTTTTTCCAACTTTTACTCAGGAGGTAACACACTGAGTATTCAGTGTTTATACATCAATGAAGGGCAAAACCTGATTTGACATACATTGTATTAATACTATGATCCACTAGTTTATCTGACCAACAAATACTAAAAATGGGCCTGATATGGTTGGTATGAGATCTGAGGAGTGTTGGCTTTGCAATGTTTTATCAACCACCCTTTGCCTCAACCATACCGGTATGTAATCTCTACCTACCTTTTGTGTTAGCAGTAACTCTGTGTTGTGCATTCCTCCGTGTTCTGTTGTTCTGTGGTCTGCTTGGCACTTCGGCTTTTAAACCCAATATTTCACCCTCTGGAAAAAAAAAACCAGACATTGCTGGTCGGCCGACCAGCGTTGGAAAAATACCATTTTTTTTTAAAATGCGACACACAGGAGCCACGATTTTACAGGATGCTTTAGGCTGTCATTCCCTAAAGTTGAAAAAAATCACTCCGGTCGAACCCATGACCTCCTGCTTTCTAGTGCAGATGTCTTACCACTTGACCACCGAGCTAACGGGATCAGTTGGCTGGTTCGAATCTGATGTACATAGCAGCGGGTACTACATTAACTATTCATAAGATGGTAAGACATCTGCAATAGAAAGCAGGAGGTCGTGGGTTCGAGTCCCACCGGAGTGATTTTTTTCCAACTTTCACTCGGGAGGAAACACACTGAGAATACAGTGTTTATACATCGGTGATGGACAAAACCTAATTTGGTTTTATTAGTCAATTGACTCATGTAATTTCAGCAAGCACACACTGCATATGCCTCCATGTTATTTTGGCAAGATGTGTTGCCAATATACTAGTGTGGAAAGACTGTGGTTTCTAAAATAACTAAGATCAAAGTGCTTTACATTATTATTACCCCTGATCATTGGGCCAATGAAACATTGCAAATACAATCTCAGCTTCCTGTGGAATATGGATTTTTGTTCACGAGGAAGTCATTTTAGTCATGTTCCCTGACAGTATTTTATAAACTATTGAATAGGATGGTGCCAGACTATTTTTGCATTCTAGCCTCACTTTCAATTTTTATTTTAAATGTGGCTTAAAAACATTAGGGTATGTTTAACAACAAATTTAAATTTTCATTAAAGCAGACTGGTATTAATTTGTAATTAATTTTATGTCACTGCTTTAATTTCTCTTTGCAAGTTCCAAATATGAAGATTTTACCTCGCTTTCAATTTAATATAGTCGACTCCTGAATAAAGCCCATACAGCTCGGTGTAGTCATTTCGACGCAAGGTAGCTAAAATCAATCACAATTGCGATCTCTGTTCTCACAGGTACCCATTTACTCCTGGGTGGGGCGAAGCAATGAGTGACAAAGTGTCTTGCCAAAGGGAACATGCACCATAACCCCAGGCTGGACTCGAACCCACAACCTGTAGAATTACCCGCAGACAACGAGTTCAATGCTCCAGACCATGAGGCCAGGGCACTCCACATATTTAGAAATGTTTTGCCAATTCATGCAACAACACAAACACCAGGTAATATAATCTATTTGAAACCCCTGCCCGTTGTCCAAACTGCACACATGTGCATTTATCTTTATTGGTACCTTCAAGGATGTAACTGGGGTCCAAGTTGCTGGAGGGCCCTAAAGGGACCTCAGTTTCTAGTAGGAGGCAGTCTTTGAGCAGAGGGGTCCATGCCCCTCATCCTCCTCCCCTATCATTAGCTATGCCACTGGGCACCTTTGTCAAGTTCATTTAAGATTATAAGGAATCAATGAAGGGAGTTCCTACTTTTCATTGAGGGAGTGAATCTTGGAGCGATCTCTCTCAATCACAGTCTGCATCTCTTCCATCCTGACCCTACGATCCTCCAGCAAGGCTTCCGTCCGCTCTCTAGATAGCTCAGCTTGTTCCTTCATCTGAGATTGTAGAGCTTCAATCTGTAGCAACAGACTCTCTGGCTCTGCCTGCTGCTGGTCTGAATCAGGATGGACAGCTTTGGGCTGGGCGCTGTTGGACTGAAATGAGGATTGGAAAATATTGATGGATGGTAACAGGATCAACCTGCTGGTACAGACTCGGACAAAAGAAACCACCATTTTGGAGATGATCTGATCAATTATCGTGATTGAAGCAACTTTACTGGGATAACGTATGTAACTAATCTTGGAAAGTTCATGGTATGATGAGGCGGCTTTTTTGCCAAACTCACTTCTCAGGGGAGTAACTACAGGTAATTTCATCAGCTGATCAAGGAATTATCAACACACCTACCAAAAGCTGCAACAGATATATATATTTACTATTAATACTATGAAAGTAAGTAAAGTCTGTCATTAGCCAATACATCTCCGGTTTCAAAGGCATGAAACGACCGAGGATATTTTTTTATCCCCCCTGGATAGGATGCCAGTCCATTGCAGGTTACTTCCCAGCTAATATCGGTACCCATTTATACTCCTGGGTGGAGAGAGGCAAGTGGGGGTGAAGTGGCTTGCCCAAGGACACACATATAACCGGCAACTAGATTCGGACCCCTGACCCTCTGATCATGAGTCACAAACCTTAACCATATTAATGCTTAAAAAAAATTTAAATCCCATAGACCTTATAAATAGTTAATGCGATGCCCGCTGCCATGTACCAATACATCAGATTCGAGCCAGCCAACCGATCCCATTAGCTCAGTGGTCAAGTGGTAAAACATCTGCACTAGAAAGCAGGAGGTTGTGGGTTCGAGTCCCAACCGAGTGATTTTTTCCAACTTTTACTCAGGAGGTAACACACTGAGTATTCAGTGTTTATACATCAATGAAGGGCAAAACCTGATTTGACATACATTGTATTAATACTATGATCCACTAGTTTATCTGACCCACAAATACTAAAAATGGGCCTGATATGGTTGGTATGAGATCTGAGGAGTGTTGGCTTTGCAATGTTTTATCAACCACCCTTTGCCTCAACCATACCGGTATGTAATCTCTACCTACCTTTTGTGTTAGCAGTAACTCTGTGTTGTGCATTCCTCCGTGTTCTGTTGTTCTGTGGTCTGCTTGGCACTCTGGCTTTTAAACCCCAATATTTCACCCTCTGGAAAAAAAAACCAGACAGGCAAGTAAGAAGAAAACATGAGACGTCTTGGAAATTACAGGTTACACCTTCATATACCTTTGAAATCTGATGGACAGTGTGTGCAGATATATAATTGTTTGCCAGAATAAAATGCAATGTTCAAAGTTGGGTCAAAAGTCTTCTAATGCCCGACTGTAATTCATTGTAATAAACCAGTTCTGTATTTCAATGACCTGAGGTCATTTGGGATAACATTGCTGACACGATGTTAGGCGATGTTACGCGCACGACCACTCTGGTGGTAATTTACACACAAGCGTCGCGCACCCGCATTCATGCGCCTTTGATCGTTCTACTATCCCGAATGACCGGTGACCCATATCGTTGTGCACATAAGCAGTTGAAATACCGAACTGGCTTATCCATGGCATTCCTTGAGTTGTTTGCTTGTTTGGAAAAGGATGAGACATTTAGGACAACTTGAAGAACTGTTGACACTTAAAATACCCAATACAAGGGAACTTGACTAGGTTTACTCTTAATAATGTTTAAATGGGGGCAGTTCCGCAGTGTCAGACGTACATTTTGGGCAATTCAACAGTGTATGTAATTGTAGTTATAATCACGGGGTAGATTTTAATTCTGATAAAACATATCAGTTAGTCACTAGTTACTTTGATGAGTCAAAGAAGAAATTATTCATCCAACTTTGTTGCTGTAGTAGAAATTGGCTCAAAACACCGGACGTACTCAGACAAATCAATTTTTTGTATTGTCATCAATTGATTTTCCATTTACAAGTAACAGCCAAACTGTTGAACTTGTTAGGGAATGTACAACATTTGCTTTTGCTGCAATGTTCAAAATAAGTGCATCTGGGGGATTAGTGTGCTATAAAAAATATTGTTAAAGGGCATGTACAACATTTGCTTTTGCTGCAATAATCAGAAATAAATGGATTTGGAGGATTAGTATGTTTTAGCAAATATTGTTAAAATGACTTGTTTCACGTTTTGGGCTTGTAGATGTTGGAAAAACCAAGAAAACCATTCATGTTCTTGTAGTCTGGTTCACAGACCCCATTTAAGATGAAACGGAGAATTTATAGACTTTGGGGGATTGTAAGATCAGAGAGGCAGTCTAGTAGGCTTGTACCCCTTCAAAGGTGTGTAATCAATTGCACAGAAAACACAGAATAACTAATTATGAAAAATTAGGAGTAGTTTTAAAAAAAAAAACAGTTTTCTCCATTGCTGGTCGGCCGACCAGCGTTGGAAAAATACCATTTTTTTTTTTTAAATGTCAGCACACCAGGAGCCACGATTTTACAGGATGCTTTAGGCTGTCATCCCCTAACAATCCACTAAGGTATTTAGTGATACTTTGTTCATATCGTTTTGTAATATTTGCCAATGTTGTATCTTCCCTTTAAACTGACCTATTTCACGTTTTGGGTTCGGAAATGCCAGAAAATCTAAGAAATCCAACCATGTTCTTGTGGTCTGGTGACATGAGACGTAAGATGAGACGTAGCACTTTGTACACTTTGAGGAAGTTAGGTCAGAGAATCAGTCTAGCAGGCTTGTACCCCTACACAGATGCGTAATTGATTGCAAAGAAAATGCGGAATGACTAAATATGAATTTTACAGGATGCTTTAGACTGTCATTCACTGACAGTCCAGTAATATATTTCGTCATAATTTGATCATTTCGTTTTTTGATGTTTGCAATGATGTTGTATCTTCCCTTTTAAATAAACTACATGTCAATAAAATACAGATAATATGCTTCAAATTGATATGTATATTTCTTTTGTGGCATTTTGGCCATTAAGAATTGTTGGCATTCAGGTTTATAATTCTGTAGAATTGCCCATGGATGGGCGAGGGAATTGATTAACAAATTTTGGCCAAGGACATTGACAAATATGAGTCTGCAGCCCCGTTGGTAGAGTTGCCAGTGCGGTGTTACACACTGACCTGCATGTGGATGTCTCTTTTGTGGGTGTTTCTGTGTGACAATTGCCCGCGTTGATGGTTCTTTGTGGAAGTATGTCACTTCAGGACCTGATGGGCTTGATAATGATAACAGATGCTGGATTCTGTCAAGTACAAATCAAATCATTGGAAAAGTTCAAGTTAGTACACCTTTGGTAAATCCAAACTAACAGGGTTTGTTTACTTCCATATCACATTATACGTGTAACTGATTGTACATGTGGGGTATTAAAGCAGCACCAACATTCATACATGTTCATGAATGCATCATCTCTAAACATACTTTTGCACTAGTGTGGAACAAATTGCAATTGCTTAGTCTAGACAAGGGTTGTGCAAAATATACCGAATATCCAAATATTTGATCATCCACCGAATATCCGAATAGCATTTTATCAAATTGAATTGTTTTTTTAATGTGAGCAATGACAAAAAACCGTCCATGATGTGATTTTATGAGTTTAAGTTGAGAGATTTGATTTGTTTAGTCAAACGCCACACTTTACGCAGATGGTTTGAGAGTTTTCATGAGGAATGTAAGCCCTAATGTGGATCTTCAATATCTGCCAAATGCCAGGTTGTCAGCTAGCTCAAAATCTATATCGATACATTCCAAATTATTTCAATGTCATTGGATGATTTTTTTGTTCAAATTCAAGTTCCAATATTCAAAGACTAAATTATTGGAAAAATGCACAACATTAATAGAGACCTGTTTTGTGAAGCACACCTAGAGAGAACTTGAAGCTCTACCCAGCCCTGCAAACAATGACCTGTACTCTGCCCGCAAGGTTGTCAGTCCGTCATTGCCAATCAAAGAATCCTCCCCAACAGTCACCATCCATCTGCACAACATACAGATTACAGGTACAATGTATATATACATGTACATGGATTCAATTCAGCCTCAGGACAGGCAGTAGCACTGCTATTGTGACAAGGTTTTTGCAGTCGCTTTGCCTACCAACCTCTTTGTCGACAACCACTTCAACGATTTGCTACTTCACCGAATAACCACTTCGCCTACTTGCCACTCCGTCGAATTACCACTTCGCTGAATGACCACTTCGCCGAATTGCACGCAAACGCACGTACTAACAAGTTTGTTATGGTGTAAATCAAGGATTTTCTAATGTTTCTCTTCCCTTTCCTTTGTTTATACTCTGAACATTTTTGCATCTGCTCTCATTGGTTTAGTACACGTTTTCTAATCGAACTCGTCTTCCATTTACAATTCATTGATGACGTTGCATGTGTGTGTCCTTGATTTACACCATAAAGAAATGCCTACAGACACGTACATGTATGTATGGAGCCATAAAAATGAGCTACATGAAAAACTTGGGGTTGTTTTACCCCTTCCTATCCAAACCCATATGAGATTCAACTTTTTTCATTCTATAGTCAACTTGAAACAGTACTGAAGGGGATGAAGATTTAAAAAGAAAAAAAAAAAAGTTTCTGAGAATTAACTGTGTGCGACCAAAAACATGGTCACCGTGTACGGACAGTCAATGATTAATATATTTTATAAATTCCACTTCTTCACTTTCAAAGTGAATTGAGAGGACAATGTCACATAAACCTAGTAAAAGAAGACACAACAAGTATGAAAACCACTTAATATTAAGTACCAGTCAGCTGTTATAATTACCATGAGTTTGTGCATGCGAGCATAATGTGTTAGCAAATACTTTCGGCGAAGTGGTAATTGGGCAAAGCAGTAATTTGGCTAAGTGGTAATTTGGCTGGTTTCGATCCAACTCGGACCCAAACCAAGTCGGACCCAAGCCAACTCGGACCCAGGCCAACTCGGACCCACTACCAACTCGGACCCACGCCAACTCAATCGGACCCACTACCAACTCGGATCCACAACCAACTCGGACCCACTACCAACTCGGACCCATGCATGACCAACTCGGACTCATCTTTTACAATCATTTGACAGCGTTTACAATTATTTGACAATTTCATAAAGTTTGTCCACTTATCATCTGTTAATACAGTGATGTTTTTAAGTATAAACAGTCACCATCCATCTGCACAACATACAGATTACAGGTACATGTACATGGATTCAATTCAGCCTCAGGACAGGCAGTAGCACTGCTATTGTGACAAGGTTTTTGCAGTCGCTTTGCCAACCAACCTCTTTGTCGACAACCACTTCAACGATTTGCTACTTCACCGAATAACCACTTCGCCTACTTGCCACTCCGTCGAATTACCACTTCGCTGAATGACCACTTCGCCGAATTGCACGCAAACGCACGTACTAACAAGTTTGTTATGGTGTAAATCAAGGATTTTCTAATGTTTCTCTTCCCTTTCCTTTGTTTATACTCTGAACATTTTTGCATCTGCTCTCATTGGTTTAGTACACGTTTTCTAATCAAACTCGTCTTCCATTTACAATTCACTGATGATGTTGCATGTGTGTGTCCTTGATTTACACCATAAAGAAATGCCTACAGACACGTACATGTATGTATGGAGCCATAAAAACGAGCTACATGAAAAACTTGGGGTTGTTTTACCCCTTCCTATCCAAACCCATATGAGATTCAACTTTTTTCATTCTATAGTCAACTTGAAACAGTACTGAAGGGGATGAAGATTTAAAAAGAAAAAAAAAAAGTTTCAGAATTAACTGTGTGCGACCAAAAACATGGTCACCGTGTACGGACAGTCAATGATTAATATATTTTATAAATTCCACTTCTGCACTTTCAAAGTGAATTGAGAGGACAATGTCACATAAACCTAGTAATAGAAGACACAACAAGTATGAAAACCACTTAATATTAAGTACCAGTCAGCTGTTATAATTACCATGAGTTTGTGCATGCGAGCATAATGTGTTAGCAAATACTTTCGGCGAAGTGGTAATTGGGCAAAGCAGTAATTTGGCTAAGTGGTAATTTGGCTGGTTTCGATCCAACTCGGACCCAAACCAAGTCGGACCCAAGCCAACTCGGACCCAGGCCAACTCGGACCCACTACCAACTCGGACCCACGCCAACTCAATCGGACCCACTACCAACTCGGATCCACAACCAACTCGGACCCACTACCAACTCAGACCCATGCATGACCAACTCGGACTTTTACAATTATTTGACAATTTCATAAAGTTTGTCCACTTATCATCTGTTAATACAGTGATGCTTTTAAGTATAAATTTTCATTGTAGTTGTCAGGTAAAATATCTGTATTGCAGCAGTTTGTCGTCGTAAAGCGCATTGAAATGCTTTTTTGAAATGCGCTTTAAAAGTGTAATTAATTATTTATTTTTATTATTTGTTTCCATTGAAACATATTGCGCTTTAACCAAAAGTAAAATTTAAAATTAAAGTTTAACCAATTATTCATTTTCATATTTGACATCGTTCACGCCATCTTGCTCAATTTAACAGCAATTCATTTCATTTTTAATTCAAACCACATAAATTCAAAACAGATCTTCATAGAAAAATAAAATTGGAAAGTATGACATTGAAACATAAACACTTTCAAACATGACACGATTAATTCAATAAATATAAGTAAACATTATAAGTCATTCAATAAAATAAATAAAGTATAAAACAAAGTCTATTCTAATTTCTACATGTACATTTGTATATGTATTTAACAAAAAAAAACACATAAACACCATTGCATACACTGCAAGAAAAACGAAGGTTCCATATTGAACAAAAAAGGTTAATCAAAAAAGTAAGTTACACAGATTCGTTAAAAAACCCACAAAACTCAAAGCCAGCATGTGAACTAAAAAAAAGATCAACTTATTAAATACCCTACAATTATGAAATGTCAATCATCAAAAAGGAGTATTGGAGCTCTGGGAAGATTATCCTTCAAGGCCTTACAGGTACATTAGCTGTCTGTATGTTCGACTATGATGTTCCATGGGGGAAAAAAGTTAATCAAAAAAGTATAAAAAGTTAAACAGATTCGTAAAAAAAAAAAAAAATTAAACAAACTAACAATTACATGAAATGAAAGGTCTACATGTATTTCAAATTAATAACTTCCTCACTGAACAACATTTTTGTGACATATTGAAATCCTTCATTGAGTGTGATTTAATTTGGTTTATATTATTTGCAGGGTTGTAGTTGAGACCGCATAGTCCGAGACCGAGACCGAGACCAGCCCCTTCAAGGCGGAGACCAATATGGTCCGAGACCGAGACCGAGACCAAGACCGCTGATAATAAATAACAATAGTCGAAATAAAAAAACAAGACACGTTATTATAGTTGAAACTTGTAACCTTTCTATTCACAAAGATTACAGACCAAAATTTTGACCAGTGGCAGTGTTGACAAATTGATACATGACACGTTACTTGAGCAAAAAGTAGTTATACTTAAGAAATATAATGGGCTGCACCCAATCTTGACAAAAGTAAAAGTTAAAGGTAGATGTTTCATCTGTTATAGGAACTCGGATCCTAAACTCCACAGTCACCCCTTGGTTTCAGCTATGACTTCTAACGGATATTTAAAGATGCAATTTTAATTTTACATTGTGCCTCTTTTTTTCCTTAAATAAATATAGGACTTAACTTCTAACAAGACTTGTGTGCATGTACTTGATTTTAAAAAATGGGAGCTAGAAAATGTTGAATCAATTTTTAAATTTCTGTCATAGAATGTGGACTTGTACATGTAGACCCACAAGTTGTGAGGTGGTAGCCAGTATGTGCCAGATATGGATTTTTAATTTTTTTCTGAACGGGATTTTAATTTTTGAGGAATAATGGGGTACTTCAAACTGAGCAGCCAGAAAATGGGGTCTCATCATACACTCTCATGGCAACAGTGAGTGGTAACTGGTAAGAGTGTGTGAGTTCAATGCTGGAAAATCAGGTTGAAATATTTACTTTTTCTTCAAAATACTGTCCCAAATTAAAGAGATCATTGTGTGGGGTCGAAAATATATAACTAATTTGAAGCACCTCATTTATTATCAGAATACAAAATGCAAGTGATTACGCCCACAGGGGTGGGCTAAACTACACAATCCCCAAAAATGGTTGACCCTTATTGTATAAATTGTTAGAAGTTTATACTTTGCTTTATGTGCCCGACTCAACAGATAAATGCCGAACTTGTTCCAAATCGTTCAGTGACTGGAACTGCTGCAGCTTTACATGTACTTTGGAGACTTTCCAACGTGCTGTCAAGTCCAAACCGACCGCGATATATAACAAGCTTGATCTACGGGCTAGCAAATGTTTTAACTATTAATTGTACTGAACGAAGTAAACAAAAAGTAATCGATCAAGCTGTAAAAGCTACATATTGCCGGTCTCAACCCGAGACGAGCCAAAATATCGAGACCAAAGGGGACCTAGCCCCATAAATGTGGCCTATTTACTGGACTGCCTCCGTAAACATAGGCCACACATCCACATGTACAAAAATCTTGATTTTCACATTTAGGCTTAGTTTGTAGGTTTTTTTTGCTTTAGAAGCATACTCACCCTCTTTACAGGCTAATCAGAAAGTGCTGCCTTTTTCAGATGTCTAATTTTTGTGAAATTTCATTTTGAAATTTTGATACACAAACGTGTAAAAATGAATCTGGAAATTTCACGAAAAATATACATCTGAAAAAGGCAGCACTTTCTGATTAGCCTATAAAGAGGGTGAGTATGCTTCTAAAGCAAAAAAACCCTACAAACTAAGCCTAAATGTGAAAATCAAAATTTGGCTCCGTCGACACGATTTTTGTACATGTGGATGTGTGGCCTATGTTTACGGAGGCAGTCCAGTAAATAGGCCACATTTATGGGGCTAAAGGGGACCAAGACCGAGACCAAGACCGAGACCACAGCTTCCGAGACCGAGACCAAGACCAGCAAAAAGTGGTCTCGAGACCGGTCTCGAGACCTACAACACTGATTATTTGGCACACACCCACAAAAAGCAGATGAAAAAGGAAAACATTGCACATATCCATTTCTTCATGTGAATGAGTAATAAGAGTGCAAAATCAATGTAGTATAATCAAACAACAAAACTAAAAGCCCCATTCTGACCAATATAATTACCGAATATCTTCACTATATAAGCACTATTAAGATGACCTACATGTATAAATATAATCTCTGAAACTAATGATTAAGTCATTGTTGGGTCTGAGTTGGTCGTGCTTGGGTCCGAGTTGGTAGTGGGTCCGAGTTGGTCTTGGGTCCGAGTTGGTAGTGGGTCCGAGTTGGTAGTGGGTCCGAGTTGGCGTGGGTCCGACTTGGCATGGGTCCGACTTGGTTTGGGTCCGAGTTGACCTGATGCCATTTGGCTAAGTGGTTATTCGGCGAAGTGGTAATTCAGCAAAGTGACCAACACCCGTGACAAGCTCAACACACTAATCCAGATCAGCTATTCACTATGATCCATGCAGTGCAGAACATTAGCTGAGAGCCTTAGTCAAGACTTAAAACATCTTCATCAGACAATCCCACGCACCTTTTTCTATCTTCCAGTTCTTGTATCTTCAGGCGGTCATTTTCAGCAAAGAGCCTTAAGACATGATCTCTCTCCTGGAAGAGATAAACCTGCATGTCACTCAGGGCCTTCTGGAGCTCAGCGATTTCTTCCTCACGTTGGCGTAACTCCCATTCAAGCTTATGCTAAACAACAAAGAAAGGGACAAGTATTGTTGTGCTACATGTGACTATGATTTGCAAGTTTATGAGTTGTTCCATTGGAGTAGTGGTAATTTGTACATGTACACACACTGACATAATAATAACCAGAGAAATTTGAAAAAAAAAACAGTATTGTGATTGAAAACATTGGACTATTATTCAAAGTGTTTATTTGAAATCTTATATTTCCCTTTACTTCCTTAATCCAATAACACTTTTACAAAAAGTAACAAATGATGTCACTGTAAAACCTGGTCTTGAAATTGGTTTAAAAAAACCCATTTTCTAACATCTAAGGGGAAAAGATACTATAAAGACCAGGGACAACATTACCCATGCAACTACATGTACGGGGTCTTGACTGATTGATAGATTGCTGTCGTCTTGGATATGTGTCAGAGCAAAACGGGGAATTTTTGTGGGTCATTTTTGGCAGAGTTGGGACAAACTTGACCTATTTAGTTTGTGTACATGTAGGTTACTCAGTATGTAAAGAATGTAAAGAAGCGGAGGCTGATTCCAGAAGTAATGTCATAGATAGAGGGCAGGCTTTTGATTTTTTAAGGGAAATTTGGGGGTAAAATGATGATGACAGAACGGCGACAACAAGCTTCCCAAAAATAAAGATGGCAATCACCACGCAATGTACCGTGCGATCATGTACCATGAGTCTGAGCATGCATGGCGCGCTGAATCGCAAGGCCCAAACAGCACAGTAAATTTTAGTCCAAAATTTGGGACTCTCAATACTGTGTATGAGAGTCCCAAAACTTAAGGTATCCATATCGTGCAAAAGTTTGTGCTGCATAATAAAACCAGTGTGAATCAAATTTGCAAGCTTCTTACTCACTACAGTTTCTTCAATAATCCCCGAAACTTCTGCCTCGCAAAGTTGCTGTTGTGAGCATTGCATCACCAAAAATTCAGCTTTTAATTCTAATTTTGCAGAGAGTTATCGAAATCCTAGCCCGACTGCGTCTGGCCGTACAGTACTATCGCAAGCTCTGTAGTACGGCCAGACGCCCAATGCTTCCACAGAGACTGAATTTTTTTGGCCGCTGATGTAGCGATTTTGCTACAGATTTCGATCAAGATTATCTTTTCATCCAGGACACAAATTCCAAAGTTAAGGTTCTTAGTCGTAGAGCAACTCATACCTTTTCGAAAAAACGTTCTTTTGTCTCAATATTTTCATCCATCTGGCCAAAAGCCGACTTTTCAGTCATCATCTTCCACAAACATCGTCCCGAAAATGCTCCCCCATGCGATTTCAAAATGGCGGCCGCGCTGTAATGTATGCATTATGCGAGCGCGCTTGGGCAAGATAATGAATATGCATTATTTAGTTCATGACCTCGTGTTTGTATGGCCAGCCGCGCCGAGTGTCCGACAAACGTCATAAACTATGATGCATATTCATTACCTTGCCCAAGCGCACTCGCATAATGCATACATTACAGCGCGGCCGCCATTTTGAAATCGCAAGGGGGAGCATTTTCGGGACGATATTTGTGAAAGATGACTGAAAAGTCGGCTTTTGGCCAGATGGATGAAAATATTGAGACAAAAGAACGTTTTTTCGAAAAGGTATGAGTTGCTCTACGACTAAGAACCTTAACTTTGGAAATTTGTGTCCTGGATGAAAAGATAATCTCGATCGAAATCTGTAGCAAAATCGCTACATCAGCGGCCAAAAAAATTCAGCCTCTGTGGAAGCATTGGGCGTCTGGCCGTACTACAGAGCTTGCGATAGTACTGTACGGCAAGACGCAGTCGGGCTATCGAAATCCATACGTGAGACATCACGTTGATGTGTACTGCAATGCATTGTGCAAAAAGACTCCTCAGCTATAACATTATTATCGTGTAGATAAAACAGCGCCCTCTTGTTGATCTGAGTGAATGCAAAATGTTTCATTTTTTAACAGAGGGCGCTATGTTCATTTGGCCATCGAATAAAAAACAAGTTAGCTGCAAGGCTCTACATACACCGGGGGTCAGACAAGACGACCGTTGAGACAACTCGACTCGGGACAAGTCACCCGTTGAGACAACTCGACCGTTGAGACAACTCGACCGTATGTGCGATAAATGGAAAGACAAGTCGACCGTTGAGACAAGTCGCCTCGCATGTTTTTGGGCCTAGTTTAGGGGATAGTACCGGGGATTTTGACGGCGGCTGATCGCCGTTTGGGAGTTATGACACATAATAGAGCAGAGCCGATATAGCGCAGCATGATTGTCCTTGCACATCGTTCGAATTTGCCGGGCCTGTGCGCGCATCTCCGGTCAACCGCGTGGCCGTACCGTGCACGTGCCGTGCACGTTAGCTGTCTCAACGGTCGAGTTGTCCCGAGTCGAGTTGTCTCAACAGCCGACTTGTCCCGAGTCGAGTTGTCTCAACGGTCGACTTGTCTGACATTCCATACACCTACCCAGAATACATTGGGAATCAAACACACATTTCCAGAGCATGGGGATTGACGTTGATGCATGGTTTTTGAACTGCCAAAAACTTGCCTTAAAATTGGATTTAAGGTCTCAAATTTCGCAGGTGACATGCTTGCAACTATATCATTTTAATGTATGTGTTGTGTGGGCATTAATTAGCCTGCCTAATGGTGAGTAAAAAAACGTCAGTAGTAATTTTGCACGTTTTTATGCACTCACGGTCATGACGGTCCCAGTCTGAGTAAATTTGTGAGTAGCCTACCAAAAAGTACCAAATACATTCATTCAAATATGACTGTCTACCCAAAAGTCGGCACAATTGCAGAATACCCCGCCACTCGATCTATCCACCTCGTAGCCGGCTACGAGGTCACGGCTGATTGACCTCAATAAACATTCTCAGCGCTACTTGTATGTACTATGCCGAGTATGCGTCATGCTCCAGGGCGGAGTCCATTGCACTCCCACTTTGTGACCGCGTAGCCACCAACAGGGTAGTTGGTTTGGACTTAGAATTTTTTCAGCAACTCCCATTCCTTTTGTGTTGCTTCGTTCTCAAGCATATTCAAGGGGACTCCCACTCCGTAGCCTCGTAGCCGCCAACAGGGTGGTTGGTTTGGACTTAGAATTTTGTTCAGCAACTCTCATTCATTTTGTGTTGCTTCATTCTCAAATAATGGACCCCCACTCAGGGTAATCCTTACTTTTAGGACACCTCTATTTTTTACGAGTTCTGTTCAAAACTGACTTTTGCAGATGTCTGTCCAGTACCAAAGTGACTTTTGCAGGCTAAAGCAGTCTTTAGAAGTCAAGAAGGTGTCATTGCCAATTGTTCAGATGTGCCAAGAAGTATCAGAATGTCAATTTTGAGTGTCATTTAGTCAACTGTTTTGGTGAGTCTTTCCCTTCCTATATAGGAACGGGGTCCTAAAAATAAGGATTACCCCACTCAGTATCCGCGTAGCTGGCAATGGACTTGAATTGTTTCTTTTGCAGTGATTCCAACCTCGTAGCCAGTGATTTTAGGGGTGTATTTCCGAGTGGCGGGGTATTCTGCAATTACTCCCAAAAGTCTTCTTTTGATTGTAAAGGTGATTTTTTTAGCAATGAAAAACATTTTTGACTCTAATTTGATCAAAACAAAACAGGGGCCCTCCACTACACGATCGCCGAATTTCCAGTCGGCCAGTCTCCTCCATAGGCCTACACAATCGCGGAAGTGGCGTCAGGTTGTAACTTGCAACATTCTTTCCTAACTAGACATCTAAAAGTGTGGAATTTAACATTTCTAAAAAGTGGTTCAGAAGTATTTACACATCTTATTCTAATCTTAGGAAATGTTATCCTACCTGCTCTGTGGTAAAATGTTCTTAGCAGACATGTTTAACCGGTGACTTTAGGGCGCACTTCCGTTTAAATTTTGCGCTTATCTTATTAAAGTTTAGACAGGTGCCGAGAGGTGCCGATATGCGAAGTAAGGATTGCAAAACAAGTCGTCTGGGGGCCACTTTTTCCTGTCTGTCGACGATAGGACAAAGGGGGCGCTCTTCGCAGGCTGTTCTTTCAGGTCTTTCGGAACCAGTGATCTCCATAATTATGGAGATCAAGTTCGGAACGGCGCAGCCATGCCACAATAACGGTGTCTTCTGCAACTCTGTGCTGTTATTCTATAAAATCAAAGCATTTAGGGTGTTTTTTTCCTCACAGAAGATCCCTAAAAGTTAAGTGACTACACTACCTTAATTTCTGTTGGTTTAGCAATACGATTATTATCGATATGGCGTTTTATGGCATATCAAACATGAATTTAAATACAATTGCATTTGGAAATGTCCTAATAGTCATGCCCTTACATCGTTAGGGTGTAGGTCACTATAGTAGTATGCTACCATATCAAAATATTAAAATGAAAATAGAGCAATCAAATATCTAGACGGATATATTTCGGTAATTTTCGTTACGGTAACTCGCGCTAGTACAGTTAGTCCGCGCATTATTTTGGTGCAAGTTAGACCTAACACATAAGAAACTATTCAAACAAAAATAACTCTTTGTTCGTAGATTATAAACCTTTTCCTGCATCTAAAAACAAAAACTTACAATACCAATTGCACTTTTTGCAAGTGAAAACGAGATGTCTAAAGTAATATAAAATCCATAATTTTAGCCCCACCCCACCCCAAACACAACGGGTTGGGTCAGGGTGACCAATATAGGGTCCGTTGCTCTTCGAGGACGTGTTAACACTGTATAATCAGTATGTTACTTCCTGAGTGAAAGTTGGAAAATATCACTCGGGTGGGACTCAAACCCGCGTCCTCCCGCTTACAATAGTGCAGACGAAATTAATACCAATCAACCACCGAGCTTGCGGGACTGCTGGTCGTGGGGGGGGGGGGGGGTCCGCTCATAAGTCCAACGCCTCATAAGACCGACAAAATGGTATCCCCCAACCAAATAAAGGCCCAAGTCCGACGCCTCATAGGTCCGACGCCTCATCATGGCTCCGACGACACCTCAAAGCTCCGACGCTCAGTACGCTTCGTTTTTCCGACGTCGAACTTATGAGGCGTCGGACCTATGAGGCGGAATTGTATGCCTCATATGAGGCGTCGGTCCTATGAGGAGTCCGGACTTACGGCCCCGGTCGGGGAAGGGCAAAACCTATTGATTTACATCACCCCGACGCAAGTTCCATCTCATGAATAGTCAAGTTATTTGCGGTACCATAACCGCCGCTACATGTTCATCGGATTAGAACCAGCCAACCGATTTCACAAGCTCCGTACTGGAAAGTACGAAGTCGTGGGTTCGAGTCCCATGCCCCACCCAAGTGATGTTTTCCAATAACTTTCACTCGTAGGAAACATACTGAGTATAGGCTAACAGTGTTTATACGTTGTTTATACGTCGGCGCAGGGCAAAACCTTTAATGATTCACCGTAGGATTGGGACAACTTTCGGCCGGCCTCGAATAAGCTCCCACGAAGAACCGAGTTAAGTCCGAGGGATATGATACCGAAGTTCATCAGCGGGATTGTCTGATTTTTACAGAACACGGATAGTGCCACTCAATGAGTGTGAATATTTTTTGTACAGTGGCCGCCACTTGTGGCGGCCGCCAGATAATAAGTGGCGGCCGCTGTACAAAAAAAATATTTACACACGTACAGAAAAAAAATTATATTCACACTTTTTTATGTTGCGGCCGCCAGATAATAAGTGGCAGCCGCTACATAAAAAGTGTGAATAAAATTAATAACTAAAAATTAAATCATTATGACTTATGTGGCGGCATTATGACTTATGTGGCGGCCGCCACTTATTATCTGGCGGCGTAATAAGTGGCGGCTGCTGTACAAAAAAAATATTCACACTCATTGAGTGGCACTCTCCGTCTTCCGTACTATCCCATTGAGTGGCACTCTCCGTCTTCCGTACTATCCGTCTTCACGGTAACTTTTTAATCTCAATTTACCATTTGGCCGATCGTGAGCAGGGGAGCATTATTGCCGTACCCCCCCCCCCCCCATCAAATTAATAGCAATCTGGCTTCGCACCTCTTTTTCCTTTCTTTTCTCCCCTTTTCCCACCTTTTTTTCGTTTTCCGGGGGGGGGGGGCGAGCGCCTCCCCCTTTCTCCCTCCCCTTTGCGACGCCCATGGAGAGGGAGAGGTTAATGGGCGGGGGCCCACTGACGATCGGAGGCGCTGTTCAAAGTAAGTACCTCGCTTGTACCCCGGCCCGCCCTGCAAACAGGACGCTAGGATACTCTGATGAATTCACACTCTGATTGGTTGGATTTTGCGTGACCTGTGATCTGCGCGTCATCACGGTCATGATTCTGCCATAGACATATAATAATATATTATATGTCTATGGATTCTGCAAAGTTTGAAACGCAGCCGTTAAGATTTGACTCATTACTTTTTTTTTTCCAGCTTAGAGATGTTTGTTTTTCGTTGAAAATGCGTAATAATGTAGGAAGTTCTGTAAAACTGTTCCCGGCACTTTCCCGGGCTCCGTTTCGAATTACGAACGGTCGGATTGGATTATGCGACGCTCAAAATTGTGTCCACATGGGCCGCAATGAAACAGAATTGAAATCACATCCAGTATGGAACGTGTGCATTTCTATAGAAAGTTTTCGGGTAGCATTTGCGTACATTGTACGACTGCGGTCTTGAACAGCTGCAGCAAGATGCTTTATACATAGGTCATAGGCCACTTCCTTCACAAGATTCTGTGAAGCTCATCAGAGTGGCCCAGCGTCCTGATTGCAGGGCGGGGGTACGAACGAAGTACGCGATCTTAGACACTATTGAACAATAGGTGGCGTTCTTAGTCGCGGCATATTTTGCCGACGACTTTGCCGCTTGCACGCGGACAGCGGGACGACGATTTCACCACGCGGCGGCGGCGGCAGGGGAGGGGGTGACACCCTAAGGTCCCGCCTCTAGCGACGCCAGCGTGATGAGCTCTAGCTTGTAGTTGATTTGGTTGTTTGCTGACTGAGGCTAGTAACCCCATGCAACGACGCTACAAAAAGATATTTCTTGCCTCACTGAATTCGCTTGCGCCGTACTATGCCAACTGTGAAGTTTTAAAAAGTGTGTTATACTGACTGGGGGCCTATGGTTGGTGACATTGTTGATATTTTTGCCTCACCTATTTGAAACATGTTAGGCCTATATTTTATTCTGTGGCGGGAGAAACGTCATTTTGTATATGTAACGGTGTTTTGTCTCCTGTTGACATTTTATCTATTCCGTTGTTTCTCCTTTTTTTTCTTACTTAGGCCTAATTAAGGAAACGAAAGCGCCAGTAACACACAGTTGCTATTTTTGAAGAAATAATCTCAACCACATTTTATCATGTTAACCCTGAACTATAAAAACAAAAAAAAACAGGCCAAAGTTGTTAGAAATGTTGGTTTGTCCCTCGCCCCTCCCAAAACCTGGATTATATTCTGTGCATTTTGGGCATTCGGTGAAAGTAAAAGATAAAAGAAAGCTCCCAAAATCCAAACACGTATGGGTGCCCAGCAGACATTGGGTGTGTATGTGTTGGGGGGGGGGGGGTGCGCACTGGACCCGATGAACCCCTCTCCTGATCCTGGTAATAATAAATTGACCAAAGCTTTGCGCGGCTGTAGGGTAGAGTATTGCTCCAATTATTTTCTGTTTCGCCTTTGCTCAGTATCCTTAACACCGAATGTTGAACCGGTGATAAGGCCAAAAAAAAAAATAAGTCGGTCTCTGGTCAGCGCGCGCGTCGATTTTAATCATGCGCGTCGATCTTTTTTTTTCCAAAATGTTCCGCGGTAGCTCCAACAGCGCCCTCTATTTCCGCACCTCCTCATTTTTTTTTACCAAAGAGCACCAAGGAATGGGAAATTGCACCAAGGCAAATGATCGAAAGCACCAAGGCAAATTATGGAGGACACCAATGTACTTGAGGACACCAAAAAAGCAAAATAGTACCTACCTTGTCTGTACAATCCGAGCTTGAAGAAGAAAAAAAAAAAAAAAAAAAAAATCCGCGTGGCCGCGTCAATTCAGGAACTTTGGTCTGACCAGAGACCGATTTTTTTTTTTTTGGCCTAATATGATCATTTTACTTCTCCCGATACCAGGAATTAATGAGCATTATAGAAATCTTCCATGGATCCAACTGCGTCATGGCCCTCGTTATGCATCAGAATGCCCTTCTGTAATTCGCCCATGCATAACTTATTATAGTCTACACTTTGTCCGAGTTATCGAGATCTAAATTCGCAGATGTAAAGTCACATTCCATTAAATGCTGCCAGCCGCGTCTTGGTTTTTCTTTTATGAATCAAATTAAGTGCGTTTTGTTCGGGCAGCAGAAAATAGGCCTGTGGTGTAAACGGGTGACTACACACAGGTGATTCTATGAATAAGCAACGATCGACTATTTCCTCCCCGTAGACGCGTGCGCGGAAGAATCGGGTGCTGTTGTTTTTTTCGTTGAAATATGCAGCCCCTGTCTGTGTAGGATATATACGGAGGTTTTAAGTATTTTTTTCGTAACAGAATCAGTGTTCAAGATGTATTCCTGCTGGTGAGTATTTGGCATGTATGCCTACCTGTGTGTGCTTTGATATTTTCGGTTTGTTGTGTGTGAGTGCGCTTGGGGGGTGAGTTTGGGTGTGTGTGTGTGTGTGTGTGTGTGTGTTAATATTTTTTCGGGGGGGGGGGGTTGGTTTGGGACACGAACTCCAAACGCGGGAAACGCCATCTTGGATCTGAGTATGAAATCTTTGCTCTACACATGTTTATTATTAAATTTAACAAGTTTTTCAACGAGCATCACTCAGAATTTCCTAAACGCAGTTAAAATACATGTCATTGCAAAAATGTTTAAAAGGCATGAATCTGGGGCTGAAAAACATTTCCAGTTTATTTTGTTGAAAAATACTTTGAAAATGCACTTGACTCTAGCTCCATAGACATTTTACACAATTCAGAAGTGGCGTCTGGATCCTGTCTTTCTGATTTGGACATTGTAAACCAAATACATGTAACATCAATTTAATATATAAAAAAAAATACTTTTGAACTGCACTGGAGGAGAATCCATGCAGCTGTGAGCAGAAATTCTGGTAATCCTTACCTTTAGGACCCCGTTGCTACATAAGGTTAAAAGACTCGCCAAAACAACTGAATAAATGACACTCAAAAGTGACATTCTGATATTTCTTGACACAAACGAACAGTTGGCAATGATACCTTCTTGAATATCAGCAGGTTTAATTTTGAAGAACGGGGGGCAGGGCTTTGATTTATGAGAGGTTAAAGACGACGATGACAAACAGGAAATATATTTTTAAAAAACAAGATGGCGAACTGCGAAAAACGGTAGGAAAGTCACATTTTCTTTGAACGTGCTTTCAAAATTACAACTAACATGAATTTATCTGAAGAAAAAAGACTGCTTCAGCCTGCAAAAGTCACTTTGGTGCTGGACAGTCATCTGCAAAAGTCAGTTTTGAATAGAACTCTTAAAAATTCGCGTGTCCTTCAAGATAAGTATTACCGAAATTCTGTTTAGGCCTTCATGTTTGGGACATCCCCATAAAAAAGTGGCTCAAAATTACTGGACTTCCGTATTGTGAGGAAGTTTATTGAACCATTGGTGCAGATCAGTAAATAGGCCCAAAATTGCATACGCCGGCCAAATCACGATTTGCATGCCCTCAAATTCTCCGGTATTAGAGCATTTTTAGGGCCGTGAACTTAAGGATTTGTAAAAAAGAACGATAAAAGCCACGCAGAGAACTGTGAGCTCGTATAAATGTGGAATGTGGATGAAATTAGGCCCTAAAATGGCACTGTTTTGCAATGGAGCGTAGGCGTCCATTTTCAAAATGGCGATGGGCTTCAGGCCTGCTTTTAGGGCTGATCATCTTTGGATGGAATTTTCTCGAAATTGGATACATTGGATACCCCACCCCCCCCCCCCCACCCCAAAAAAAAATTTGCAAGGAAAATGAAAGATGATAAAACAAGCTTTAATTTGATGTGTGTCTCAAACATCTTGGAGACGGTTCTCATCAGTATTTGTAATGATTTTGAGAAGTGCGCGTAATTAGGCTATCACTGCATGAGGTCTATGGAAGCTTAATGGTCTGCACAATGTGCGCCTATTTGTGGGGCTAGTTTTGGGCACAAACATTCAAGAACAGGTGGCCTTTTACCTCCATGACCAAAAGTATTAGCAAACCCAATTGTTCAAAAATGTTCCGAACAGGTCTAGGTTTGAAAGGCATGCAATATGCTAGTTCACAACTTTGGGACACCCATTTAAAACTGCATTAATCAACTGTGCCAAAAGAATTATCTATAGTCATGCCACCAGACTTCTGAAAGGCCAATCTTTGGAAAACCTTGGACATGTACCAGTCTATAGTCTAAGGCTTCAATTAAAGTGAATTGGCTTTACTTGCAGGTGCAAAATGTTGAGGAATTTTAAAAAAATATTTAGACTTCAAACTTGGCTGGTGATCTTGCCACTGCCTCATGAAATATTTGGAGAATTGTGTCAGCTAAAAAGTGTGCAAAATTGGCCTGAAAATTGTGTTCACCCCTTGTTTCAGTTCCGTTCGTCTTCGTTGAATGTTCAAAGATGCAGAGTTTTGACATTTCACTAACACTTTTTGTTTCTTCCCTGTTTTCATTTTTCTGTGTGTGCAGATTGAAGATGAAGGGCACAGAAGTAAGGTCGTCCAAGTGCAGCATTCATCTCCCACAGGTAAATGAGTAATGTTTCTCCTTGCAAAACGTCTCTGTTTTGATGCGCTTCCTTGCATTTGAATGGGCTTGCTGGATTTTAACGTGGAGGTAGACCTTGGGGTATATCTTTGGAGTTTGAGATGGCAAGTTGGACATACAGTACTTGTTGATAAAATGGAAATGTATTGGAGGTTTGATGACAGGACGTGATGTCAGAAAATTTGGATATTGAATTTACAATGTATACTTGCTCTTTTTTTCTGCCACAGGGAGCTTTTGAATGCTGCGAAGAGAGAAGACGCCGGTTTTCATCGAAGTTTTTGTTAAGTAACTGTAACCTTTTTTCCGTGTGACATCTATCGGGGAGGGAAGGGGGGGGGTAAGGGGGAGGTGAAACTTGTGTCACCGGCGGTGGAAGCTACCCCTGCCTGGGTCTTTGGTCTGAAATTGGGATCATATCTCCAGCTTGGGATGGAGATATGTCCTCTTTGCAGGTCTTAGCCCCAGGACGACCGTTGTGAAAGTGTGTGTGGTGGGTTGCCGGCTGTTTTGTTGCGTTCTGTTCATGTCTGTCTGTTTCGTCTCCCTATTTGTCCGGGCCCACTGTGTTCACCCCTTGTTTCAGTTCCGTTCGTCTTCGTTGAATGTTCAAAGATGCAGAGTTTTGACATTTCACTAACACTTTTTGTTTCTTCCCAGTTTTCTCTTTTCTGTGTGTGCAGATTGAAGATGAAGGGCACAGAAGTAAGGTCGTCCAAGTGCAGCATTCATCTCCCACAGGTAAATGAGTAATGTTTCTCCTTGCAAAACGTCTCTGTTTTGATGCGCTTCCTTGCATTTGAATGGGCTTGCTGGATTTTAACGTGGAGGTACCCCTTGGGGTATATCTTTGGAGTTTGAGATGGCAAGTTGGACATACAGTACTTGTTGATAAAATGGAAATGTATTGGAGGTTTGATGACAGGACGTGATGTCAGAAAATTTGGATATTGAATTTACAATGTATACTTGCTCTTTTTTTCTGCCACAGGGAGCTTTTGAATGCTGCGAAGAGAGAAGACGCCGGTTTTCATCGAAGTTTTTGTTAAGTAACTGTAACCTTTTTTCCGTGTGACGTCTATCGGGGAGGGAAGGGGGGGGTAAGGGGGAGGTGAAACTTGTGTCACCGGCGGTGGAAGCTACCCCTGCCTGGGTCTTTGGTCTGAAATTGGGATCATATCTCCAGCTTGGGATGGAGATATGTCCTCTTTGCAGGTCTTAGCCCCAGGACGACCGTTGTGAAAGTGTGTGTGGTGGGTTGCCGGCTGTTTTGTTGCGTTCTGTTCATGTCTGTCTGTTTCGTCTCCCTATTTGTCCGGGCCCACTGTGTTCACCCCTTGTTTCAGTTCCGTTCGTCTTCGTTGAATGTTCAAAGATGCAGAGTTTTGACATTTCACTAACACTTTTTGTTTCTTCCCAGTTTTCTCTTTTCTGTGTGTGCAGATTGAAGATGAAGGGCACAGAAGTAAGGTCGTCCAAGTGCAGCATTCATCTCCCACAGGTAAATGAGTAATGTTTCTCCTTGCAAAACGTCTCTGTTTTGATGCGCTTCCTTGCATTTGAATGGGCTTGCTGGATTTTAACGTGGAGGTAGACCTTGGGGTATATCTTTGGAGTTTGAGATGGCAAGTTGGACATACAGTACTTGTTGATAAAATGGAAATGTATTGGAGGTTTGATGACAGGACGTGATGTCAGAAAATTTGGATATTGAATTTACAATGTATACTTGCTCTTTTTTTCTGCCACAGGGAGCTTTTGAATGCTGCGAAGAGAGAAGACGCCGGTTTTCATCGAAGTTTTTGTTAAGTAACTGTAACCTTTTTTCCGTGTGACGTCTATCGGGGAGGGAAGGGGGGGGGTAAGGGGGAGGTGAAACTTGTGTCACCGGCGGTGGAAGCTACCCCTGCCTGGGTCTTTGGTCTGAAATTGGGATCATATCTCCAGCTTGGGATGGAGATATGTCCTCTTTGCAGGTCTTAGCCCCAGGACGACCGTTGTGAAAGTGTGTGTGGTGGGTTGCCGGCTGTTTTGTTGCGTTCTGTTCATGTCTGTCTGTTTCGTCTCCCTATTTGTCCGGGCCCACTGTGTTCACCCCTTGTTTCAGTTCCGTTCGTCTTCGTTGAATGTTCAAAGATGCAGAGTTTTGACATTTCACTAACACTTTTTGTTTCTTCCCAGTTTTCTCTTTTCTGTGTGTGCAGATTGAAGATGAAGGGCACAGAAGTAAGGTCGTCCAAGTGCAGCATTCATCTCCCACAGGTAAATGAGTAATGTTTCTCCTTGCAAAACGTCTCTGTTTTGATGCGCTTCCTTGCATTTGAATGGGCTTGCTGGATTTTAACGTGGAGGTAGACCTTGGGGTATATCTTTGGAGTTTGAGATGGCAAGTTGGACATACAGTACTTGTTGATAAAATGGAAATGTATTGGAGGTTTGATGACAGGACGTGATGTCAGAAAATTTGGATATTGAATTTACAATGTATACTTGCTCTTTTTTTCTGCCACAGGGAGCTTTTGAATGCTGCGAAGAGAGAAGACGCCGGTTTTCATCGAAGTTTTTGTTAAGTAACTGTAACCTTTTTTCCGTGTGACGTCTATCGGGGAGGGAAGGGGGGGGGTAAGGGGGAGGTGAAACTTGTGTCACCGGCGGTGGAAGCTACCCCTGCCTGGGTCTTTGGTCTGAAATTGGGATCATATCTCCAGCTTGGGATGGAGATATGTCCTCTTTGCAGGTCTTAGCCCCAGGACGACCGTTGTGAAAGTGTGTGTGGTGGGTTGCCGGCTGTTTTGTTGCGTTCTGTTCATGTCTGTCTGTTTCGTCTCCCTATTTGTCCGGGCCCACTGTGTTCACCCCTTGTTTCAGTTCCGTTCGTCTTCGTTGAATGTTCAAAGATGCAGAGTTTTGACATTTCACTAACACTTTTTGTTTCTTCCCAGTTTTCTCTTTTCTGTGTGTGCAGATTGAAGATGAAGGGCACAGAAGTAAGGTCGTCCAAGTGCAGCATTCATCTCCCACAGGTAAATGAGTAATGTTTCTCCTTGCAAAACGTCTCTGTTTTGATGCGCTTCCTTGCATTTGAATGGGCTTGCTGGATTTTAACGTGGAGGTAGACCTTGGGGTATATCTTTGGAGTTTGAGATGGCAAGTTGGACATACAGTACTTGTTGATAAAATGGAAATGTATTGGAGGTTTGATGACAGGACGTGATGTCAGAAAATTTGGATATTGAATTTACAATGTATACTTGCTCTTTTTTTCTGCCACAGGGAGCTTTTGAATGCTGCGAAGAGAGAAGACGCCGGTTTTCATCGAAGTTTTTGTTAAGTAACTGTAACCTTTTTTCCGTGTGACGTCTATCGGGGAGGGAAGGGGGGGGGGTAAGGGGGAGGTGAAACTTGTGTCACCGGCGGTGGAAGCTACCCCTGCCTGGGTCTTTGGTCTGAAATTGGGATCATATCTCCAGCTTGGGATGGAGATATGTCCTCTTTGCAGGTCTTAGCCCCAGGACGACCGTTGTGAAAGTGTGTGTGGTGGGTTGCCGGCTGTTTTGTTGCGTTCTGTTCATGTCTGTCTGTTTCGTCTCCCTATTTGTCCGGGCCCACTGTGTTCACCCCTTGTTTCAGTTCCGTTCGTCTTCGTTGAATGTTCAAAGATGCAGAGTTTTGACATTTCACTAACACTTTTTGTTTCTTCCCAGTTTTCTCTTTTCTGTGTGTGCAGATTGAAGATGAAGGGCACAGAAGTAAGGTCGTCCAAGTGCAGCATTCATCTCCCACAGGTAAATGAGTAATGTTTCTCCTTGCAAAACGTCTCTGTTTTGATGCGCTTCCTTGCATTTGAATGGGCTTGCTGGATTTTAACGTGGAGGTAGACCTTGGGGTATATCTTTGGAGTTTGAGATGGCAAGTTGGACATACAGTACTTGTTGATAAAATGGAAATGTATTGGAGGTTTGATGACAGGACGTGATGTCAGAAAATTTGGATATTGAATTTACAATGTATACTTGCTCTTTTTTTCTGCCACAGGGAGCTTTTGAATGCTGCGAAGAGAGAAGACGCCGGTTTTCATCGAAGTTTTTGTTAAGTAACTGTAACCTTTTTTCCGTGTGACGTCTATCGGGGAGGGAAGGGGGGGGGTAAGGGGGAGGTGAAACTTGTGTCACCGGCGGTGGAAGCTACCCCTGCCTGGGTCTTTGGTCTGAAATTGGGATCATATCTCCAGCTTGGGATGGAGATATGTCCTCTTTGCAGGTCTTAGCCCCAGGACGACCGTTGTGAAAGTGTGTGTGGTGGGTTGCCGGCTGTTTTGTTGCGTTCTGTTCATGTCTGTCTGTTTCGTCTCCCTATTTGTCCGGGCCCACTGTGTTCACCCCTTGTTTCAGTTCCGTTCGTCTTCGTTGAATGTTCAAAGATGCAGAGTTTTGACATTTCACTAACACTTTTTGTTTCTTCCCAGTTTTCTCTTTTCTGTGTGTGCAGATTGAAGATGAAGGGCACAGAAGTAAGGTCGTCCAAGTGCAGCATTCATCTCCCACAGGTAAATGAGTAATGTTTCTCCTTGCAAAACGTCTCTGTTTTGATGCGCTTCCTTGCATTTGAATGGGCTTGCTGGATTTTAACGTGGAGGTAGACCTTGGGGTATATCTTTGGAGTTTGAGATGGCAAGTTGGACATACAGTACTTGTTGATAAAATGGAAATGTATTGGAGGTTTGATGACAGGACGTGATGTCAGAAAATTTGGATATTGAATTTACAATGTATACTTGCTCTTTTTTTCTGCCACAGGGAGCTTTTGAATGCTGCGAAGAGAGAAGACGCCGGTTTTCATCGAAGTTTTTGTTAAGTAACTGTAACCTTTTTTCCGTGTGACGTCTATCGGGGAGGGAAGGGGGGGGGTAAGGGGGAGGTGAAACTTGTGTCACCGGCGGTGGAAGCTACCCCTGCCTGGGTCTTTGGTCTGAAATTGGGATCATATCTCCAGCTTGGGATGGAGATATGTCCTCTTTGCAGGTCTTAGCCCCAGGACGACCGTTGTGAAAGTGTGTGTGGTGGGTTGCCGGCTGTTTTGTTGCGTTCTGTTCATGTCTGTCTGTTTCGTCTCCCTATTTGTCCGGGCCCACTGTGTTCACCCCTTGTTTCAGTTCCGTTCGTCTTCGTTGAATGTTCAAAGATGCAGAGTTTTGACATTTCACTAACACTTTTTGTTTCTTCCCAGTTTTCTCTTTTCTGTGTGTGCAGATTGAAGATGAAGGGCACAGAAGTAAGGTCGTCCAAGTGCAGCATTCATCTCCCACAGGTAAATGAGTAATGTTTCTCCTTGCAAAACGTCTCTGTTTTGATGCGCTTCCTTGCATTTGAATGGGCTTGCTGGATTTTAACGTGGAGGTAGACCTTGGGGTATATCTTTGGAGTTTGAGATGGCAAGTTGGACATACAGTACTTGTTGATAAAATGGAAATGTATTGGAGGTTTGATGACAGGACGTGATGTCAGAAAATTTGGATATTGAATTTACAATGTATACTTGCTCTTTTTTTCTGCCACAGGGAGCTTTTGAATGCTGCGAAGAGAGAAGACGCCGGTTTTCATCGAAGTTTTTGTTAAGTAACTGTAACCTTTTTTCCGTGTGACGTCTATCGGGGAGGGAAGGGGGGGGGGTAAGGGGGAGGTGAAACTTGTGTCACCGGCGGTGGAAGCTACCCCTGCCTGGGTCTTTGGTCTGAAATTGGGATCATATCTCCAGCTTGGGATGGAGATATGTCCTCTTTGCAGGTCTTAGCCCCAGGACGACCGTTGTGAAAGTGTGTGTGGTGGGTTGCCGGCTGTTTTGTTGCGTTCTGTTCATGTCTGTCTGTTTCGTCTCCCTATTTGTCCGGGCCCACTGTGTTCACCCCTTGTTTCAGTTCCGTTCGTCTTCGTTGAATGTTCAAAGATGCAGAGTTTTGACATTTCACTAACACTTTTTGTTTCTTCCCAGTTTTCTCTTTTCTGTGTGTGCAGATTGAAGATGAAGGGCACAGAAGTAAGGTCGTCCAAGTGCAGCATTCATCTCCCACAGGTAAATGAGTAATGTTTCTCCTTGCAAAACGTCTCTGTTTTGATGCGCTTCCTTGCATTTGAATGGGCTTGCTGGATTTTAACGTGGAGGTAGACCTTGGGGTATATCTTTGGAGTTTGAGATGGCAAGTTGGACATACAGTACTTGTTGATAAAATGGAAATGTATTGGAGGTTTGATGACAGGACGTGATGTCAGAAAATTTGGATATTGAATTTACAATGTATACTTGCTCTTTTTTTCTGCCACAGGGAGCTTTTGAATGCTGCGAAGAGAGAAGACGCCGGTTTTCATCGAAGTTTTTGTTAAGTAACTGTAACCTTTTTTCCGTGTGACGTCTATCGGGGAGGGAAGGGGGGGGGTAAGGGGGAGGTGAAACTTGTGTCACCGGCGGTGGAAGCTACCCCTGCCTGGGTCTTTGGTCTGAAATTGGGATCATATCTCCAGCTTGGGATGGAGATATGTCCTCTTTGCAGGTCTTAGCCCCAGGACGACCGTTGTGAAAGTGTGTGTGGTGGGTTGCCGGCTGTTTTGTTGCGTTCTGTTCATGTCTGTCTGTTTCGTCTCCCTATTTGTCCGGGCCCACTGTGTTCACCCCTTGTTTCAGTTCCGTTCGTCTTCGTTGAATGTTCAAAGATGCAGAGTTTTGACATTTCACTAACACTTTTTGTTTCTTCCCAGTTTTCTCTTTTCTGTGTGTGCAGATTGAAGATGAAGGGCACAGAAGTAAGGTCGTCCAAGTGCAGCATTCATCTCCCACAGGTAAATGAGTAATGTTTCTCCTTGCAAAACGTCTCTGTTTTGATGCGCTTCCTTGCATTTGAATGGGCTTGCTGGATTTTAACGTGGAGGTAGACCTTGGGGTATATCTTTGGAGTTTGAGATGGCAAGTTGGACATACAGTACTTGTTGATAAAATGGAAATGTATTGGAGGTTTGATGACAGGACGTGATGTCAGAAAATTTGGATATTGAATTTACAATGTATACTTGCTCTTTTTTTCTGCCACAGGGAGCTTTTGAATGCTGCGAAGAGAGAAGACGCCGGTTTTCATCGAAGTTTTTGTTAAGTAACTGTAACCTTTTTTCCGTGTGACGTCTATCGGGGAGGGAAGGGGGGGGGGTAAGGGGGAGGTGAAACTTGTGTCACCGGCGGTGGAAGCTACCCCTGCCTGGGTCTTTGGTCTGAAATTGGGATCATATCTCCAGCTTGGGATGGAGATATGTCCTCTTTGCAGGTCTTAGCCCCAGGACGACCGTTGTGAAAGTGTGTGTGGTGGGTTGCCGGCTGTTTTGTTGCGTTCTGTTCATGTCTGTCTGTTTCGTCTCCCTATTTGTCCGGGCCCACTGTGTTCACCCCTTGTTTCAGTTCCGTTCGTCTTCGTTGAATGTTCAAAGATGCAGAGTTTTGACATTTCACTAACACTTTTTGTTTCTTCCCAGTTTTCTCTTTTCTGTGTGTGCAGATTGAAGATGAAGGGCACAGAAGTAAGGTCGTCCAAGTGCAGCATTCATCTCCCACAGGTAAATGAGTAATGTTTCTCCTTGCAAAACGTCTCTGTTTTGATGCGCTTCCTTGCATTTGAATGGGCTTGCTGGATTTTAACGTGGAGGTAGACCTTGGGGTATATCTTTGGAGTTTGAGATGGCAAGTTGGACATACAGTACTTGTTGATAAAATGGAAATGTATTGGAGGTTTGATGACAGGACGTGATGTCAGAAAATTGGATATTGAATTTACAATGTATACTTGCTCTTTTTTTCTGCCACAGGGAGCTTTTGAATGCTGCGAAGAGAGAAGACGCCGGTTTTCATCGAAGTTTTTGTTAAGTAACTGTAACCTTTTTTCCGTGTGACGTCTATCGGGGAGGGAAGGGGGGGGGGTAAGGGGGAGGTGAAACTTGTGTCACCGGCGGTGGAAGCTACCCCTGCCTGGGTCTTTGGTCTGAAATTGGGATCATATCTCCAGCTTGGGATGGAGATATGTCCTCTTTGCAGGTCTTAGCCCCAGGACGACCGTTGTGAAAGTGTGTGTGGTGGGTTGCCGGCTGTTTTGTTGCGTTCTGTTCATGTCTGTCTGTTTCGTCTCCCTATTTGTCCGGGCCCACTGTGTTCACCCCTTGTTTCAGTTCCGTTCGTCTTCGTTGAATGTTCAAAGATGCAGAGTTTTGACATTTCACTAACACTTTTTGTTTCTTCCCAGTTTTCTCTTTTCTGTGTGTGCAGATTGAAGATGAAGGGCACAGAAGTAAGGTCGTCCAAGTGCAGCATTCATCTCCCACAGGTAAATGAGTAATGTTTCTCCTTGCAAAACGTCTCTGTTTTGATGCGCTTCCTTGCATTTGAATGGGCTTGCTGGATTTTAACGTGGAGGTAGACCTTGGGGTATATCTTTGGAGTTTGAGATGGCAAGTTGGACATACAGTACTTGTTGATAAAATGGAAATGTATTGGAGGTTTGATGACAGGACGTGATGTCAGAAAATTTGGATATTGAATTTACAATGTATACTTGCTCTTTTTTTCTGCCACAGGGAGCTTTTGAATGCTGCGAAGAGAGAAGACGCCGGTTTTCATCGAAGTTTTTGTTAAGTAACTGTAACCTTTTTTCCGTGTGACGTCTATCGGGGAGGGAAGGGGGGGGGGTAAGGGGGAGGTGAAACTTGTGTCACCGGCGGTGGAAGCTACCCCTGCCTGGGTCTTTGGTCTGAAATTGGGATCATATCTCCAGCTTGGGATGGAGATATGTCCTCTTTGCAGGTCTTAGCCCCAGGACGACCGTTGTGAAAGTGTGTGTGGTGGGTTGCCGGCTGTTTTGTTGCGTTCTGTTCATGTCTGTCTGTTTCGTCTCCCTATTTGTCCGGGCCCACTGTGTTCACCCCTTGTTTCAGTTCCGTTCGTCTTCGTTGAATGTTCAAAGATGCAGAGTTTTGACATTTCACTAACACTTTTTGTTTCTTCCCAGTTTTCTCTTTTCTGTGTGTGCAGATTGAAGATGAAGGGCACAGAAGTAAGGTCGTCCAAGTGCAGCATTCATCTCCCACAGGTAAATGAGTAATGTTTCTCCTTGCAAAACGTCTCTGTTTTGATGCGCTTCCTTGCATTTGAATGGGCTTGCTGGATTTTAACGTGGAGGTAGACCTTGGGGTATATCTTTGGAGTTTGAGATGGCAAGTTGGACATACAGTACTTGTTGATAAAATGGAAATGTATTGGAGGTTTGATGACAGGACGTGATGTCAGAAAATTTGGATATTGAATTTACAATGTATACTTGCTCTTTTTTTCTGCCACAGGGAGCTTTTGAATGCTGCGAAGAGAGAAGACGCCGGTTTTCATCGAAGTTTTTGTTAAGTAACTGTAACCTTTTTTCCGTGTGACGTCTATCGGGGAGGGAAGGGGGGGGGTAAGGGGGAGGTGAAACTTGTGTCACCGGCGGTGGAAGCTACCCCTGCCTGGGTCTTTGGTCTGAAATTGGGATCATATCTCCAGCTTGGGATGGAGATATGTCCTCTTTGCAGGTCTTAGCCCCAGGACGACCGTTGTGAAAGTGTGTGTGGTGGGTTGCCGGCTGTTTTGTTGCGTTCTGTTCATGTCTGTCTGTTTCGTCTCCCTATTTGTCCGGGCCCACTGTGTTCACCCCTTGTTTCAGTTCCGTTCGTCTTCGTTGAATGTTCAAAGATGCAGAGTTTTGACATTTCACTAACACTTTTTGTTTCTTCCCAGTTTTCTCTTTTCTGTGTGTGCAGATTGAAGATGAAGGGCACAGAAGTAAGGTCGTCCAAGTGCAGCATTCATCTCCCACAGGTAAATGAGTAATGTTTCTCCTTGCAAAACGTCTCTGTTTTGATGCGCTTCCTTGCATTTGAATGGGCTTGCTGGATTTTAACGTGGAGGTAGACCTTGGGGTATATCTTTGGAGTTTGAGATGGCAAGTTGGACATACAGTACTTGTTGATAAAATGGAAATGTATTGGAGGTTTGATGACAGGACGTGATGTCAGAAAATTTGGATATTGAATTTACAATGTATACTTGCTCTTTTTTTCTGCCACAGGGAGCTTTTGAATGCTGCGAAGAGAGAAGACGCCGGTTTTCATCGAAGTTTTTGTTAAGTAACTGTAACCTTTTTTCCGTGTGACGTCTATCGGGGAGGGAAGGGGGGGGGTAAGGGGGAGGTGAAACTTGTGTCACCGGCGGTGGAAGCTACCCCTGCCTGGGTCTTTGGTCTGAAATTGGGATCATATCTCCAGCTTGGGATGGAGATATGTCCTCTTTGCAGGTCTTAGCCCCAGGACGACCGTTGTGAAAGTGTGTGTGGTGGGTTGCCGGCTGTTTTGTTGCGTTCTGTTCATGTCTGTCTGTTTCGTCTCCCTATTTGTCCGGGCCCACTGTGTTCACCCCTTGTTTCAGTTCCGTTCGTCTTCGTTGAATGTTCAAAGATGCAGAGTTTTGACATTTCACTAACACTTTTTGTTTCTTCCCAGTTTTCTCTTTTCTGTGTGTGCAGATTGAAGATGAAGGGCACAGAAGTAAGGTCGTCCAAGTGCAGCATTCATCTCCCACAGGTAAATGAGTAATGTTTCTCCTTGCAAAACGTCTCTGTTTTGATGCGCTTCCTTGCATTTGAATGGGCTTGCTGGATTTTAACGTGGAGGTAGACCTTGGGGTATATCTTTGGAGTTTGAGATGGCAAGTTGGACATACAGTACTTGTTGATAAAATGGAAATGTATTGGAGGTTTGATGACAGGACGTGATGTCAGAAAATTGGATATTGAATTTACAATGTATACTTGCTCTTTTTTTCTGCCACAGGGAGCTTTTGAATGCTGCGAAGAGAGAAGACGCCGGTTTTCATCGAAGTTTTTGTTAAGTAACTGTAACCTTTTTTCCGTGTGACGTCTATCGGGGAGGGAAGGGGGGGGGGTAAGGGGGAGGTGAAACTTGTGTCACCGGCGGTGGAAGCTACCCCTGCCTGGGTCTTTGGTCTGAAATTGGGATCATATCTCCAGCTTGGGATGGAGATATGTCCTCTTTGCAGGTCTTAGCCCCAGGACGACCGTTGTGAAAGTGTGTGTGGTGGGTTGCCGGCTGTTTTGTTGCGTTCTGTTCATGTCTGTCTGTTTCGTCTCCCTATTTGTCCGGGCCCACTGTGTTCACCCCTTGTTTCAGTTCCGTTCGTCTTCGTTGAATGTTCAAAGATGCAGAGTTTTGACATTTCACTAACACTTTTTGTTTCTTCCCAGTTTTCTCTTTTCTGTGTGTGCAGATTGAAGATGAAGGGCACAGAAGTAAGGTCGTCCAAGTGCAGCATTCATCTCCCACAGGTAAATGAGTAATGTTTCTCCTTGCAAAACGTCTCTGTTTTGATGCGCTTCCTTGCATTTGAATGGGCTTGCTGGATTTTAACGTGGAGGTAGACCTTGGGGTATATCTTTGGAGTTTGAGATGGCAAGTTGGACATACAGTACTTGTTGATAAAATGGAAATGTATTGGAGGTTTGATGACAGGACGTGATGTCAGAAAATTGGATATTGAATTTACAATGTATACTTGCTCTTTTTTTCTGCCACAGGGAGCTTTTGAATGCTGCGAAGAGAGAAGACGCCGGTTTTCATCGAAGTTTTTGTTAAGTAACTGTAACCTTTTTTCCGTGTGACGTCTATCGGGGAGGGAAGGGGGGGGGTAAGGGGGAGGTGAAACTTGTGTCACCGGCGGTGGAAGCTACCCCTGCCTGGGTCTTTGGTCTGAAATTGGGATCATATCTCCAGCTTGGGATGGAGATATGTCCTCTTTGCAGGTCTTAGCCCCAGGACGACCGTTGTGAAAGTGTGTGTGGTGGGTTGCCGGCTGTTTTGTTGCGTTCTGTTCATGTCTGTCTGTTTCGTCTCCCTATTTGTCCGGGCCCACTGTGTTCACCCCTTGTTTCAGTTCCGTTCGTCTTCGTTGAATGTTCAAAGATGCAGAGTTTTGACATTTCACTAACACTTTTTGTTTCTTCCCAGTTTTCTCTTTTCTGTGTGTGCAGATTGAAGATGAAGGGCACAGAAGTAAGGTCGTCCAAGTGCAGCATTCATCTCCCACAGGTAAATGAGTAATGTTTCTCCTTGCAAAACGTCTCTGTTTTGATGCGCTTCCTTGCATTTGAATGGGCTTGCTGGATTTTAACGTGGAGGTAGACCTTGGGGTATATCTTTGGAGTTTGAGATGGCAAGTTGGACATACAGTACTTGTTGATAAAATGGAAATGTATTGGAGGTTTGATGACAGGACGTGATGTCAGAAAATTGGATATTGAATTTACAATGTATACTTGCTCTTTTTTTCTGCCACAGGGAGCTTTTGAATGCTGCGAAGAGAGAAGACGCCGGTTTTCATCGAAGTTTTTGTTAAGTAACTGTAACCTTTTTTCCGTGTGACGTCTATCGGGGAGGGAAGGGGGGGGGGTAAGGGGGAGGTGAAACTTGTGTCACCGGCGGTGGAAGCTACCCCTGCCTGGGTCTTTGGTCTGAAATTGGGATCATATCTCCAGCTTGGGATGGAGATATGTCCTCTTTGCAGGTCTTAGCCCCAGGACGACCGTTGTGAAAGTGTGTGTGGTGGGTTGCCGGCTGTTTTGTTGCGTTCTGTTCATGTCTGTCTGTTTCGTCTCCCTATTTGTCCGGGCCCACTGTGTTCACCCCTTGTTTCAGTTCCGTTCGTCTTCGTTGAATGTTCAAAGATGCAGAGTTTTGACATTTCACTAACACTTTTTGTTTCTTCCCAGTTTTCTCTTTTCTGTGTGTGCAGATTGAAGATGAAGGGCACAGAAGTAAGGTCGTCCAAGTGCAGCATTCATCTCCCACAGGTAAATGAGTAATGTTTCTCCTTGCAAAACGTCTCTGTTTTGATGCGCTTCCTTGCATTTGAATGGGCTTGCTGGATTTTAACGTGGAGGTAGACCTTGGGGTATATCTTTGGAGTTTGAGATGGCAAGTTGGACATACAGTACTTGTTGATAAAATGGAAATGTATTGGAGGTTTGATGACAGGACGTGATGTCAGAAAATTTGGATATTGAATTTACAATGTATACTTGCTCTTTTTTTCTGCCACAGGGAGCTTTTGAATGCTGCGAAGAGAGAAGACGCCGGTTTTCATCGAAGTTTTTGTTAAGTAACTGTAACCTTTTTTCCGTGTGACGTCTATCGGGGAGGGAAGGGGGGGGGTAAGGGGGAGGTGAAACTTGTGTCACCGGCGGTGGAAGCTACCCCTGCCTGGGTCTTTGGTCTGAAATTGGGATCATATCTCCAGCTTGGGATGGAGATATGTCCTCTTTGCAGGTCTTAGCCCCAGGACGACCGTTGTGAAAGTGTGTGTGGTGGGTTGCCGGCTGTTTTGTTGCGTTCTGTTCATGTCTGTCTGTTTCGTCTCCCTATTTGTCCGGGCCCACTGTGTTCACCCCTTGTTTCAGTTCCGTTCGTCTTCGTTGAATGTTCAAAGATGCAGAGTTTTGACATTTCACTAACACTTTTTGTTTCTTCCCAGTTTTCTCTTTTCTGTGTGTGCAGATTGAAGATGAAGGGCACAGAAGTAAGGTCGTCCAAGTGCAGCATTCATCTCCCACAGGTAAATGAGTAATGTTTCTCCTTGCAAAACGTCTCTGTTTTGATGCGCTTCCTTGCATTTGAATGGGCTTGCTGGATTTTAACGTGGAGGTAGACCTTGGGGTATATCTTTGGAGTTTGAGATGGCAAGTTGGACATACAGTACTTGTTGATAAAATGGAAATGTATTGGAGGTTTGATGACAGGACGTGATGTCAGAAAATTGGGATATTGAATTTACAATGTATACTTGCTCTTTTTTTCTGCCACAGGGAGCTTTTGAATGCTGCGAAGAGAGAAGACGCCGGTTTTCATCGAAGTTTTTGTTAAGTAACTGTAACCTTTTTTCCGTGTGACGTCTATCGGGGAGGGAAGGGGGGGGGGGTAAGGGGGAGGTGAAACTTGTGTCACCGGCGGTGGAAGCTACCCCTGCCTGGGTCTTTGGTCTGAAATTGGGATCATATCTCCAGCTTGGGATGGAGATATGTCCTCTTTGCAGGTCTTAGCCCCAGGACGACCGTTGTGAAAGTGTGTGTGGTGGGTTGCCGGCTGTTTTGTTGCGTTCTGTTCATGTCTGTCTGTTTCGTCTCCCTATTTGTCCGGGCCCACTGTGTTCACCCCTTGTTTCAGTTCCGTTCGTCTTCGTTGAATGTTCAAAGATGCAGAGTTTTGACATTTCACTAACACTTTTTGTTTCTTCCCAGTTTTCTCTTTTCTGTGTGTGCAGATTGAAGATGAAGGGCACAGAAGTAAGGTCGTCCAAGTGCAGCATTCATCTCCCACAGGTAAATGAGTAATGTTTCTCCTTGCAAAACGTCTCTGTTTTGATGCGCTTCCTTGCATTTGAATGGGCTTGCTGGATTTTAACGTGGAGGTAGACCTTGGGGTATATCTTTGGAGTTTGAGATGGCAAGTTGGACATACAGTACTTGTTGATAAAATGGAAATGTATTGGAGGTTTGATGACAGGACGTGATGTCAGAAAATTTGGATATTGAATTTACAATGTATACTTGCTCTTTTTTTCTGCCACAGGGAGCTTTTGAATGCTGCGAAGAGAGAAGACGCCGGTTTTCATCGAAGTTTTTGTTAAGTAACTGTAACCTTTTTTCCGTGTGACGTCTATCGGGGAGGGAAGGGGGGGGGTAAGGGGGAGGTGAAACTTGTGTCACCGGCGGTGGAAGCTACCCCTGCCTGGGTCTTTGGTCTGAAATTGGGATCATATCTCCAGCTTGGGATGGAGATATGTCCTCTTTGCAGGTCTTAGCCCCAGGACGACCGTTGTGAAAGTGTGTGTGGTGGGTTGCCGGCTGTTTTGTTGCGTTCTGTTCATGTCTGTCTGTTTCGTCTCCCTATTTGTCCGGGCCCACTGTGTTCACCCCTTGTTTCAGTTCCGTTCGTCTTCGTTGAATGTTCAAAGATGCAGAGTTTTGACATTTCACTAACACTTTTTGTTTCTTCCCAGTTTTCTCTTTTCTGTGTGTGCAGATTGAAGATGAAGGGCACAGAAGTAAGGTCGTCCAAGTGCAGCATTCATCTCCCACAGGTAAATGAGTAATGTTTCTCCTTGCAAAACGTCTCTGTTTTGATGCGCTTCCTTGCATTTGAATGGGCTTGCTGGATTTTAACGTGGAGGTAGACCTTGGGGTATATCTTTGGAGTTTGAGATGGCAAGTTGGACATACAGTACTTGTTGATAAAATGGAAATGTATTGGAGGTTTGATGACAGGACGTGATGTCAGAAAATTGGATATTGAATTTACAATGTATACTTGCTCTTTTTTTCTGCCACAGGGAGCTTTTGAATGCTGCGAAGAGAGAAGACGCCGGTTTTCATCGAAGTTTTTGTTAAGTAACTGTAACCTTTTTCCGTGTGACGTCTATCGGGGAGGGAAGGGGGGGGTAAGGGGGAGGTGAAACTTGTGTCACCGGCGGTGGAAGCTACCCCTGCCTGGGTCTTTGGTCTGAAATTGGGATCATATCTCCAGCTTGGGATGGAGATATGTCCTCTTTGCAGGTCTTAGCCCCAGGACGACCGTTGTGAAAGTGTGTGTGGTGGGTTGCCGGCTGTTTTGTTGCGTTCTGTTCATGTCTGTCTGTTTCGTCTCCCTATTTGTCCGGGCCCACTGTGTTCACCCCTTGTTTCAGTTCCGTTCGTCTTCGTTGAATGTTCAAAGATGCAGAGTTTTGACATTTCACTAACACTTTTTGTTTCTTCCCAGTTTTCTCTTTTCTGTGTGTGCAGATTGAAGATGAAGGGCACAGAAGTAAGGTCGTCCAAGTGCAGCATTCATCTCCCACAGGTAAATGAGTAATGTTTCTCCTTGCAAAACGTCTCTGTTTTGATGCGCTTCCTTGCATTTGAATGGGCTTGCTGGATTTTAACGTGGAGGTAGACCTTGGGGTATATCTTTGGAGTTTGAGATGGCAAGTTGGACATACAGTACTTGTTGATAAAATGGAAATGTATTGGAGGTTTGATGACAGGACGTGATGTCAGAAAATTGGATATTGAATTTACAATGTATACTTGCTCTTTTTTTCTGCCACAGGGAGCTTTTGAATGCTGCGAAGAGAGAAGACGCCGGTTTTCATCGAAGTTTTTGTTAAGTAACTGTAACCTTTTTTCCGTGTGACGTCTATCGGGGAGGGAAGGGGGGGGGGGTAAGGGGGAGGTGAAACTTGTGTCACCGGCGGTGGAAGCTACCCCTGCCTGGGTCTTTGGTCTGAAATTGGGATCATATCTCCAGCTTGGGATGGAGATATGTCCTCTTTGCAGGTCTTAGCCCCAGGACGACCGTTGTGAAAGTGTGTGTGGTGGGTTGCCGGCTGTTTTGTTGCGTTCTGTTCATGTCTGTCTGTTTCGTCTCCCTATTTGTCCGGGCCCACTGTGTTCACCCCTTGTTTCAGTTCCGTTCGTCTTCGTTGAATGTTCAAAGATGCAGAGTTTTGACATTTCACTAACACTTTTTGTTTCTTCCCAGTTTTCTCTTTTCTGTGTGTGCAGATTGAAGATGAAGGGCACAGAAGTAAGGTCGTCCAAGTGCAGCATTCATCTCCCACAGGTAAATGAGTAATGTTTCTCCTTGCAAAACGTCTCTGTTTTGATGCGCTTCCTTGCATTTGAATGGGCTTGCTGGATTTTAACGTGGAGGTAGACCTTGGGGTATATCTTTGGAGTTTGAGATGGCAAGTTGGACATACAGTACTTGTTGATAAAATGGAAATGTATTGGAGGTTTGATGACAGGACGTGATGTCAGAAAATTTGGATATTGAATTTACAATGTATACTTGCTCTTTTTTTCTGCCACAGGGAGCTTTTGAATGCTGCGAAGAGAGAAGACGCCGGTTTTCATCGAAGTTTTTGTTAAGTAACTGTAACCTTTTTTCCGTGTGACGTCTATCGGGGAGGGAAGGGGGGGGGGTAAGGGGGAGGTGAAACTTGTGTCACCGGCGGTGGAAGCTACCCCTGCCTGGGTCTTTGGTCTGAAATTGGGATCATATCTCCAGCTTGGGATGGAGATATGTCCTCTTTGCAGGTCTTAGCCCCAGGACGACCGTTGTGAAAGTGTGTGTGGTGGGTTGCCGGCTGTTTTGTTGCGTTCTGTTCATGTCTGTCTGTTTCGTCTCCCTATTTGTCCGGGCCCACTGTGTTCACCCCTTGTTTCAGTTCCGTTCGTCTTCGTTGAATGTTCAAAGATGCAGAGTTTTGACATTTCACTAACACTTTTTGTTTCTTCCCAGTTTTCTCTTTTCTGTGTGTGCAGATTGAAGATGAAGGGCACAGAAGTAAGGTCGTCCAAGTGCAGCATTCATCTCCCACAGGTAAATGAGTAATGTTTCTCCTTGCAAAACGTCTCTGTTTTGATGCGCTTCCTTGCATTTGAATGGGCTTGCTGGATTTTAACGTGGAGGTAGACCTTGGGGTATATCTTTGGAGTTTGAGATGGCAAGTTGGACATACAGTACTTGTTGATAAAATGGAAATGTATTGGAGGTTTGATGACAGGACGTGATGTCAGAAAATTGGGATATTGAATTTACAATGTATACTTGCTCTTTTTTTCTGCCACAGGGAGCTTTTGAATGCTGCGAAGAGAGAAGACGCCGGTTTTCATCGAAGTTTTTGTTAAGTAACTGTAACCTTTTTTCCGTGTGACGTCTATCGGGGAGGGAAGGGGGGGGGTAAGGGGGAGGTGAAACTTGTGTCACCGCGGTGGAAGCTACCCCTGCCTGGGTCTTTGGTCTGAAATTGGGATCATATCTCCAGCTTGGGATGGAGATATGTCCTCTTTGCAGGTCTTAGCCCCAGGACGACCGTTGTGAAAGTGTGTGTGGTGGGTTGCCGGCTGTTTTGTTGCGTTCTGTTCATGTCTGTCTGTTTCGTCTCCCTATTTGTCCGGGCCCACTGTGTTCACCCCTTGTTTCAGTTCCGTTCGTCTTCGTTGAATGTTCAAAGATGCAGAGTTTTGACATTTCACTAACACTTTTGTTTTCTTCCCAGTTTTCTCTTTTCTGTGTGTGCAGATTGAAGATGAAGGGCACAGAAGTAAGGTCGTCCAAGTGCAGCATTCATCTCCCACAGGTAAATGAGTAATGTTTCTCCTTGCAAAACGTCTCTGTTTTTGATGCGCTTCCTTGCATTTGAATGGGCTTGCTGGATTTTAACGTGGAGGTAGACCTTGGGGTATATCTTTGGAGTTTGAGATGGCAAGTTGGACATACAGTACTTGTTGATAAAATGGAAATGTATTGGAGGTTTGATGACAGGACGTGATGTCAGAAAATTGGGATATTGAATTTACAATGTATACTTGCTCTTTTTTCTGCCACAGGGAGCTTTTGAATGCTGCGAAGAGAGAAGACGCCGGTTTTCATCGAAGTTTTTGTTAAGTAACTGTAACCTTTTTTCCGTGTGACGTCTATCGGGGAGGGAAGGGGGGGGTAAGGGGGAGGTGAAACTTGTGTCACCGGCGGTGGAAGCTACCCCTGCCTGGGTCTTTGGTCTGAAATTGGGATCATATCTCCAGCTTGGGATGGAGATATGTCCTCTTTGCAGGTCTTAGCCCCAGGACGACCGTTGTGAAAGTGTGTGTGGTGGGTTGCCGGCTGTTTTTGTTGCGTTCTGTTCATGTCTGTCTGTTTCGTCTCCCTATTTGTCCGGGCCCACTGTGTTCACCCCTTGTTTCAGTTCCGTTCGTCTTCGTTGAATGTTCAAAGATGCAGAGTTTTGACATTTCACTAACACTTTTTGTTTCTTCCCAGTTTTCTCTTTTCTGTGTGTGCAGATTGAAGATGAAGGGCACAGAAGTAAGGTCGTCCAAGTGCAGCATTCATCTCCCACAGGTAAATGAGTAATGTTTCTCCTTGCAAAACGTCTCTGTTTTGATGCGCTTCCTTGCATTTGAATGGGCTTGCTGGATTTTAACGTGGAGGTAGACCTTGGGGTATATCTTTGGAGTTTGAGATGGCAAGTTGGACATACAGTACTTGTTGATAAAATGGAAATGTATTGGAGGTTTGATGACAGGACGTGATGTCAGAAAATTGGATATTGAATTTACAATGTATACTTGCTCTTTTTTTCTGCCACAGGGAGCTTTTGAATGCTGCGAAGAGAGAAGACGCCGGTTTTCATCGAAGTTTTTGTTAAGTAACTGTAACCTTTTTTCCGTGTGACGTCTATCGGGGAGGGAAGGGGGGGGGGTAAGGGGGAGGTGAAACTTGTGTCACCGGCGGTGGAAGCTACCCCTGCCTGGGTCTTTGGTCTGAAATTGGGATCATATCTCCAGCTTGGGATGGAGATATGTCCTCTTTGCAGGTCTTAGCCCCAGGACGACCGTTTGTGAAAGTGTGTGTGGTGGGTTGCCGGCTGTTTTGTTGCGTTCTGTTCATGTCTGTCTGTTTCGTCTCCCTATTTGTCCGGGCCCACTGTGTTCACCCCTTGTTTCAGTTCCGTTCGTCTCGTTGAATGTTCAAAGATGCAGAGTTTTGACATTTCACTAACACTTTTTGTTTCTTCCCAGTTTTCTCTTTTCTGTGTGTGCAGATTGAAGATGAAGGGCACAGAAGTAAGGTCGTCCAAGTGCAGCATTCATCTCCCACAGGTAAATGAGTAATGTTTCTCCTTGCAAAACGTCTCTGTTTTGATGCGCTTCCTTGCATTTGAATGGGCTTGCTGGATTTTAACGTGGAGGTAGACCTTGGGGTATATCTTTGGAGTTTGAGATGGCAAGTTGGACATACAGTACTTGTTGATAAAATGGAAATGTATTGGAGGTTTGATGACAGGACGTGATGTCAGAAAATTGGGATATTGAATTTACAATGTATACTTGCTCTTTTTTCTGCCACAGGGAGCTTTTGAATGCTGCGAAGAGAGAAGACGCCGGTTTTCATCGAAGTTTTTGTTAAGTAACTGTAACCTTTTTTCCGTGTGACGTCTATCGGGGAGGGAAGGGGGGGGGTAAGGGGAGGTGAAACTTGTGTCACGGCGGTGGAAGCTACCCTGCCTGGGTCTTTGGTCTGAAATTGGATCATATCTCCAGCTTGGGATGGAGATATGTCCTCTTTGCAGGTCTTAGCCCCTAGAAAAGACTCGAGTTGAAATCGTAATCTTTTCAATGAGGGAATAAATGTGTGTGCTTGTTGGTCGATATTAAACACTGTTCAACACCGGCTTGGAGTCTGGATGATGATACTGACCGGAGCCAAAGGCAAGGGTCGTTATCAGCATCCAGACTCAACCGGTCTTAAACAAAGTGTAGAATACCGGCCAAGCACATATTTATTTCCATTCATAAATACCTCTTCGGTCAAAAAATCTAAACTTTTGGGCCAAAAGTCAAAGGTAGTTAAAACTTATAGATTTCTTACAATTTTGTCAACAATTTTACTACACTTTTTTTTCTCGAAAACGCCCATCTAGCTATTTCATGTTATGTCCCTTTACATGGGTCAACTGTCGTAGGTCAACCAGCCCTAGTGTCAACATATCTAAACTCAACTTTGATTGGCTGGCCCGTGGGGTCGCATACAATTTGCATGTTCGGATATCAGACATTCGTAGTGAGGCTCTGTAAACATGATCGTTTGATCCTCGGACTACCCAGGAGGCTAGTTTTACCACTCAACTTGAAGCAGCTGATATTTGTATAATAAGAGCTCAATGGTAGTTGCCCCAGTCTAGTCTTGGGAAGGTCTATGTACATTGTTTCAAGTTGAAGCTCATGAGATTGATCAGTTGACATTCATGACATTGAATATTGTATAGATTAGGGATAGGCAATGTGGCAATATTTATGAGGTTGGTACCTAGACAGGCTTGTAGGGGCATCAAGGTCTGCATATGCAAACGCGCCCCCCCCCCCCCCCCCCCACACACACACAAGAAATAAAATCCACATTTTGCTGAATATTTTTGTGAAGTAATTTGGCTCATCTATTACTTTCACCACTGCCTTTAAAAGATTACCTGCAACCATGATGCTTCAACTGAATAAAAATGACATAATAGTGCCATCCAGAGACTAATGTAATCAAGCCCCCCCCCCCTTCCTTGAGTTTGTCAAACTGCAAGTCTTACCCAATTATATGTTGGTCTGGTGTCTTTACCCCCCCCCCCCCCCCCTCGTGCATACATGCCTGGTATTGGCTCAACTGTGGCTTCTATTAGTGATTTCTTGATTGGTCAAAACATTCAACACGGTGGCACTGTGTGTAACAAACTAACAGACATGTATGTTGTACATATGTGCTTATCTTCAACCAAATTTGAATTCTTATACTGATAGGTTGATACATGAAACAGGCATGCAACTCAAAATTTACAAGAAAAGGAGGAAATTCCAACCACACAAGCCTTTGTACAGTATTTTTCAAAAAATTGTAATGGCATTCATGAGAAGAAAAGAAAGAAGGAAATCAGCAGATCCAAGGAAAAATTGCATGCCTGATGGCAACAACAGTGTTATTATCCCATAATGGGCCACACTGCACCACACAACGCAAGACGCTTGCTGCACGTACGTATGTGGTAGATGAAAGCTGAAACGTGACGACAGCGTACACGTAACTGTGCATGAAGTGTGCTGGAAGATGAATTGTTAAACCCACTCACACTCATGGAACACACAAAATAAAGCGCTTGAATGCCAATCACAAATTTGTTCTGAAAGCTTGCATAGATCCTTTTAATATTCTACATTTAATTCCAAAATCCTTCACCATAAAAATAAAGTCCTTAAAATAGCCAACTTATTTTAAAAAGTATTTCACTGCAAAAATTCCAAAAGATATTAACAGTTGCATAAAATAATCTCTCTGTTCAATCCTTACTGCCAAGCATATCAATAGGGCTCACTCAATGACGGTCATCTCTTGATTGCTTATTTTACGCAATCAAGCACGCATTGCGCAGTGTTAAAAATGTTCCAAACACACGCGCTTCTTGCTTGAAATGTGTTTGAAATACGACACAGCCGATGTGCGTTATTCAGTTGATGCTCAAAATGTTGATGCATGTGGCTGGTCTGTAGGAAATGACGTCATTTGAATGAGACCTATTGATATTGGACACCAATATAAGATTGTATGGTAGAATACATGTGACTTCATTGCATACACTACTTTGTACATCTCTCCTACATTAGAACAACATGCAGGACATGACCCCAATACATGTACTTTTTGTGCATAGTTAATTGGAATAACAAGCTTGACACAAATGTTTGGAACAACAAATGGGTATTGAAGGACAACTTGCAAACTAGATGGTGAGAAGAGGGCACTATTTACCATTCTGAAATGAACAGGACTGTTCATGTAGTCATCGAGGACAAAACGTGGACATCTGCGTTTCTGCTGTCAGAATAGCAGATTGAGTATTTTTTGAATGGTTCATTTTGTTCTGCTTTCCCGCCTTTGTGCTACCATAAATGCAGAATTTACTGTTTAATAAAATCCACTGTAGTGCTTTTATGCTACCTGAAATGCAGATTTTGCTTTTCCTCCCTTGCTGGAGGGAGAAAAAGTGGACATCTGCTTTTCTCTTGTTCAAAAATCAGATCAAACCGTTTCTGACGTTTCCATTTCCTGCTTTTGTGCTACCCAAAATGTATATTTTTGTTTTTTGCTTTTCTCATTTCTTAGAACCAGAAAAGCAAAACGAACCTTTGGTAACTACCATTTGTATTCTGCTTTTGGTTAAAAGGAAAATGAAACGGTGCTTCTGAGAAAAATAAGCACCGTTTCATTTTTCTTTGAGTGTAGGTTAACAGGGTTTTTTAGGCGTTCCCCCTTAAAGAGCTTCCACATCACAAAGTTACAAAATGAAAAATGTATTGTCGGAAAATGGCCATACTTCTGTTATCTGCTCTTCTGACAGCAGAAAAGCGATGTCCACTTTGTGTCCTCCTTGGGCCTTACCATAGTGTACCCAAAGTATCGCATTTGAGAAGTCTTTGCTGTGCGCAGTAAACCCATATGTGAGCTGCACAAGCATTACTTCAATAACATCTGAACATACTGGCATGCAATTTCAGTAGTTATTGCCTCCATTTTAAACAGATTCAATTTCAAAACATTGACTATTTTGGCAGTATACATTGCCCCCACAATATAATGGAGCCTTTTCATGTCAAGGTTCCTGTGAGATAACAAATACAACAAACTCTCTCCAGTTTTAAGTAACCAAAGTAACTGTACATGTGGGCATTGTTATGTTAGTACTGTTACTATTCTACGCAGAACAACCGGCCATTCGTACTAAAGTGACAAAGTGACATCAGTTCTCACGTAGCACATGAACAAAAAGGAGCCTTTTTCTCTAAATGTTTGAAATCGTTCACAAGAACAGCGAATACAGCAGCTGAACTATCAGCATGCTAGCATCGGTGGATTTATAGGATCTCCTCCAACTGTTTCTAATCTTAAGTTGTCAGACAAGTCAATTATTAATAACATCAGACATACATGCACTGTTCTTGTGAATATCAGATTTTTGACCCAGGGTGGCAAAAAGGTTCACTTTTTCTATTCACTTGGCACAATAAAATGTTTATGCATAGGCCTTGGTGGGAAAGACAATAGCAACGAAGTCCTATGTCCAATTTGATTGAAAGTTTGATAAGGTTTCCCTGTATTCTCAAGATGTACAGTATCCACTCAGCTATAACTTCAACAGGTAAGTTGTTATGGATCTAACTTAAGATTTGGAGCAATTTTGTTTTTGCTTCAAAAAAAAAAACCCAAAAGGCACAAATATCACAAGATCCTATGCATCTTCAAACAGAGAATGAGGCTTCCCAAAGTTATAAGTCATTTGATCAAATGTGGAGACACAGTGAGGGGTGATTGTGTGTATTACTAGAGATTCCTGAGGTCTGTTTCCACGCCATAGATCAGAGCCTTGAGTTGAAGTAGCTCACTCTGCATCTTCTTTGATCTCTTAGCTGTCTGATGAATATTATGCAGCATGAACATATCACCATCTTCCCCAACACCCACTGTCACCTGTTCAGCATGGCAACAAAACAAGAAGGGTTTACATTACAAAGCACTGACAATGATCCAGGGCTAGGGATGTAGTTGATTCCATTCACAAGTCCACCACAAGTCCAGACACAAGTAATTCGTGAGTCCATCACAAGTCCAGGCACAAGATACACTGGATGCCTTTGTCAAAGCTCATTTGAATAGCTTGTGAGTTAAATTGGTGTTGGAGGACTTGTGGTGGACTTGCAGGGACTAGTGATGGACTCGACTACATCCCTGCAATGATGTCCTTGCAATCTTGATTTCAGTGACAACATCATTATGGACTAAGATGACATAACATCTCACTAACAGAATCTGCTTCTTGATTTAGTCAAGAGCACGTTTCATGGAATGCACCATTTTACTTTATATAATCGACATACAGATCGTTGTCATTTGATTGGTGGAACTCACATCATGTGGCATTCGTTATTGCTCCCATTCACGCCGGGGCTCAAAAAGTCCCATTCGCCTATGGGGAATGGGAAATACTATTGAACAGTTAGGATCATTCTTGTTCCATGACGCAGTTGTATGCAAATGCATGCTGGTGTGCGCGTTTAGCATTGCACGTAGCCAGCGTTGGGTTCAAACATTTTCGTGAAGGGGTGGTTTGGAAGAGAAAAATACATTTTCAACCAATTTTATATTGAAATAAAAGTTCAAATATCAAATGACAAGGATCTATGTGTCAGTTATATAAAACAAATATAAAAGTTCGACATGTTTTTGTACATGGTGGAAGTGTGGCCTTTATTTATGGAGGTAGTCCAGTAAAATGGCCACATATGGGGCTAAGCATGACCCAGCCTTTGGGGTACTTGTTCGCAGAGTCCGCACCACGATCTGCATGAACTGCACTATAGCTGACCAACATAGGAAAGTAGAAAACAGCAACGGACAAATGCAAACTAACAACATGTGGCTGCCTCAGGGCTCACTTGTGCCCAGAGGAGTTTCGGACTACTAGTTCTCAAACTTATGAGAAAAGGACTCCCAAGTGACTGGTATTCGCAATCAATCCAGGAACCACACACTAAACACAATGAAGCCACTTGACAACATGGTGGTGATTGCTGATAGTAGATTGAGTAGATTGAGATAACAATCTGCAATTTAATAAAGCAGAAAAAACACTAATAAGAAAACTATAATAAAAGTACATGGAAAAGTCTAATCTATTAAACATGGCAAGTTGAGTCCAAAAATGTGAAGTCTGATTTGTCAAATCTAAACACTATTTGCAGTTCAATCTGTTTTTTGCTGAATAAATAATCAACTGTAAAATCTCAGAAAATCCACTGAATTCTGTCTCTAAACTTATTAAAAGTAACTCATAAAATCAAGGAAAATGCTTCTTACCAAAATGGGGTCTTTCAAGGTCCACAAAGAGTGAATAAAGTGATGAAACTTGAAGAACTAAATCGCAATGAGTATGAAAACACTTGTCTCTGAAATCACATGGTCAGTAAATATGGCTGCCCATTGTTTATGTGGCAAGATTATGTGGTACTTGTACCCACACAAGGTCTCTGTATGCACATAGGAAGTGCACAAGGTCACTCTGGTGGTGGGAAGGAGGCTACTTAATGTAACACATAAGTGGGCTCTTTCACTATTATAAGGTGAACATTAACTGTAGGCTCTTTCACTAAATATGAAGTAATACTCTAAAAATGGAATTCTAAATTTAAACTATGAAAAACTTGTTCAGAAAATTAATAAACTTAAGACAAACTCACTGCACAGCTGCTGCAGTGACATGGCTCCTCTAACTGCATCTCGCAGTTAACAAACTAAAATCAAACCTGAACTTCAAAGATTAATGTCCATGAAAATGTTCCTTCATCTTGGTGGACGTCTTGTCTCGCACGCACTGCTCCTCAGATGCGGACTAGTGTTGGCTCGTTAAATTGGTATCTACCTACTAATGAGTAACAAGAACAGTTAAAATGTAAAGTTCATAAACTAAATAGATTGTCGTCAGCAGTGGGTCTCTTCTGGCAGGATCTTCAGTTTGGCTCTTCGGTGGGGACTTCTCTGGTCTCTTGAGCTTCAGGCTTCTCTGCGGGTACCAACAGGACAAGCTTGTGTACTGGTCTGTCAAGGAGTGATGGAGAGTGTTGCCGTCTGCCAAGGTTGTCTCGTGTGCCATCGGCCATCAAGAGCTTCACTGACCTGACTCTTCCGTCATTGCTCGGGTAGGTCTCCACTACGCGTCCCAGTGGCCACTGGTTCCTGGTCTGTTCACCTTCCTTGGAGATCACGACATCACCTACTTGTAGATCTCTTACTGGATTGACCCACTTTTTGCGCTCTTGAAGATGGTGCAGAAACTCCTTTCTCCATCTCACCCAAAACTCATTGGTCAAGTACTGGACACGTCTCCACCATTTGCGGGCATAGACATCTTCCTTCTGGAACTTTCCAGGCGGAGGCAGAACCACCTTGGGTTTCATGGTGAACAGATGATTGGGTGTCAATGGCTCTGGTGCGTCTGATGAGCAGAGATAGTCTGTCGTTAGAGGTCGTGAATTGATGATGCCTTCTACCTCAGTCATGAAGGTCCTGAAACATTCATCATCCAGTTGTGTCGTGGTTTTAAGAAGAAGACCCTCTAGTGCACGGCGTACTGTACCTATCTGTCTCTCCCACACGCCTCCCATGTGACTGGCATGCGGTGTGTTCAGCTTGAAGGGAATCCAGTCACAGTTGCTCTCTAACAGGTACTGGTGGACTCTGTCCTGCTCCATCTCAGCTAGCGCTTCTCTCAGCTCACTCCGAGCACCGATGAATGTTGTACCTTGGTCTGAACGCAGTTGACGTACAGGTCCTCTCCTGCTCTGGAATCTTGTAAGGGCATTGATGAAAGAACTTGCCGTTAAGGAATTTGCTGTCTCTAGATGAACACCTCTAGACGCCATACATGTGAACAGGACACCATAACGTTTCACTTGACTCCTACGCTCTTTCACCAAAAATGGACCGAAGTAGTCCACAGCGCAATAGGAAAATGGGGGCGCTGGCTCTAGTCGATCTACGGGTAGGTCAGACATCTTCTGTCGCTGCAGCGATCCACGCAGTTTGCGGCAGGTCACACATCTTGAGATGTAGTTGGACACAGCTGATGAACCACCAATTACCCAGTACCCTCTCTGACGTAGCTCGTTGTGTGTCATTCCTCTGCCCATGTGATTCACCTTCTCATGAATATGGCGAATCAACAACTGGGTGACATGACCTTTGTGAGGGAGAACGGCTGGATGCTTAGCTTCAATTGGAAGATTAGATCTGGCAATACGGCCACCCACTCGGATGATGCCATCGACATCTAGAAAGGGATCTAGCCGGTACAGACAACTTGTCTTCTTCAGGTAGTCATTTCTCACCCTTGCAGTCTTTCCATCGGTGACTTGCCCGATTACACCAAGTTCTTGTAGGGCCTGTAACTCGACACTGAAATGTTCATGCTGAACATTTTTGATGATTTCCATCTCTCCATTCTGTAGTTCTGCCACAGTGATTGCTTGCTTCGCAGGAGTGGAACAAACTTTCCTTTCACAAGGTTTCTTCACTACTCTGTTCCTCAACTTTGTCTTCAACCTCAGACAAAGAGCGACTGCCCTGCAAGCTCTATTCCAGGATGAAAAGCAATCAAGTCGGCTCACTTCGAAGTGATGATGTCGTGCGTTGTTCTCAGCTGTTGTCACGAAAGCTGAGACTCTTTTCACATCTGGGTCTGATTCACTCAGTGGTGCAACTACGGCTGGCTGGGGTTGAAAGGGGCCATCCTTCTGCAAGAAATCTGGACCGGATAACCAGCAGGACTTCTCTATAAGTTCCTTTGCTGTCAGACCACGTGATGCTTCGTCAGCAGGATTTTCTTTGGTGTCTACGTACATCCATCTCTCTGGGTTAGTCAGACTTCTGATTTGCTGCACTCTGTTAGCAACATAGACATGGAATCGTCTTGCTTCATTGTTTATGTATCCCAAAACAATCTTGCTGTCTGTCCAGTAATATTCGTGGAGCATCTCGTAACATAGCTCTCGTCGCAGGAATTCACTCACAGTTGCTGAGACAGTTGCTGCTGCAAGTTCTAGCCGGGGGATGGTGACGAGCTTCAGAGGGGCCACTCTGGACTTACCGACTACAAAGGAACAATGTGCCTTATTGTTCTCATCGACTAGTCGCAGGTAGGAACACTGACCATAACCATCTTGGCTTGCATCGGAAAAATGATGCAATTCAACTGCTGTCACAGTTCCAAAATCCTTGGGCTTAAAACATCGCTGGATTTGGATCTTCTCTAAGCCGAGAACCTCTAAACGCCATTTCTCCCACTCAGGTTGTAGCATCTCTGGCACTGGACTGTCCCAATCAAGTTTGTCGCGACACATCTGCTGCAAAATTCTCTTCCCTCTGAGGGTTACTGGAGCCACATAGCCATTTGGGTCATAGATCGAACTTACAGTTGAAAGTATGCCTCGTCTTGTGAATGGTCTGTCTTTCAACTCAATATGGAACTGAAAGGTGTCACTCTCGACACACCAAGTGACGCCCAGGGCTCTTTCCATTGGTAGTACATCAACCTTCAGATCTAGTTCCCTTGTACCACTGGCTCGCTCTTCTGCTGGGAATTTTTCCAACAGCTCTCTTTTGTTGGAGATGATTTTGTGCAGTTTCAACCCAGCTTTTCCACACAGATTCTGACTGGCTTTGATCAGTAATGATGCTCTTTCCACTGTGGGTAGTGACTTCAGTCCATCGTCTACGTAGAAATCATTACGAATGAAGTTTGCTGCCTCTGCACCAAACTCATCCTCTCCGTCATCTGCTGCTCTCTTCAGCCCGAAGTTGGCACAGCCTGGTGAGCTAGCGGCCCCAAACACGTGAACTTTCATTCTGTATTCGACCACTGGCTTCTCTGGATCACCATTTTCCCACCATAGGAATCGCAGCAGGTCACGGTACTTCTCTTCTACATAGAACTGATGGAACATGCTCTTCACGTCAACCATAAAGGCCACTTCCTCTTTCCTGAATCTACACAGAACACCGAGAAGACCATTAGTCAAGTCAGGACCTTGAAGGAGATGGTCGTTGAGTGAAACGCCTCCATATTTGGCTGAACAGTCGAACACCACTCTTATCTTGTCCGGCTTTTTGGGGTGATAGACTCCGGTGTGCGGCACATAGTTTACCTTTCCCTCATCAACTTCCAGTTGGTCTAGGGGGACTCTCTCTGCAGACTTTGGGATAACATCTTTCATGAACTCCCTGTAGTCTTCACGAAACTTCACATTCTTTCGGAATCTGGCGGACAGCTGATTCCATCTCTTGACTGCAAGTTGGCGGTTGTTAGGCAGGGTCGCAGCGTCAGACTTCAGTGGTAGTGGCATTTCGTAGTGGCCATCGGATGCTTTCTTTATTCCTTTTTCCATCACGCTCAGGAACTTCTCGTCTTCTACTGAGTATGGCTTCCCCTGATGATTCTCGACAAAGTCGGATTCCAACACCTTGAGAACTTTCTCTGGGTTTAAGACTTCTTTCACCCTCGTACCATAGACGAAGTGTTGGTAGCTTTGTGGTTCAGCAGCAACCACTTTGTTGCATACTGCAGGTTGGTCATCGGTTTGTCGTGCAGCCTTGCACACGTTCCCAATTACTCCCCAGCCTAGTAGTGACCTCTGGCCGTAAGGGTCATCCTCTCCACCGGCGATGATTTCCCTGGGTCGAACTACTCTGGGACAATTGCTCCCGATGAGAAGAGATATTTGCAGGGTTGGATCATAGGGCATGAGTTTATCTGCCAGAGACTTCAGGTGGGGCCATTGATGCACAACCGCAGGTTTCGGTATCTGGGATTTCTTGGCTGGAACGCTGTCCCGCTTGAAGCAGACTGGAAGTTGAACAGTGTGCTCTCTATTGACATCAAGCACTTCAAGCCCGGATATGCGACTGCTGGTGATTTGCACATTTTGCTCTTGCATTGTACTGAGTAGTAACTGCGTCTCTGGTCCCTGCAGGTTCATCCTTTCACACAAACTCTTTGATACGAAGCAACTGTTGGATTGTTCGTCCAAGATGGCATATTCGAGGAACTCCCTCGCTGGATCACTCTCACTACGAACCAACACTGGTATAATCATGGAGTGGTCACCTTCTCCTTCTTGGTCTGGTTGGGAACACACTTGAATACAGTTGGACATTCCCTCATCTCGTTTGGGGTGCACAGCAATGACTTCTTTGGGTGGGGATGAATTGGTTGGGACTTTGTCAGCTGGTTGTTTACTTGCCGCTGCTGACTGGGGGTTACTTGAAGCAGTTTCTTCTGGCCGTCTCTGTTGGAAGTTGCGATGGAGACAGGTCAAATGGGCACCAGCGCAGATCCGACAAACTTTTTTGTCATTACACTCTCTCACTTGATGATCACTGGAACGTGCACAGCCCATGCACAGTCTCTTCTTGAAGAAGAAATCCTTTCGCTCAGCGAAAGGCTTGCGCAGAAAGCGCTCACACTCGTCCAGGAGATGACGCTTATTGCAGAAGAGACAACTCTTGTCACTGGACAACTGCACTCTGCTTGTTGGTTCACCTCGACTGGTACTAGTCGCAAAAACACTGGTGTTCTTTTTCGGAGCACTTCCTCCATTTGAACGTTGTTTGTCCTGACTTCGAACCACGCTCTGCAATTCAGGAATGTTTGCCCTGTCTGCTGCAATCTTCACGAGTTTGACAAACTCGCTGAATGGGGGGAAGGAATCCTGACCACGGATCTGTCTCCAATAGTCAATCTTGTCTCGCCACTTTGTCTCAAGGTTGAATGGCAGTTTCTCGACTAGACGAGCATTCTCACTGGCGTAGTCCAGCACTCCAAGGCTTGCTGTGGTTGCTCGTGCTGCCTCTACTTTCCCCAGAAAATCAGAGAAATCTCTCAAGCCTGCTGCATCCCTCGGCGTTAACCTCGGCCACTGACGGAGTTTGCTTATGAAAGCAGTGCTCACTACACTACTGTTTCCGTACCTCTCGTTCAATACTTTTCTTGCTTGCGTGTAGGCCTCTTCAGTGCCGATGAGCATGTAGTGCTCCACTAGGTGCTTTGGTTTTCCCGTCACATATTGATTGAGGTAGTTAAGCTTGGTGTCGGCGTCAAGGGGTTGGCTGTCGATAAGGGAATTGAAGGAGTTCCGCCACAGGGGGTACTGTAGTGGATCACCGTTGAATTGGGGGACGGCTATCTTTGGTAGCTGGCTAGATGCAACAAGGCGTTTGTTTACATCATGCTGTTGTCTACTGGACTCGGCCAACTGTGTAATGCACTTCTCAAGTGCCGACGACATCGTCATCCGTCCTCCTTCACTTTGGTGATGAGAATGATGTACACTGGACTGTTCATCAGATCTGTTCTGATTGGCTGATGTAACCATGGCAACTGGTTGGAGTGACGCATTGTCCACATATGCGCTTTCACTTTGGGGCACAGATGGACACAGTGGAGGGGGGTGATCACTTTGATGCGAGTTGAGGAATCTCTGCATATGTTCATGTTTGTCGGCGGGGATGCCGGACAGCTCTGATGATATTGAACTGTTGTCATCCCGCTCCAGCGATGAGTACACCTGCATCACAGCTCGGGTTTCGGCCAATTTCCTCTCTATTTCAAGTTGTTCTAACTTTTTGTCTCTCTCGATCTTCATTTCCTCCACTTTCTTTGCCGCTTCCAACTCCCGGAGTTTCAGCTGTTTTTCTTTCTCTGCAAAGTCTAGCTGGACCTGCAGAGCAGCCGCTGTTTTCGCTAGTTCCAGCTTTTCTTCCTGATGCCGTGCATATGATGATGTAACGGACACGGCATGACTGGCTCGACTGGAACTCTTGCTTGACTTGTAAGACGACACATGACCAGCGTGACTTGCTGCTCGACCGGCGTTACTCTTCTTTGACTTGTCAAACTTATGACTAGAAGACGACTGGATTGGTAACGACATGACGTGGGTTTATTCACTCTGCATGCTCTGGAACGACTGGACTTTGGTTGTGACTTTGATTGTCCTTTGATTGTTATTGTGGCTGCCTCAGGGCTCACTTGTGCCCAGAGGAGTTTCGGACTACTAGTTCTCAAACTTATGAGAAAAGGACTCCCAAGTGACTGGTATTCGCAATCAATCCAGGAACCACACACTAAACACAATGAAGCCACTTGACAACATGGTGGTGATTGCTGATAGTAGATTGAGTAGATTGAGATAACAATCTGCAATTTAATAAAGCAGAAAAAACACTAATAAGAAAACTATAATAAAAGTACATGGAAAAGTCTAATCTATTAAACATGGCAAGTTGAGTCCAAAAATGTGAAGTCTGATTTGTCAAATCTAAACACTATTTGCAGTTCAATCTGTTTTTTGCTGAATAAATAATCAACTGTAAAATCTCAGAAAATCCACTGAATTCTGTCTCTAAACTTATTAAAAGTAACTCATAAAATCAAGGAAAATGCTTCTTACCAAAATGGGGTCTTTCAAGGTCCACAAAGAGTGAATAAAGTGATGAAACTTGAAGAACTAAATCGCAATGAGTATGAAAACACTTGTCTCTGAAATCACATGGTCAGTAAATATGGCTGCCCATTGTTTATGTGGCAAGATTATGTGGTACTTGTACCCACACAAGGTCTCTGTATGCACATAGGAAGTGCACAAGGTCACTCTGGTGGTGGGAAGGAGGCTACTTAATGTAACACATAAGTGGGCTCTTTCACTATTATAAGGTGAACATTAACTGTAGGCTCTTTCACTAAATATGAAGTAATACTCTAAAAATGGAATTCTAAATTTAAACTATGAAAAACTTGTTCAGAAAATTAATAAACTTAAGACAAACTCACTGCACAGCTGCTGCAGTGACACAACATGACTGACATGAACAGACAATACTCCACCTTGTAGAGTTGCTTCTCAACATCCTTGAGTTGGTTTCTCAAGATTCGGGTATCATTCTTGAAACCTTCTATCTCCAGATTCCGTCGCTTCTCCATGGCCTCATACCGCTGGTTCATCAGGTGTAAACGCTTAGCAAGCTTTTCCGTCTTATCCTGTGGATAAATAACCACAAGAATGAATGGTACTAGAAACAGGTTTCGGCAATAGATCAGAAATGGCTTAAACTTTGCATGAGCAGTTGGTACTGTTTGAATATCAGAGTTTATTTTGTTCACTTTTCGATAGCAATCAGAACAATCCACTGAAGGGAATTTGAAGTCGGAATTCTATTTTTGATACATTTTGGTACCAACAAAATAGGATTACATAATAATCCTGTTTTAATCCTAAAAATGTGATAAATAGTGATATGACAGTATTCTACCAATACACACACACAAATATGTACTCATGCCATCAGTTTCTGTCATAAGTAAGTATAGGTCATGAAAAACTGACTGGACCTTTTTTTTTACGTTTTGCGTAATTTGTTTCGCTTCAGTGACTTCTAATATTTCAGCCTTCGAAAATGTCCTTCCGTTACCGAAAAAATACATATTTTTAATTTATTTTCAAAACTTGCAGTATGAATGCAATGAAAGTTATTGTGCAAAGCAAGTTTAGGTAGGCCTTCAATATGACATTATAACTGACACTGCTGTACGTATCGTTTTTTAATTACAATTAATTAAATCCCGTCCTTCCGTTACCAAATTGGTAACGGAAGGACGGTAACGGAAGGACAAATGTTATTTTTATCAAATGTAACGACATTTGTGCTCATGTTTGAAAAATGAAAATCACTGCAACTACATGCATGTATAATGCGCATTGAAAGGACATTCATGTGACCCACCTTCACAAAGCTGGTATGAGCAGGGCAAGGTGTTCATTACAAAGGATGGCACAGGCATATGTATAACATGTACATGTACAATGTACATGTATGACAATGTACCGGTACTCATACATGTATGGAGTTGTTGCAGAAAATCAAATCATTAAGTTGCTGCTATCACCATTCATGGACAATAGAGAAAGATACAATTTCTGTGAAGCCATTCCAGAAGCAAATTAAGTAAAAAATGAGATGGCAGAAAGTACCAGTGCTATTGGGCACTTTCATACAATTTACATGTGTAAGACATGTGAGGTGCAATTTTTGACAAATTAAGTTAACAACTTCAGGCTGGATGTTTATAAGATAATTATTGTTAATACTCTAAATCATTAAAATTTGATTTCAAACACTGAATTTAGAGTTCAATTAAAAGCAACACCTAAAACATTTTTTAAAGCACAATGATTCTGAAGCCATCAGTTCTACCTGTAGATGTTTTTAATGTACATGTAAGCTGGTCGCCCCTGCCCCCCCCCCCACCCTTTAGGTAAACCACTGAACCTACTGGTGTTATTATTAAAAGTTGTTGGTGAACATGTAACAAATATACTCAAGTGCTCAAATACTGTGTATTTAAAACTTTTAAGGATTAAGGTGATGGGTTTGAAGTCCATTTCTGTAGTTGTCTTGTGTTCGTGAATTATGTGTTTTTGGTTGTTTTCATTTTTCATTTGTTATCATTAATTAGCAGGCTTCTATCTTTATCTCAATAGTTTCTTGGGTATAATTATTTATGCCAGGTCTGCATATTGTTGATTTCACATTCAGTTACACATTTCAGCAATTTATTTCACTTGTATAATTAGTGTAAATTCACATTTTATTCATGCTATAATTGAGTAAACCTTTTGTCCTTCCGTTACCGTCCTTCCGCTACCAAATTATAATCCACTTAAGACATTGTAATTATATCACCGAAACACTTAAAGTCAAATGAAAGGTGGTATAGTATAGATAAAGCCGCAGGGATTCCATTTCCTACCTTTGAAATATAATTGCCCCATAAAATTCACAGAGTTTATGCAAAACGCGTGTAAGTTGGAAAACCCTCGTCCGTTTTACCGTCCTTCCGTTACCGACCTCATTAATATTCATAATTCATTAACGAGAGGTATGCATGCCCCCCAAAAGTGTGGAAATTGAAGGTAGCATTATAGCAATACCATTGTGACATTTGCTTGCTGTAACTAATAACAGTGGCTGTGATAGGCACATTTGAAATTTTGTTTAATGAGCGAAAACGTCCTTCCGTTACCGTGGAATTGCCCAAAAGCAGTAAAAAATTCTGAGCTCTCCATAGGTTTGTGCACAAAAATGGACGCACCCAGCAGTGTACATTCTGTACAGTAAGTTAAGTCTCTAGTCATTTTAAGCTACAGTCCATCATTTGCAGCTATCCAAAAAGTAACTGATGTATTTATCTTGAAAAACATACTTGGTTGGTTGACAGTACTAAATTCTCTCTGAAATTATTCTTTCTGACATGCTGTCGTTTTGAAGAAATCAACAAAAGAAGGTCTTCAGACGCATCGTTGGAAATTTCTGTTAGTAGTTCGCTTTTTTATTTGGCGAAGCACGCACAAGCGTTGACACGATGCAAACGTGCGCGCAGTTGCCTTAATTCATCGTATCAGTGCATGACACCGCGTAGCTGCAATCGGCTCAATGAGAATGTGTCTCAATTCAGGCCCAATTCAAAACATGATTCAGCAACATGATTCAGCAACTTTTATTTGAAATCGAGATCCGCAGGCCCGGTTCTGTGTTTTTTTTGTCCCGTTCTGTTCACAAACTCATCTATGTTTCAAGTCACAGACCATACAGGGATGAAACTGGCCTATGGGGAAAAAATCTGAAAATAGGCCGGCCAAAATTCTGTGTCCGAAATCTGGGCTGCGCCGCAAGTACACATACGTACTATATGTACAATAAACTTCGTGTTCAATTTCTGGACATCGCCTCCTTTTTTTCTTTTACATGTACATGTAGATCCAAATGAAATTTTACGATGTGAAAAATGTTCAGTGTTTCCATAAGATTAAAAAGCCTGAATTAGGGTTGGAGTTTCTGACTCGTAATTAAAGAAATTCACATCTTACTTGAGACACGGAGAAAGTCAAGGAAAAAGTCCAAGACAACAAGTCCACTAACGCATGGTAGGTGGAACTGGAAAAAGTTTGGCATTAGGCCTGCCGTCTTTTTCGTACAACAACTGCCGGTGAAATTTGTCTTCTATGCTCTCCTCGCCTTCCTCAAGATTTTGCATGGAAGAGATCGTCAGACTAAAACCACCACGTTGCAATCATTCAGTATCATTTGTACAACACTGAATAAAGTAGATCTGCCAAAGTCCAAAATGCTCCTTATGTGCGATTACCCCAATAGTTTGATTGCAGCTTTTGAGGGGGCCATTCAGTTGTGACTTTGTAACAAGATTCTTTTGTTTTGCTAACTTTTGAGAAAAAAAATGATTTCTGAATGGAAAAGTTAGTTCTTTTTTTAAAGCAATTCAAACGAATTTGCTTGAAAATGATCATTATTGTATTGTATTTAACTTGAAATGATTTCTTTGTGCAGGAAGCTTCTCTATAATGCCCACCTCAATTTCCAAGTTCTGTGTTTGTCTCTCTTCCAGTGCATGATCTGAGATGACTAAGACGTCATCTTTGGAGACATCTAGTTGTTCCTTACATCGATCCAGCTCCTGTAGTAGACGGTCCTTCTCTACCATCCAGACTCGCTCCTGAGATCGTCCTTCATACTTCAGCTCTAGATAGTCCTTAGTGCTGTCATACAACATCTGCTGTGTACGATGTAACCTATTAACAGAAGAATGTCCATGACAAGTGATGTATGATGGTTGAACAAGGTAGCTGAATAAAGGATACACATTCTACTTTTGTTTAAAGAACGGTAAGTGTCTTATTAGTCATTCATAAGATTTCATTTCATTTTGCGTCGGGGTGATGTAAATCAAATTAGGTTTTGCCCTTCACCGACATATAAACACTGTATACTCTCTGTGTTACCTCCCGAGTGAAAGTTGAAAAAAATCACTCCGGTCAAACCCATGACCCTCCTGCTTTCTAGTGCAGATGTCTTACCACTTGACCACCGAGCTAACGGGATCAGTTGGCTGGTTCGAATCTGATGTACATAGCAGCGGGTACTACATTAACTATTCATAAGATGGTAAGACATCTGCAATAGAAAGCAGGAGGTCGTGGGTTCGAGTCCCACCGGAGTGATTTTTTTCCAACTTTCACTCGGGAGGAAACACACTGAGAATACAGTGTTTATACATCGGTGATGGACAAAACCTAATTTGGTTTTATTAGTCAATTGACTCATGTAATTTCAGCAAGCACACACTGCATATGCCTCCATGTTATTTTGGCAAGATGTGTTGCCAACATACTAGTGTGGAAAGACTGTGGTTTCTAAAATAACTAAGATCAAAGTGCTTTACATTATTATTACCCCTGATCATTGGGCCAATGAAACATTGCAAATACAATCTCAGCTTCCTGTGGAATATGGATTTTTATTCACGAGAAAGTCATTTTAGTCATGTTCCCTGACAGTATTTTATAAACTATTGAATAGGATGGTGCCAGACTTTTTTTGCATTCTAGCCTCACTTTCAATTTTTATTTTAAATGTGGCTTAAAAACATTAGGGTATGTTTAACAACAAATTTAAATTTTCATTAAAGCAGACTGGTATTAATTTGTAATTAATTTTATGTCACTGCTTTAATTTCTCTTTGCAAGTTCCAAATATGAAGATTTTACCTCGCTTTCAATTTAATATAGTCGACTCCTGAATAAAGCCCATACAGCTCGGTGTAGTCATTTCGACGCAAGGTAGCTAAAATCAATCACAATTGCGATCTCTGTTCTCACAGGTACCCATTTATTCCTGGGTGGGGCGAAGCAATGAGTGACAAAGTGTCTTGCCAAAGGGAACATGCACCATAACCCCAGGCTGGACTCGAACCCACAACCTGTAGAATGAGACCAGGGCACTCCACATATTTAGAAATGTTTTGCCAATTCATGCAACAACACAAACACCAGGTAATATAATCTATTTGAAACCCCTGCCCGTTGTCCAAACTGCACACATGTGCATTTATCTTTATTGGTACCTTCAAGGATGTAACTGGGGTCCAAGTTGCTGGAGGGCCCTAAAGGGACCTCAGTTTCTAGTAGGAGGCAGTCTTTGAGCAGAGGGGTCCATGCCCCTCATCCTCCTCCCCTATCATTAGCTATGCCACTGGGCACCTTTGTCAAGTTCATTTAAGATTATAAGGAATCAATGAAGGGAGTTCCTACTTTTCATTGAGGGAGTGAATCTTGGAGCGATCTCTCTCAATCACAGTCTGCATCTCTTCCATCCTGACCCTGCGATCCTCCAGCAAGGCTCCGTCTGCTCTCTAGATAGCTCAGCTTGTTCCTTCATCTGAGATTGTAGAGCTTCAATCCGTAGCAACAGACTCTCTGGCTCTGCCTGCTGCTGGTCTGAATCAGGATGGACAGCTTTGGGCTGGGCGCTGTTGGACTGAAATGAGGATTGGAAAATATTGATGGATGGTAACAGGATCAACCTGCTGGTACAGACTCGGACAAAAGAAACCACCATTTTGGAGATGATCTGATCAATTATCGTGATTGAAGCAACTTTACTGGGATAACGTATGTAACTAAACTCACTTCTCAGGGGAGTAACTACAGGTAATTTCATCAGCTGATCAAGGAATTATCAACACACCTACCAAAAGCTGCAACAGATATATATATTTACTATTAATACTATGAAAGTAAGTAAAGTCTGTCATTAGCCAATACATCTCTGGTTTCAAAGGCATGAAACGACCGAGGATATTTTTTTATCCCCCCTGGATAGGATGCCAGTCCATTGCAGGTTACTTCCCAGCTAATATCGGTACCCATTTATACTCCTGGGTGGAGAGAGGCAAGTGGGGGTGAAGTGGCTTGCCCAAGGACACACATATAACCGGCAACTAGATTCGGACCCCTGACCCTCTGATCATGAGTCACAAACCTTAACCATATTAATGCTTAAACAAAACTTAAAATCCCATAGACCTTATAAATAGTTAATGCGATGCCCACTGCCATGTACCAATACATCAGATTCGAGCCAGCCAACCGATCCCATTAGCTCAGTGGTCAAGTGGTAAAACATCTGCACTAGGAAACAGGAGGTTTTGGGTTCGAGTCCCAACCGAGTGATTTTTTCCAACTTTTACTCAGGAGGTAACACACTGAGTATTCAGTGTTTATACATCAATGAAGGGCAAAACCTGATTTGACATACATTGTATTAATACTATGATCCACTAGTTTATCTGACCAACAAATACTAAAAATGGGCCTGATATGGTTGGTATGAGATCTGAGGAGTGTTGGCTTTGCAATGTTTTATCAACCACCCTTTGCCTCAACCATACCGGTATGTAATCTCTACCTACCTTTTGTGTTAGCAGTAACTCTGTGTTGTGCATTCCTCCGTGTTCTGTTGTTCTGTGGTCTGCTTGGCACTTCGGCTTTTAAACCCAATATTTCACCCTCTGGAGAAAAAAAAACCAGACAGGCAAGTAAGAAGAAAACATGAGACGTCTTGGAAATTACAGGTTACACCTTCATATACCTTTGAAATCTGATGGACAGTGTGTGCAGATATATAATTGTTTGCCAGAATAAAATGCAATGTTCAAAGTTGGGTCAAAAGTCTTCTAATGCCCGACTGTAATTCATTGTAATAAACCAGTTCTGTATTTCAATGACCTGAGGTCATTTGGGATAACATTGCTGACACGATGTTAGGCGATGTTACGCGCACGACCACTCTGGTGGTAATTTACACACAAGCGTCGCGCACCCGCATTCATGCACCTTTGATCGTTCTACTATCCCGAATGACCGGTGACCCATATCGTTGTGCACATAAGCAGTTGAAATACCGAACTGGCTTATCCATGGCATTCCTTGAGTTGTTTGCTTGTTTGGAAAAGGATGAGACATTTAGGACAACTTGAAGAACTGTTGACACTTAAAATACCCAATACAAGGGAACTTGACTAGGTTTACTCTTAATAATGTTCAAATGGGGGCAGTTCCGCAGTGTCAGACGTACATTTTGGGCAATTCAACAGTGTATGTAATTGTAGTTATAATCACGGGGTAGATTTTAATTCTGATAAAACATATCAGTTAGTCACTAGTTACTTTGATGAGTCAAAGAAGAAATTATTCATCCAACTTTGTTGCTGTAGTAGAAATTGGCTCAAAACACCGGACGTACTCAGACAAATCAATTTTTTGTATTGTCATCAATTGATTTTCCATTTACAAGTAACAGCCAAACTGTTGAACTTGTTAGGGAATGTACAACATTTGCTTTTGCTGCAATGTTCAAAATAAGTGCATCTGGGGGATTAGTGTGCTATAAAAAATATTGTTAAAGGGCATGTACAACATTTGCTTTTGCTGCAATAATCAGAAATAAATGGATTTGGAGGATTAGTATGTTTTAGCAAATATTGTTAAAATGACTTGTTTCACGTTTTGGGCTTGTAGATGTTGGAAAAACCAAGAAAACCATTCATGTTCTTGTAGTCTGGTTCACAGACCCCATTTAAGATGAAACGGAGAATTTATAGACTTTGGGGGATTGTAAGATCAGAGAGGCAGTCTAGTAGGCTTGTACCCCTTCAAAGGTGTGTAATCAATTGCACAGAAAACACAGAATAACTAATTATGAAAAATTAGGAGTAGTTTTAAAAAAAAAAACAGTTTTCTCCATTGCTGGTCGGCCGACCAGCGTTGGAAAAATACCATTTTTTTTTTTTAAATGTCAGCACACCAGGAGCCACGATTTTACAGGATGCTTTAGGCTGTCATTCCCTAAAGTTGAAAAAAATCACTCCGGTCGAACCCATGACCTCCTGCTTTCTAGTGCAGATGTCTTACCACTTGACCACCGAGCTAACGGGATCAGTTGGCTGGTTCGAATCTGATGTACATAGCAGCGGGTACTACATTAACTATTCATAAGATGGTAAGACATCTGCAATAGAAAGCAGGAGGTCGTGGGTTCGAGTCCCACCGGAGTGATTTTTTTCCAACTTTCACTCGGGAGGAAACACACTGAGAATACAGTGTTTATACATCGGTGATGGACAAAACCTAATTTGGTTTTATTAGTCAATTGACTCATGTAATTTCAGCAAGCACACACTGCATATGCCTCCATGTTATTTTGGCAAGATGTGTTGCCAATATACTAGTGTGGAAAGACTGTGGTTTCTAAAATAACTAAGATCAAAGTGCTTTACATTATTATTACCCCTGATCATTGGGCCAATGAAACATTGCAAATACAATCTCAGCTTCCTGTGGAATATGGATTTTTATTCACGAGGAAGTCATTTTAGTCATGTTCCCTGACAGTATTTTATAAACTATTGAATAGGATGGTGCCAGACTATTTTTGCATTCTAGCCTCACTTTCAATTTTTATTTTAAATGTGGCTTAAAAACATTAGGGTATGTTTAACAACAAATTTAAATTTTCATTAAAGCAGACTGGTATTAATTTGTAATTAATTTTATGTCACTGCTTTAATTTCTCTTTGCAAGTTCCAAATATGAAGATTTTACCTCGCTTTCAATTTAATATAGTCGACTCCTGAATAAAGCCCATACAGCTCGGTGTAGTCATTTCGACGCAAGGTAGCTAAAATCAATCACAATTGCGATCTCTGTTCTCACAGGTACCCATTTACTCCTGGGTGGGGCGAAGCAATGAGTGACAAAGTGTCTTGCCAAAGGGAACATGCACCATAACCCCAGGCTGGACTCGAACCCACAACCTGTAGAATTACCCGCAGACAACGAGTTCAATGCTCCAGACCATGAGGCCAGGGCACTCCACATATTTAGAAATGTTTTGCCAATTCATGCAACAACACAAACACCAGGTAATATAATCTATTTGAAACCCCTGCCCGTTGTCCAAACTGCACACATGTGCATTTATCTTTATTGGTACCTTCAAGGATGTAACTGGGGTCCAAGTTGCTGGAGGGCCCTAAAGGGACCTCAGTTTCTAGTAGGAGGCAGTCTTTGAGCAGAGGGGTCCATGCCCCTCATCCTCCTCCCCTATCATTAGCTATGCCACTGGGCACCTTTGTCAAGTTCATTTAAGATTATAAGGAATCAATGAAGGGAGTTCCTACTTTTCATTGAGGGAGTGAATCTTGGAGCGATCTCTCTCAATCACAGTCTGCATCTCTTCCATCCTGACCCTACGATCCTCCAGCAAGGCTTCCGTCTGCTCTCTAGATAGCTCAGCTTGTTCCTTCATCTGAGATTGTAGAGCTTCAACCTGTAGCAACAGACTCTCTGGCTCTGCCTGCTGCTGGTCTGAATCAGGATGGACAGCTTTGGGCTGGGCGCTGTTGGACTGAAATGAGGATTGGAAAATATTGATGGATGGTAACAGGATCAACCTGCTGGTACAGACTCGGACAAAAGAAACCACCCTTTTGGAGATGATCTGATCAATTATCGTGATTGAAGCAACTTTACTGGGATAACGTATGTAACTAAACTCACTTCTCAGGGGAGTAACTACAGGTAATTTCATCAGCTGATCAAGGAATTATCAACACACCTACCAAAAGCTGCAACAGATATATATATTTACTATTAATACTATGAAAGTAAGTAAAGTCTGTCATTAGCCAATACATCTCTGGTTTCAAAGGCATGAAACGACCGAGGATATTTTTTTATCCCCCCTGGATAGGATGCCAGTCCATTGCAGGTTACTTCCCAGCTAATATCGGTACCCATTTATACTCCTGGGTGGAGAGAGGCAAGTGGGGGTGAAGTGGCTTGCCCAAGGACACACATATAACCGGCAACTAGATTCGGACCCCTGACCCTCTGATCATGAGTCACAAACCTTAACCATATTAATGCTTAAACAAAACTTAAAATCCCATAGACCTTATAAATAGTTAATGCGATGCCCACTGCCATGTACCAATACATCAGATTCGAGCCAGCCAACCGATCCCATTAGCTCAGTGGTCAAGTGGTAAAACATCTGCACTAGAAAGCAGGAGGTTGTGGGTTCGAGTCCCAACCGAGTGATTTTTTCCAACTTTTACTCAGGAGGTAACACACTGAGTATTCAGTGTTTATACATCAATGAAGGGCAAAACCTGATTTGACATACATTGTATTAATACTATGATCCACTAGTTTATCTGACCAACAAATACTAAAAATGGGCCTGATATGGTTGGTATGAGATCTGAGGAGTGTTGGCTTTGCAATGTTTTATCAACCACCCTTTGCCTCAACCATACCGGTATGTAATCTCTACCTACCTTTTGTGTTAGCAGTAACTCTGTGTTGTGCATTCCTCCGTGTTCTGTTGTTCTGTGGTCTGCTTGGCACTTCGGCTTTTAAACCCAATATTTCACCCTCTGGAGAAAAAAAAACCAGACAGGCAAGTAAGAAGAAAACATGAGACGTCTTGGAAATTACAGGTTACACCTTCATATACCTTTGAAATCTGATGGACAGTGTGTGCAGATATATAATTGTTTGCCAGAATAAAATGCAATGTTCAAAGTTGGGTCAAAAGTCTTCTAATGCCCGACTGTAATTCATTGTAATAAACCAGTTCTGTATTTCAATGACCTGAGGTCATTTGGGATAACATTGCTGACACGATGTTAGGCGATGTTACGCGCACGACCACTCTGGTGGTAATTTACACACAAGCGTCGCGCACCCGCATTCATGCACCTTTGATCGTTCTACTATCCCGAATGACCGGTGACCCATATCGTTGTGCACATAAGCAGTTGAAATACCGAACTGGCTTATCCATGGCATTCCTTGAGTTGTTTGCTTGTTTGGAAAAGGATGAGACATTTAGGACAACTTGAAGAACTGTTGACACTTAAAATACCCAATACAAGGGAACTTGACTAGGTTTACTCTTAATAATGTTCAAATGGGGGCAGTTCCGCAGTGTCAGACGTACATTTTGGGCAATTCAACAGTGTATGTAATTGTAGTTATAATCACGGGGTAGATTTTAATTCTGATAAAACATATCAGTTAGTCACTAGTTACTTTGATGAGTCAAAGAAGAAATTATTCATCCAACTTTGTTGCTGTAGTAGAAATTGGCTCAAAACACCGGACGTACTCAGACAAATCAATTTTTTGTATTGTCATCAATTGATTTTCCATTTACAAGTAACAGCCAAACTGTTGAACTTGTTAGGGAATGTACAACATTTGCTTTTGCTGTAATGTTCAAAATAAGTGCATCTGGGGGATTAGTGTGCTATAAAAAATATTGTTAAAGGGCATGTACAACATTTGCTTTTGCTGCAATAATCAGAAATAAATGGATTTGGAGGATTAGTATGTTTTAGCAAATATTGTTAAAATGACTTGTTTCACGTTTTGGGCTTGTAGATGTTGGAAAAACCAAGAAAACCATTCATGTTCTTGTAGTCTGGTTCACAGACCCCATTTAAGATGAAACGGAGAATTTATAGACTTTGGGGGATTGTAAGATCAGAGAGGCAGTCTAGTAGGCTTGTACCCCTTCAAAGGTGTGTAATCAATTGCACAGAAAAGACAGAATAACTAATTATGAAAAATTAGGAGTAGTTTTAAAAAAAAAACAGTTTTCTCCATTGCTGGTCGGCCGACCAGCGTTGGAAAAATACCATTTTTTTTTTTTAAATGTCAGCACACCAGGAGCCACGATTTTACAGGATGCTTTAGGCTGTCATTCCCTAAAGTTGAAAAAAATCACTCCGGTCGAACCCATGACCTCCTGCTTTCTAGTGCAGATGTCTTACCACTTGACCACCGAGCTAACGGGATCAGTTGGCTGGTTCGAATCTGATGTACATAGCAGCGGGTACTACATTAACTATTCATAAGATGGTAAGACATCTGCAATAGAAAGCAGGAGGTCGTGGGTTCGAGTCCCACCGGAGTGATTTTTTTCCAACTTTCACTCGGGAGGAAACACACTGAGAATACAGTGTTTATACATCGGTGATGGACAAAACCTAATTTGGTTTTATTAGTCAATTGACTCATGTAATTTCAGCAAGCACACACTGCATATGCCTCCATGTTATTTTGGCAAGATGTGTTGCCAATATACCAGTGTGGAAAGACTGTGGTTTCTAAAATAACTAAGATCAAAGTGCTTTACATTATTATTACCCCTGATCATTGGGCCAATGAAACATTGCAAATACAATCTCAGCTTCCTGTGGAATATGGATTTTTATTCACGAGGAAGTCATTTTAGTCATGTTCCCTGACAGTATTTTATAAACTATTGAATAGGATGGTGCCAGACTATTTTTGCATTCTAGCCTCACTTTCAATTTTTATTTTAAATGTGGCTTAAAAACATTAGGGTATGTTTAACAACAAATTTAAATTTTCATTAAAGCAGACTGGTATTAATTTGTAATTAATTTTATGTCACTGCTTTAATTTCTCTTTGCAAGTTCCAAATATGAAGATTTTACCTCGCTTTCAATTTAATATAGTCGACTCCTGAATAAAGCCCATACAGCTCGGTGTAGTCATTTCGACGCAAGGTAGCTAAAATCAATCACAATTGCGATCTCTGTTCTCACAGGTACCCATTTACTCCTGGGTGGGGCGAAGCAATGAGTGACAAAGTGTCTTGCCAAAGGGAACATGCACCATAACCCCAGGCTGGACTCGAACCCACAACCTGTAGAATTACCCGCAGACAACGAGTTCAATGCTCCAGACCATGAGGCCAGGGCACTCCACATATTTAGAAATGTTTTGCCAATTCATGCAACAACACAAACACCAGGTAATATAATCTATTTGAAACCCCTGCCCGTTGTCCAAACTGCACACATGTGCATTTATCTTTATTGGTACCTTCAAGGATGTAACTGGGGTCCAAGTTGCTGGAGGGCCCTAAAGGGACCTCAGTTTCTAGTAGGAGGCAGTCTTTGAGCAGAGGGGTCCATGCCCCTCATCCTCCTCCCCTATCATTAGCTATGCCACTGGGCACCTTTGTCAAGTTCATTTAAGATTATAAGGAATCAATGAAGGGAGTTCCTACTTTTCATTGAGGGAGTGAATCTTGGAGCGATCTCTCTCAATCACAGTCTGCATCTCTTCCATCCTGACCCTACGATCCTCCAGCAAGGCTTCCGTCTGCTCTCTAGATAGCTCAGCTTGTTCCTTCATCTGAGATTGTAGAGCTTCAATCTGTAGCAACAGACTCTCTGGCTCTGCCTGCTGCTGGTCTGAATCAGGATGGACAGCTTTGGGCTGGGCGCTGTTGGACTGAAATGAGGATTGGAAAATATTGATGGATGGTAACAGGATCAACCTGCTGGTACAGACTCGGACAAAAGAAACCACCCTTTTGGAGATGATCTGATCAATTATCGTGATTGAAGCAACTTTACTGGGATAACGTATGTAACTAAACTCACTTCTCAGGGGAGTAACTACAGGTAATTTCATCAGCTGATCAAGGAATTATCAACACACCTACCAAAAGCTGCAACAGATATATATATTTACTATTAATACTATGAAAGTAAGTAAAGTCTGTCATTAGCCAATACATCTCCGGTTTCAAAGGCATGAAACGACCGAGGATATTTTTTTATCCCCCCTGGATAGGATGCCAGTCCATTGCAGGTTACTTCCCAGCTAATATCGGTACCTATTTATACTCCTGGGTGGAGAGAGGCAAGTGGGGGTGAAGTGGCTTGCCCAAGGACACACATATAACCGGCAACTAGATTCGGACCCCTGACCCTCTGATCATGAGTCACAAACCTTAACCATATTAATGCTTAAAAAAAAATTAAAATCCCATAGACCTTATAAATAGTTAATGCGATGCCCGCTGCCATGTACCAATACATCAGATTCGAGCCAGCCAACCGATCCCATTAGCTCAGTGGTCAAGTGGTAAAACATCTGCACTAGAAAGCAGGAGGTTGTGGGTTCGAGTCCCAACCGAGTGATTTTTTCCAACTTTTACTCAGGAGGTAACACACTGAGTATTCAGTGTTTATACATCAATGAAGGGCAAAACCTGATTTGACATACATTGTATTAATACTATGATCCACTAGTTTATCTGACCAACAAATACTAAAAATGGGCCTGATATGGTTGGTATGAGATCTGAGGAGTGTTGGCTTTGCAATGTTTTATCAACCACCCTTTGCCTCAACCATACCGGTATGTAATCTCTACCTACCTTTTGTGTTAGCAGTAACTCTGTGTTGTGCATTCCTCCGTGTTCTGTTGTTCTGTGGTCTGCTTGGCACTTCGGCTTTTAAACCCAATATTTCACCCTCTGGAAAAAAAAAACCAGACATTGCTGGTCGGCCGACCAGCGTTGGAAAAATACCATTTTTTTTAAAAAATGTCAGCACACCAGGAGCCACGATTTTACAGGATGCTTTAGGCTGTCATTCCCTAAAGTTGAAAAAAATCACTCCGGTCGAACCCATGACCTCCTGCTTTCTAGTGCAGATGTCTTACCACTTGACCACCGAGCTAACGGGATCAGTTGGCTGGTTCGAATCTGATGTACATAGCAGCGGGTACTACATTAACTATTCATAAGATGGCAAGACATCTGCAATAGAAAGCAGGAGGTCGTGGGTTCGAGTCCCACCGGAGTGATTTTTTTCCAACTTTCACTCGGGAGGAAACACACTGAGAATACAGTGTTTATACATCGGTGATGGACAAAACCTAATTTGGTTTTATTAGTCAATTGACTCATGTAATTTCAGCAAGCACACACTGCATATGCCTCCATGTTATTTTGGCAAGATGTGTTGCCAATATACTAGTGTGGAAAGACTGTGGTTTCTAAAATAACTAAGATCAAAGTGCTTTACATTATTATTACCCCTGATCATTGGGCCAATGAAACATTGCAAATACAATCTCAGCTTCCTGTGGAATATGGATTTTTATTCACGAGGAAGTCATTTTAGTCATGTTCCCTGACAGTATTTTATAAACTATTGAATAGGATGGTGCCAGACTATTTTTGCATTCTAGCCTCACTTTCAATTTTTATTTTAAATGTGGCTTAAAAACATTAGGGTATGTTTAACAACAAATTTAAATTTTCATTAAAGCAGACTGGTATTAATTTGTAATTAATTTTATGTCACTGCTTTAATTTCTCTTTGCAAGTTCCAAATATGAAGATTTTACCTCGCTTTCAATTTAATATAGTCGACTCCTGAATAAAGCCCATACAGCTCGGTGTAGTCATTTCGACGCAAGGTAGCTAAAATCAATCACAATTGCGATCTCTGTTCTCACAGGTACCCATTTACTCCTGGGTGGGGCGAAGCAATGAGTGACAAAGTGTCTTGCCAAAGGGAACATGCACCATAACCCCAGGCTGGACTCGAACCCACAACCTGTAGAATTACCCACAGACAACGAGTTCAATGCTCCAGACCATGAGGCCAGGGCACTCCACATATTTAGAAATGTTTTGCCAATTCATGCAACAACACAAACACCAGGTAATATAATCTATTTGAAACCCCTGCCCGTTGTCCAAACTGCACACATGTGCATTTATCTTTATTGGTACCTTCAAGGATGTAACTGGGGTCCAAGTTGCTGGAGGGCCCTAAAGGGACCTCAGTTTCTAGTAGGAGGCAGTCTTTGAGCAGAGGGGTCCATGCCCCTCATCCTCCTCCCCTATCATTAGCTATGCCACTGGGCACCTTTGTCAAGTTCATTTAAGATTATAAGGAATCAATGAAGGGAGTTCCTACTTTTCATTGAGGGAGTGAATCTTGGAGCGATCTCTCTCAATCACAGTCTGCATCTCTTCCATCCTGACCCTACGATCCTCCAGCAAGGCTTCCGTCCGCTCTCTAGATAGCTCAGCTTGTTCCTTCATCTGAGATTGTAGAGCTTCAATCTGTAGCAACAGACTCTCTGGCTCTGCCTGCTGCTGGTCTGAATCAGGATAGACAGCTTTGGGCTGGGCGCTGTTGGACTGAAATGAGGATTGGAAAATATTGATGGATGGTAACAGGATCAACCTGCTGGTACAGACTCGGACAAAAGAAACCACCATTTTGGAGATGATCTGATCAATTATCGTGATTGAAGCAACTTTACTGGGATAACGTATGTAACTAATCTTGGAAAGTTCATGGTATGATGAGGCGGCTTTTTTGCCAAACTCACTTCTCAGGGGAGTAACTACAGGTAATTTCATCAGCTGATCAAGGAATTATCAACACACCTACCAAAAGCTGCAACAGATATATATATTTACTATTAATACTATGAAAGTAAGTAAAGTCTGTCATTAGCCAATACATCTCCGGTTTCAAAGGCATGAAACGACCGAGGATATTTTTTTATCCCCCCTGGATAGGATGCCAGTCCATTGCAGGTTACTTCCCAGCTAATATCGGTACCTATTTATACTCCTGGGTGGAGAGAGGCAAGTGGGGGTGAAGTGGCTTGCCCAAGGACACACATATAACCGGCAACTAGATTCGGACCCCTGACCCTCTGATCATGAGTCACAAACCTTAACCATATTAATGCTTAAAAAAAATTAAAATCCCATAGACCTTATAAATAGTTAATGCGATGCCCGCTGCCATGTACCAATACATCAGATTCGAGCCAGCCAACCGATCCCATTAGCTCAGTGGTCAAGTGGTAAAACATCTGCACTAGAAAGCAGGAGGTTGTGGGTTCGAGTCCCAACAGAGTGATTTTTTCCAACTTTTACTCAGGAGGTAACACACTGAGTATTCAGTGTTTATACATCAATGAAGGGCAAAACCTGATTTGACATACATTGTATTAATACTATGATCCACTAGTTTATCTGACCCACAAATACTAAAAATGGGCCTGATATGGTTGGTATGAGATCTGAGGAGTGTTGGCTTTGCAATGTTTTATCAACCACCCTTTGCCTCAACCATACCGGTATGTAATCTCTACCTACCTTTTGTGTTAGCAGTAACTCTGTGTTGTGCATTCCTCCGTGTTCTGTTGTTCTGTGGTCTGCTTGGCACTCTGGCTTTTAAACCCCAATATTTCACCCTCTGGAAAAAAAAAACCAGACAGGCAAGTAAGAAGAAAACATGAGACGTCTTGGAAATTACAGGTTACACCTTCATATACCTTTGAAATCTGATGGACAGTGTGTGCAGATATATAATTGTTTGCCAGAATAAAATGCAATGTTCAAAGTTGGGTCAAAAGTCTTCTAATGCCCGACTGTAATTCATTGTAATAAACCAGTTCTGTATTTCAATGACCTGAGGTCATTTGGGATAACATTGCTGACACGATGTTAGGCGATGTTACGCGCACGACCACTCTGGTGGTAATTTACACACAAGCGTCGCGCACCCGCATTCATGCGCCTTTGATCGTTCTACTATCCCGAATGACCGGTGACCCATATCGTTGTGCACATAAGCAGTTGAAATACCGAACTGGCTTATCCATGGCATTCCTTGAGTTGTTTGCTTGTTTGGAAAAGGATGAGACATTTAGGACAACTTGAAGAACTGTTGACACTTAAAATACCCAATACAAGGGAACTTGACTAGGTTTACTCTTAATAATGTTTAAATGGGGGCAGTTCCGCAGTGTCAGACGTACATTTTGGGCAATTCAACAGTGTATGTAATTGTAGTTATAATCACGGGGTAGATTTTAATTCTGATAAAACATATCAGTTAGTCACTAGTTACTTTGATGAGTCAAAGAAGAAATTATTCATCCAACTTTGTTGCTGTAGTAGAAATTGGCTCAAAACACCGGACGTACTCAGACAAATCAATTTTTTGTATTGTCATCAATTGATTTTCCATTGACAAGTAACAGCCAAACTGTTGAACTTGTTAGGGAATGTACAACATTTGCTTTTGCTGCAATGTTCAAAATAAGTGCATCTGGGGGATTAGTGTGCTATAAAAAATATTGTTAAAGGGCATGTACAACATTTGCTTTTGCTGCAATAATCAGAAATAAATGGATTTGGAGGATTAGTATGTTTTAGCAAATATTGTTAAAATGACTTGTTTCACGTTTTGGGCTTGTAGATGTTGGAAAAACCAAGAAAACCATTCATGTTCTTGTAGTCTGGTTCACAGACCCCATTTAAGATGAAACGGAGAATTTATAGACTTTGGGGGATTGTAAGATCAGAGAGGCAGTCTAGTAGGCTTGTACCCCTTCAAAGGTGTGTAATCAATTGCACAGAAAACACAGAATAACTAATTATGAAAAATTAGGAGTAGTTTTAAAAAAAAAAAACAGTTTTCTCCATTGCTGGTCGGCCGACCAGCGTTGGAAAAATACCATTTTTTTTAAAAAAATGTCAGCACACCAGGAGCCACGATTTTACAGGATGCTTTAGGCTGTCATTCCCTAACAATCCACTAAGGTATTTAGTGATACTTTGTTCATATCGTTTTGTAATATTTGCCAATGTTGTATCTTCCCTTTAAACTGACCTATTTCACGTTTTGGGTTCGGAAATGCCAGAAAATCTAAGAAATCCAACCATGTTCTTGTGGTCTGGTGACATGAGACGTAAGATGAGACGTAGCACTTTGTACACTTTGAGGAAGTTAGGTCAGAGAATCAGTCTAGCAGGCTTGTACCCCTACACAGATGCGTAATTGATTGCAAAGAAAATGCGGAATGACTAAATATGAAAAGTTAGGAGCAGTTTTTGAAAAAAGCCAGTTTTCTCCAACGATGTTCGGCCGACCAGTGTATGAATAATACAAGGTTTCTTGAAAATGTCAGCACACCAGGAGCCACGATTTTACAGGATGCTTTAGACTGTCATTCACTGACAGTCCAGTAATATATTTCGTCATAATTTGATCATTTCGTTTTTTGATGTTTGCAATGATGTTGTATCTTCCCTTTTAAATAAACTACATGTCAATAAAATACAGATAATATGCTTCAAATTGATATGTATATTTCTTTTGTGGCATTTTGGCCATTAAGAATTGTTGGCATTCAGGTTTATAATTCTGTAGAATTGCCCATGGATGGGCGAGGGAATTGATTAACAAATTTTGGCCAAGGACATTGACAAATATGAGTCTGCAGCCCCGTTGGTAGAGTTGCCAGTGCGGTGTTACACACTGACCTGCATGTGGATGTCTCTTTTGTGGGTGTTTCTGTGTGACAATTGCCCGCGTTGATGGTTCTTTGTGGAAGTATGTCACTTCAGGACCTGATGGGCTTGATAATGATAACAGATGCTGGATTCTGTCAAGTACAAATCAAATCATTGGAAAAGTTCAAGTTAGTACACCTTTGGTAAATCCAAACTAACAGGGTTTGTTTACTTCCATATCACATTATACGTGTAACTGATTGTACATGTGGGGTATTAAAGCAGCACCAACATTCATACATGTTCATGAATGCATCATCTCTAAACATACTTTTGCACTAGTGTGGAACAAATTGCAATTGCTTAGTCTAGACAAGGGTTGTGCAAAATATACCGAATATCCAAATATTTGATCATCCACCGAATATCCGAATAGCATTTTATCAAATTGAATTGTTTTTTTAATGTGAGCAATGACAAAAAAACGTCCATGATGTGATTTTATGAGTTTAAGTTGAGAGATTTGATTTGTTTAGTCAAACGCCACACTTTACGCAGATGGTTTGAGAGTTTTCATGAGGAATGTAAGCCCTAATGTGGATCTTCAATATCTGCCAAATGCCAGGTTGTCAGCTAGCTCAAAATCTATATCGATACATTCCAAATTATTTCAATGTCATTGGATGATTTTTTTGTTCAAATTCAAGTTCCAATATTCAAAGACTAAATTATTGGAAAAATGCACAACATTAATAGAGACCTGTTTTGTGAAGCACACCTAGAGAGAACTTGAAGCTCTACCCAGCCCTGCAAACAATGACCTGTACTCTGCCCGCAAGGTTGTCAGTCCGTCATTGCCAATCAAAGAATCCTCCCCAACAGTCACCATCCATCTGCACAACATACAGATTACAGGTACAATGTATATATACATGTACATGGATTCAATTCAGCCTCAGGACAGGCAGTAGCACTGCTATTGTGACAAGGTTTTTGCAGTCGCTTTGCCAACCAACCTCTTTGTCGACAACCACTTCAACGATTTGCTACTTCACCGAATAACCACTTCGCCTACTTGCCACTCCGTCGAATTACCACTTCGCTGCACGCAAACGCACGTACTAACAAGTTTGTTATGGTGTAAATCAAGGATTTTCTAATGTTTCTCTTCCCTTTCCTTTGTTTATACTCTGAACATTTTTGCATCTGCTCTCATTGGTTTAGTACACGTTTTCTAATCGAACTCGTCTTCCATTTACAATTCATTGATGACGTTGCATGTGTGTGTCCTTGATTTACACCATAAAGAAATGCCTACAGACACGTACATGTATGTATGGAGCCATAAAAATGAGTTACATGAAAAACTTGGGGTTGTTTTACCCCTTCCTATCCAAACCCATATGAGATTCAACTTTTTTCATTCTATAGTCAACTTGAAACAGTACTGAAGGGGATGAAGATTTAAAAAGAAAAAAAAAAAAAGTTTCTGAGAATTAACTGTGTGCGACCAAAAACATGGTCACCGTGTACGGACAGTCAATGATTAATATATTTTATAAATTCCACTTCTTCACTTTCAAAGTGAATTGAGAGGACAATGTCACATAAACCTAGTAAAAGAAGACACAACAAGTATGAAAACCACTTAATATTAAGTACCAGTCAGCTGTTATAATTACCATGAGTTTGTGCATGCGAGCATAATGTGTTAGCAAATACTTTCGGCGAAGTGGTAATTGGGCAAAGCAGTAATTTGGCTAAGTGGTAATTTGGCTGGTTTCGATCCAACTCGGACCCAAACCAAGTCGGACCCAAGCCAACTCGGACCCAGGCCAACTCGGACCCACTACCAACTCGGACCCACGCCAACTCAATCGGACCCACTACCAACTCGGATCCACAACCAACTCGGACCCACTACCAACTCGGACCCATGCATGACCAACTCGGACTCATCTTTTACAATCATTTGACAGCGTTTACAATTATTTGACAATTTCATAAAGTTTGTCCACTTATCATCTGTTAATACAGTGATGTTTTTAAGTATAAACAGTCACCATCCATCTGCACAACATACAGATTACAGGTACATGTACATGGATTCAATTCAGCCTCAGGACAGGCAGTAGCACTGCTATTGTGACAAGGTTTTTGCAGTCGCTTTGCCAACCAACCTCTTTGTCGACAACCACTTCAACGATTTGCTACTTCACCGAATAACCACTTCGCCTACTTGCCACTCCGTCGAATTACCACTTCGCTGAATGACCACTTCGCCGAATTGCACGCAAACGCACGTACTAACAAGTTTGTTATGGTGTAAATCAAGGATTTTCTAATGTTTCTCTTCCCTTTCCTTTGTTTATACTCTGAACATTTTTGCATCTGCTCTCATTGGTTTAGTACACGTTTTCTAATCAAACTCGTCTTCCATTTACAATTCACTGATGATGTTGCATGTGTGTGTCCTTGATTTACACCATAAAGAAATGCCTACAGACACGTACATGTATGTATGGAGCCATAAAAACGAGCTACATGAAAAACTTGGGGTTGTTTTACCCCTTCCTATCCAAACCCATATGAGATTCAACTTTTTTCATTCTATAGTCAACTTGAAACAGTACTGAAGGGGATGAAGATTTAAAAAGAAAAAAAAAAAGTTTCAGAATTAACTGTGTGCGACCAAAAACATGGTCACCGTGTACGGACAGTCAATGATTAATATATTTTATAAATTCCACTTCTGCACTTTCAAAGTGAATTGAGAGGACAATGTCACATAAACCTAGTAATAGAAGACACAACAAGTATGAAAACCACTTAATATTAAGTACCAGTCAGCTGTTATAATTACCATGAGTTTGTGCATGCGAGCATAATGTGTTAGCAAATACTTTCGGCGAAGTGGTAATTGGGCAAAGCAGTAATTTGGCTAAGTGGTAATTTGGCTGGTTTCGATCCAACTCGGACCCAAACCAAGTCGGACCCAAGCCAACTCGGACCCAGGCCAACTCGGACCCACTACCAACTCGGACCCACGCCAACTCAATCGGACCCACTACCAACTCGGATCCACAACCAACTCGGACCCACTACCAACTCAGACCCATGCATGACCAACTCGGACTTTTACAATTATTTGACAATTTCATAAAGTTTGTCCACTTATCATCTGTTAATACAGTGATGCTTTTAAGTATAAATTTTCATTGTAGTTGTCAGGTAAAATATCTGTATTGCAGCAGTTTGTCGTCGTAAAGCGCATTGAAATGCTTTTTTGAAATGCGCTTTAAAAGTGTAATTAATTATTTATTTTTATTATTTGTTTCCATTGAAACATATTGCGCTTTAACCAAAAGTAAAATTTAAAATTAAAGTTTAACCAATTATTCATTTTCATATTTGACATCGTTCACGCCATCTTGCTCAATTTAACAGCAATTCATTTCATTTTTAATTCAAACCACATAAATTCAAAACAGATCTTCATAGAAAAATAAAATTGGAAAGTATGACATTGAAACATAAACACTTTCAAACATGACACGATTAATTCAATAAATATAAGTAAACATTATAAGTCATTCAATAAAATAAATAAAGTATAAAACAAAGTCTATTCTAATTTCTACATGTACATTTGTATATGTATTTAACAAAAAAACCCACATAAACACCATTGCATACACTGCAAGAAAAACGAAGGTTCCATATTGAACAAAAAAGGTTAATCAAAAAAGTAAGTTACACAGATTCGTTAAAAAACCCACAAAACTCAAAGCCAGCATGTGAACTAAAAAAAAGATCAACTTATTAAATACCCTACAATTATGAAATGTCAATCATCAAAAAGGAGTATTGGAGCTCTGGGAAGATTATCCTTCAAGGCCTTACAGGTACATTAGCTGTCTGTATGTTCGACTATGATGTTCCATGGGGGAAAAAAGTTAATCAAAAAAGTATAAAAAGTTAAACAGATTCGTAAAAAAAAAAAAAAATTAAACAAACTAACAATTACATGAAATGAAAGGTCTACATGTATTTCAAATTAATAACTTCCTCACTGAACAACATTTTTGTGACATATTGAAATCCTTCATTGAGTGTGATTTAATTTGGTTTATATTATTTGCAGGGTTGTAGTTGAGACCGCATAGTCCGAGACCGAGACCGAGACCAGCCCCTTCAAGGCGGAGACCAATATGGTCCGAGACCGAGACCGAGACCAAGACCGCTGATAATAAATAACAATAGTCGAAATAAAAAAACAAGACACGTTATTATAGTTGAAACTTGTAACCTTTCTATTCACAAAGATTACAGACCAAAATTTTGACCAGTGGCAGTGTTGACAAATTGATACATGACACGTTACTTGAGCAAAAAGTAGTTATACTTAAGAAATATAATGGGCTGCACCCAATCTTGACAAAAGTAAAAGTTAAAGGTAGATGTTTCATCTGTTATAGGAACTCGGATCCTAAACTCCACAGTCACCCCTTGGTTTCAGCTATGACTTCTAACGGATATTTAAAGATGCAATTTTAATTTTACATTGTGCCTCTTTTTTTCCTTAAATAAATATAGGACTTAACTTCTAACAAGACTTGTGTACATGTACTTGATTTTAAAAAATGGGAGCTAGAAAATGTTGAATCAATTTTTAAATTTCTGTCATAGAATGTGGACTTGTACATGTAGACCCACAAGTTGTGAGGTGGTAGCCAGTATGTGCCAGATATGGATTTTTAATTTTTTTCTGAACGGGATTTTAATTTTTGAGGAATAATGGGGTACTTCAAACTGAGCAGCCAGAAAATGGGGTCTCATCATACACTCTCATGGCAACAGTGAGTGGTAACTGGTAAGAGTGTGTGAGTTCAATGCTGGAAAATCAGGTTGAAATATTTACTTTTTCTTCAAAATACTGTCCCAAATTAAAGAGATCATTGTGTGGGGTCGAAAATATATAACTAATTTGAAGCACCTCATTTATTATCAGAATACAAAATGCAAGTGATTACGCCCACAGGGGTGGGCTAAACTACACAATCCCCAAAAATGGTTGACCCTTATTGTATAAATTGTTAGAAGTTTATACTTTGCTTTATGTGCCCGACTCAACAGATAAATGCCGAACTTGTTCCAAATCGTTCAGTGACTGGAACTGCTGCAGCTTTACATGTACTTTGGAGACTTTCCAACGTGCTGTCAAGTCCAAACCGACCGCGATATATAACAAGCTTGATCTACGGGCTAGCAAATGTTTTAACTATTAATTGTACTGAACGAAGTAAACAAAAAGTAATCGATCAAGCTGTAAAAGCTACATATTGCCGGTCTCAACCCGAGACGAGCCAAAATATCGAGACCAAAGGGGACCTAGCCCCATAAATGTGGCCTATTTACTGGACTGCCTCCGTAAACATAGGCCACACATCCACATGTACAAAAATCTTGATTTTCACATTTAGGCTTAGTTTGTAGGTTTTTTTTGCTTTAGAAGCATACTCACCCTCTTTACAGGCTAATCAGAAAGTGCTGCCTTTTTCAGATGTCTAATTTTTGTGAAATTTCATTTTGAAATTTTGATACACAAACGTGTAAAAATGAATCTGGAAATTTCACGAAAAATATACATCTGAAAAAGGCAGCACTTTCTGATTAGCCTATAAAGAAGGTGAGTATACTTCTAAAGCAAAAAAACCCTACAAACTAAGCCTAAATGTGAAAATCAAAATTTGGCTCCGTCGACACGATTTTTGTACATGTGGATGTGTGGCCTATGTTTACGGAGGCAGTCCAGTAAATAGGCCACATTTATGGGGCTAAAGGGGACCAAGACCGAGACCAAGACCGAGACCACAGCTTCCGAGACCGAGACCAAGACCAGCAAAAAGTGGTCTCGAGACCGGTCTCGAGACCTACAACACTGATTATTTGGCACACACCCACAAAAAGCAGATGAAAAAGGAAAACATTGCACATATCCATTTCTTCATGTGAATGAGTAATAAGAGTGCAAAATCAATGTAGTATAATCAAACAACAAAACTAAAAGCCCCATTCTGACCAATATAATTACCGAATATCTTCACTATATAAGCACTATTAAGATGACCTACATGTATAAATATAATCTCTGAAACTAATGATTAAGTCATTGTTGGGTCTGAGTTGGTCGTGCTTGGGTCCGAGTTGGTAGTGGGTCCGAGTTGGTCTTGGGTCCGAGTTGGTAGTGGGTCCGAGTTGGTAGTGGGTCCGAGTTGGCGTGGGTCCAACTTGGCATGGGTCCGACTTGGTTTGGGTCCGAGTTGACCTGATGCCATTTGGCTAAGTGGTTATTCGGCGAAGTGGTAATTCAGCAAAGTGACCAACACCCGTGACAAGCTCAACACACTAATCCAGATCAGCTAATCACTATGATCCATGCAGTGCAGAACATTAGCTGAGAGCCTTAGTCAAGACTTAAAACATCTTCATCAGACAATCCCACGCACCTTTTTCTATCTTCCAGTTCTTGTATCTTCAGGCGGTCATTTTCAGCAAAGAGCCTTAAGACATGATCTCTCTCCTGGAAGAGATAAACCTGCATGTCACTCAGGGCCTTCTGGAGCTCAGCGATTTCTTCCTCACGTTGGCGTAACTCCCATTCAAGCTTATGCTAAACAACAAAGAAAGGGACAAGTATTGTTGTGCTACATGTGACTATGATTTGCAAGTTTATGAGTTGTTCCATTGGAGTAGTGGTAATTTGTACATGTACACACACTGACATAATAATAACCAGAGAAATTTGAAAAAAAAAACAGTATTGTGATTGAAAACATTGGACTATTATTCAAAGTGTTTATTTGAAATCTTATATTTCCCTTTACTTCCTTAATCCAATAACACTTTTACAAAAAGTAACAAATGATGTCACTGTAAAACCTGGTCTTGAAATTGGTTTAAAAAAACCCATTTTCTAACATCTAAGGGGAAAAGATACTATAAAGACCAGGGACAACATTACCCATGCAACTACATGTACGGGGTCTTGACTGATTGATAGATTGCTGTCGTCTTGGATATGTGTCAGAGCAAAACGGGGAATTTTTGTGGGTCATTTTTGGCAGAGTTGGGACAAACTTGACCTATTTAGTTTGTGTACATGTAGGTTACTCAGTATGTAAAGAATGTAAAGAAGCGGAGGCTGATTCCAGAAGTAATGTCATAGATAGAGGGCAGGCTTTTGATTTTTTAAGGGAAATTTGGGGGTAAAATGATGATGACAGAACGGCGACAACAAGCTTCCCAAAAATAAAGATGGCAATCACCACGCAATGTACCGTGCGATCATGTACCATGAGTCTGAGCATGCATGGCGCGCTGAATCGCAAGGCCCAAACAGCACAGTAAATTTTAGTCCAAAATTTGGGACTCTCAATACTGTGTACATGTATGAGAGTCCCAAAACTTAAGGTATCCATATCGTGCAAAAGTTTGTGCTGCATAATAAAACCAGTGTGAATCAAATTTGCAAGCTTCTTACTCACTACAGTTTCTTCAATAATCCCCCAAACTTCTGCCTCGCAAAGTTGCTGTTGTGAGCATTGCATCACCAAAAATTCAGCTTTTAATTCTAATTTTGCAGAGAGTTATCGAAATCCTAGCCCGACTGCGTCTGGCCGTACAGTACTATCGCAAGCTCTGTAGTACGGCCAGACGCCCAATGCTTCCACAGAGACTGAATTTTTTTGGCCGCTGATGTAGCGATTTTGCTACAGATTTCGATCAAGATTATCTTTTCATCCAGGACACAAATTCCAAAGTTAAGGTTCTTAGTCGTAGAGCAACTCATACCTTTTCGAAAAAACGTTCTTTTGTCTCAATATTTTCATCCATCTGGCCAAAAGCCGACTTTTCAGTCATCATCTTCCACAAACATCGTCCCGAAAATGCTCCCCCATGCGATTTCAAAATGGCGGCCGCGCTGTAATGTATGCATTATGCGAGCGCGCTTGGGCAAGATAATGAATATGCATTATTTAGTTCATGACCTCGTGTTTGTATGGCCAGCCGCGCCGAGTGTCCGACAAACGTCATAAACTATGATGCATATTCATTACCTTGCCCAAGCGCACTCGCATAATGCATACATTACAGCGCGGCCGCCATTTTGAAATCGCAAGGGGGAGCATTTTCGGGACGATATTTGTGGAAGATGACTGAAAAGTCGGCTTTTGGCCAGATGGATGAAAATATTGAGACAAAAGAACGTTTTTTCGAAAAGGTATGAGTTGCTCTACGACTAAGAACCTTAACTTTGGAAATTTGTGTCCTGGATGAAAAGATAATCTCGATCGAAATCTGTAGCAAAATCGCTACATCAGCGGCCAAAAAAATTCAGCCTCTGTGGAAGCATTGGGCGTCTGGCCGTACTACAGAGCTTGCGATAGTACTGTACGGCAAGACGCAGTCGGGCTATCGAAATCCATACGTGAGACATCACGTTGATGTGTACTGCAATGCATTGTGCAAAAAGACTCCTCAGCTATAACATTATTATCGTGTAGATAAAACAGCGCCCTCTTGTTGATCTGAGTGAATGCAAAATGTTTCATTTTTTAACAGAGGGCGCTATGTTCATTTGGCCATCGAATAAAAAACAAGTTAGCTGCAAGGCTCTACATACACCGGGGGTCAGACAAGACGACCGTTGAGACAACTCGACTCGGGACAAGTCACCCGTTGAGACAACTCGACCGTTGAGACAACTCGACCGTATGTGCGATAAATGGAAAGACAAGTCGACCGTTGAGACAAGTCGCCTCGCATGTTTTTGGGCCTAGTTTAGGGGATAGTACCGGGGATTTTGACGGCGGCTGATCGCCGTTTGGGAGTTATGACACATAATAGAGCAGAGCCGATATAGCACAGCATGATTGTCCTTGCACATCGTTCGAATTTGCCGGGCCTGTGCGCGCATCTCCGGTCAACCGCGTGGCCGTACCGTGCACGTGCCGTGCACGTTAGCTGTCTCAACGGTCGAGTTGTCCCGAGTCGAGTTGTCTCAACAGCCGACTTGTCCCGAGTCGAGTTGTCTCAACGGTCGACTTGTCTGACATTCCATACACCTACCCAGAATACATTGGGAATCAAACACACATTTCCAGAGCATGGGGATTGACGTTGATGCATGGTTTTTGAACTGCCAAAAACTTGCCTTAAAATTGGATTTAAGGTCTCAAATTTCGCAGGTGACATGCTTGCAACTATATCATTTTAATGTATGTGTTGTGTGGGCATTAATTAGCCTGCCTAATGGTGAGTAAAAAAACGTCAGTAGTAATTTTGCACGTTTTTATGCACTCACGGTCATGACGGTCCCAGTCTGAGTAAATTTGTGAGTAGCCTACCAAAAAGTACCAAATACATTCATTCAAATATGACTGTCTACCCAAAAGTCGGCACAATTGCAGAATACCCCGCCACTCGATCTATCCACCTCGTAGCCGGCTACGAGGTCACGGCTGATTGACCTCAATAAACATTCTCAGCGCTACTTGTATGTACTATGCCGAGTATGCGTCATGCTCCAGGGCGGAGTCCATTGCACTCCCACTTTGTGACCGCGTAGCCACCAACAGGGTAGTTGGTTTGGACTTAGAATTTTTTCAGCAACTCCCATTCCTTTTGTGTTGCTTCGTTCTCAAGCATATTCAAGGGGACTCCCACTCCGTAGCCTCGTAGCCGCCAACAGGGTGGTTGGTTTGGACTTAGAATTTTGTTCAGCAACTCTCATTCATTTTGTGTTGCTTCATTCTCAAATAATGGACCCCCACTCAGGGTAATCCTTACTTTTAGGACACCTCTATTTTTTACGAGTTCTGTTCAAAACTGACTTTTGCAGATGTCTGTCCAGTACCAAAGTGACTTTTGCAGGCTAAAGCAGTCTTTAGAAGTCAAGAAGGTGTCATTGCCAATTGTTCAGATGTGCCAAGAAGTATCAGAATGTCAATTTTGAGTGTCATTTAGTCAACTGTTTTGGTGAGTCTTTCCCTTCCTATATAGGAACGGGGTCCTAAAAGTAAGGATTACCCCACTCAGTATCCGCGTAGCTGGCAATGGACTTGAATTGTTTCTTTTGCAGTGATTCCAACCTCGTAGCCAGTGATTTTAGGGGTGTATTTCCGAGTGGCGGGGTATTCTGCAATTACTCCCAAAAGTCTTCTTTTGATTGTAAAGGTGATTTTTTTAGCAATGAAAAACATTTTTGACTCTAATTTGATCAAAACAAAACAGGGGCCCTCCACTACACGATCGCCGAATTTCCAGTCGGCCAGTCTCCTCCATAGGCCTACACAATCGCGGAAGTGGCGTCAGGTTGTAACTTGCAACATTCTTTCCTAACTAGACATCTAAAAGTGTGGAATTTAACATTTCTAAAAAGTGGTTCAGAAGTATTTACACATCTTATTCTAATCTTAGGAAATGTTATCCTACCTGCTCTGTGGTAAAATGTTCTTAGCAGACATGTTTAACCGGTGACTTTAGGGCGCACTTCCGTTTAAATTTTGCGCTTATCTTATTAAAGTTTAGACAGGTGCCGAGAGGTGCCGATATGCGAAGTAAGGATTGCAAAACAAGTCGTCTGGGGGCCACTTTTTCCTGTCTGTCGACGATAGGACAAAGGGGGCGCTCTTCGCAGGCTGTTCTTTCAGGTCTTTCGGAACCAGTGATCTCCATAATTATGGAGATCAAGTTCGGAACGGCGCAGCCATGCCACAATAACGGTGTCTTCTGCAACTCTGTGCTGTTATTCTATAAAATCAAAGCATTTAGGGTGTTTTTTTCCTCACAGAAGATCCCTAAAAGTTAAGTGACTACACTACCTTAATTTCTGTTGGTTTAGCAATACGATTATTATCGATATGGCGTTTTATGGCATATCAAACATGAATTTAAATACAATTGCATTTGGAAATGTCCTAATAGTCATGCCCTTACATCGTTAGGGTGTAGGTCACTATAGTAGTATGCTACCATATCAAAATATTAAAATGAAAATAGAGCAATCAAATATCTAGACGGATATATTTCGGTAATTTTCGTTACGGTAACTCGCGCTAGTACAGTTAGTCCGCGCATTATTTTGGTGCAAGTTAGACCTAACACATAAGAAACTATTCAAACAAAAATAACTCTTTGTTCGTAGATTATAAACCTTTTCCTGCATCTAAAAACAAAAACTTACAATACCAATTGCACTTTTTGCAAGTGAAAACGAGATGTCTAAAGTAATATAAAATCCACAATTTTAGCCCCACCCCACCCCAAACACAACGGGTTGGGTCAGGGTGACCAATATAGGGTCCGTTGCTCTTCGAGGACGTGTTAACACTGTATAATCAGTATGTTACTTCCTGAGTGAAAGTTGGAAAATATCACTCGGGTGGGACTCAAACCCGCGTCCTCCCGCTTACAATAGTGCAGACGAAATTAATACCAATCAACCACCGAGCTTGCGGGACTGCTGGTCGTGGGGGGGGGGGGGGGGTCCGCTCATAAGTCCAACGCCTCATAAGACCGACAAAATGGTATCCCCCAACCAAATAAAGGCCCAAGTCCGACGCCTCATAGGTCCGACGCCTCATCATGGCTCCGACGACACCTCAAAGCTCCGACACTCAGTACGCTTCGTTTTTCCGACGTCGAACTTATGAGGCGTCGGACCTATGAGGCGGAATTGTATGCCTCATATGAGGCGTCGGTCCTATGAGGAGTCCGGACTTACGGCCCCGGTCGGGGAAGGGCAAAACCTATTGATTTACATCACCCCGACGCAAGTTCCATCTCATGAATAGTCAAGTTATTTGCGGTACCATAACCGCCGCTACATGTTCATCGGATTAGAACCAGCCAACCGATTTCACAAGCTCCGTACTGGAAAGTACGAAGTCGTGGGTTCGAGTCCCATGCCCCACCCAAGTGATGTTTTCCAATAACTTTCACTCGTAGGAAACATACTGAGTATAGGCTAACAGTGTTTATACGTTGTTTATACGTCGGCGCAGGGCAAAACCTTTAATGATTCACCGTAGGATTGGGACAACTTTCGGCCGGCCTCGAATAAGCTCCCACGAAGAACCGAGTTAAGTCCGAGGGATATGATACCGAAGTTCATCAGCGGGATTGTCTGATTTTTACAGAACACGGATAGTGCCACTCAATGAGTGTGAATATTTTTTGTACAGTGGCCGCCACTTGTGGCGGCCGCCAGATAATAAGTGGCGGCCGCTGTACAAAAAAAATATTTACACACGTACAGAAAAAAATTATATTCACACTTTTTTATGTTGCGGCCGCCAGATAATAAGTGGCAGCCGCTACATAAAAAGTGTGAATAAAATTAATAACTAAAAATTAAATCATTATGACTTATGTGGCGGCATTATGACTTATGTGGCGGCCGCCACTTATTATCTGGCGGCGTAATAAGTGGCGGCTGCTGTACAAAAAAAATATTCACACTCATTGAGTGGCACTCTCCGTCTTCCGTACTATCCCATTGAGTGGCACTCTCCGTCTTCCGTACTATCCGTCTTCACGGTAACTTTTTAATCTCAATTTACCATTTGGCCGATCGTGAGCAGGGGAGCATTATTGCCGTACCCCCCCCCCCCCATCAAATTAATAGCAATCTGGCTTCGCACCTCTTTTTCCTTTCTTTTCTCCCCTTTTCCCACCTTTTTTTCGTTTTCCGGGGGGGGGGGGGCGAGCGCCTCCCCCTTTCTCCCTCCCCTTTGCGACGCCCATGGAGAGGGAGAGGTTAATGGGCGGGGGCCCACTGACGATCGGAGGCGCTGTTCAAAGTAAGTACCTCGCTTGTACCCCGGCCCGCCCTGCAAACAGGACGCTAGGATACTCTGATGAATTCACACTCTGATTGGTTGGATTTTGCGTGACCTGTGATCTGCGCGTCATCACGGTCATGATTCTGCCATAGACATATAATAATATATTATATGTCTATGGATTCTGCAAAGTTTGAAACGCAGCCGTTAAGATTTGACTCATTACTTTTTTTTTTCCAGCTTAGAGATGTTTGTTTTTCGTTGAAAATGCGTAATAATGTAGGAAGTTCTGTAAAACTGTTCCCGGCACTTTCCCGGGCTCCGTTTCGAATTACGAACGGTCGGATTGGATTATGCGACGCTCAAAATTGTGTCCACATGGGCCGCAATGAAACAGAATTGAAATCACATCCAGTATGGAACGTGTGCATTTCTATAGAAAGTTTTCGGGTAGCATTTGCGTACATTGTACGACTGCGGTCTTGAACAGCTGCAGCAAGATGCTTTATACATAGGTCATAGGCCACTTCCTTCACAAGATTCTGTGAAGCTCATCAGAGTGGCCCAGCGTCCTGATTGCAGGGCGGGGGTACGAACGAAGTACGCGATCTTAGACACTATTGAACAATAGGTGGCGTTCTTAGTCGCGGCATATTTTGCCGACGACTTTGCCGCTTGCACGCGGACAGCGGGACGACGATTTCACCACGCGGCGGCGGCGGCAGGGGAGGGGGTGACACCCTAAGGTCCCGCCTCTAGCGACGCCAGCGTGATGAGCTCTAGCTTGTAGTTGATTTGGTTGTTTGCTGACTGAGGCTAGTAACCCCATGCAACGACGCTACAAAAAGATATTTCTTGCCTCACTGAATTCGCTTGCGCCGTACTATGCCAACTGTGAAGTTTTAAAAAGTGTGTTATACTGACTGGGGGCCTATGGTTGGTGACATTGTTGATATTTTTGCCTCACCTATTTGAAACATGTTAGGCCTATATTTTATTCTGTGGCGGGAGAAACGTCATTTTGTATATGTAACGGTGTTTTGTCTCCTGTTGACATTTTATCTATTCCGTTGTTTCTCCTTTTTTTTCTTACTTAGGCCTAATTAAGGAAACGAAAGCGCCAGTAACACACAGTTGCTATTTTTGAAGAAATAATCTCAACCACATTTTATCATGTTAACCCTGAACTATAAAAACAAAAAAAAACAGGCCAAAGTTGTTAGAAATATTGGTTTGTCCCTCGCCCCTCCCAAAACCTGGATTATATTCTGTGCATTTTGGGCATTCGGTGAAAGTAAAAGATAAAAGAAAGCTCCCAAAATCCAAACACGTATGGGTGCCCAGCAGACATTGGGTGTGTATGTGTTGGGGGGGGGGGGTGCGCACTGGACCCGATGAACCCCTCTCCTGATCCTGGTAATAATAAATTGACCAAAGCTTTGCGCGGCTGTAGGGTAGAGTATTGCTCCAATTATTTTCTGTTTCGCCTTTGCTCAGTATCCTTAACACCGAATGTTGAACCGGTGATAAGGCCAAAAAAAAAAATAAGTCGGTCTCTGGTCAGCGCGCGCGTCGATTTTAATCATGCGCGTCGATCTTTTTTTTTCCAAAATGTTCCGCGGTAGCTCCAACAGCGCCCTCTATTTCCGCACCTCCTCATTTTTTTTTACCAAAGAGCACCAAGGAATGGGAAATTGCACCAAGGCAAATGATCGAAAGCACCAAGGCAAATTATGGAGGACACCAATGTACTTGAGGACACCAAAAAAGCAAAATAGTACCTACCTTGTCTGTACAATCCGAGCTTGAAGAAGAAAAAAAAAAAAAAAAAAAAATCCGCGTGGCCGCGTCAATTCAGGAACTTTGGTCTGACCAGAGACCGATTTTTTTTTTTTGGCCTAATATGATCATTTTACTTCTCCCGATACCAGGAATTAATGAGCATTATAGAAATCTTCCATGGATCCAACTGCGTCATGGCCCTCGTTATGCATCAGAATGCCCTTCTGTAATTCGCCCATGCATAACTTATTATAGTCTACACTTTGTCCGAGTTATCGAGATCTAAATTCGCAGATGTAAAGTCACATTCCATTAAATGCTGCCAGCCGCGTCTTGGTTTTTCTTTTATGAATCAAATTAAGTGCGTTTTGTTCGGGCAGCAGAAAATAGGCCTGTGGTGTAAACGGGTGACTACACACAGGTGATTCTATGAATAAGCAACGATCGACTATTTCCTCCCCGTAGACGCGTGCGCGGAAGAATCGGGTGCTGTTGTTTTTTTCGTTGAAATATGCAGCCCCTGTCTGTGTAGGATATATACGGAGGTTTTAAGTATTTTTTTCGTAACAGAATCAGTGTTCAAGATGTATTCCTGCTGGTGAGTATTTGGCATGTATGCCTACCTGTGTGTGCTTTGATATTTTCGGTTTGTTGTGTGTGAGTGCGCTTGGGGGGTGAGTTTGGGTGTGTGTGTGTTAATATTTTTTCGGGGGGGGGGGGGTGGTTTGGGACACGAACTCCAAACGCGGGAAACGCCATCTTGGATCTGAGTATGAAATCTTTGCTCTACACATGTTTATTATTAAATTTAACAAGTTTTTCAACGAGCATCACTCAGAATTTCCTAAACGCAGTTAAAATACATGTCATTGCAAAAATGTTTAAAAGGCATGAATCTGGGGCTGAAAAACATTTCCAGTTTATTTTGTTGAAAAATACTTTGAAAATGCACTTGACTCTAGCTCCATAGACATTTTACACAATTCAGAAGTGGCGTCTGGATCCTGTCTTTCTGATTTGGACATTGTAAACCAAATACATGTAACATCAATTTAATATATAAAAAAAAATACTTTTGAACTGCACTGGAGGAGAATCCATGCAGCTGTGAGCAGAAATTCTGGTAATCCTTACCTTTAGGACCCCGTTGCTACATAAGGTTAAAAGACTCGCCAAAACAACTGAATAAATGACACTCAAAAGTGACATTCTGATATTTCTTGACACAAACGAACAGTTGGCAATGATACCTTCTTGAATATCAGCAGGTTTAATTTTGAAGAACGGGGGGCAGGGCTTTGATTTATGAGAGGTTAAAGACGACGATGACAAACAGGAAATATATTTTAAAAAACAAGATGGCGAACTGCGAAAAACGGTAGGAAAGTCACATTTTCTTTGAACGTGCTTTCAAAATTACAACTAACATGAATTTATCTGAAGAAAAAAGACTGCTTCAGCCTGCAAAAGTCACTTTGGTGCTGGACAGTCATCTGCAAAAGTCAGTTTTGAATAGAACTCTTAAAAATTCGCGTGTCCTTCAAGATAAGTATTACCGAAATTCTGTTTAGGCCTTCATGTTTGGGACATCCCCATAAAAAAGTGGCTCAAAATTACTGGACTTCCGTATTGTGAGGAAGTTTATTGAACCATTGGTGCAGATCAGTAAATAGGCCCAAAATTGCATACGCCGGCCAAATCACGATTTGCATGCCCTCAAATTCTCCGGTATTAGAGCATTTTTAGGGCCGTGAACTTAAGGATTTGTAAAAAAGAACGATAAAAGCCACGCAGAGAACTGTGAGCTCGTATAAATGTGGAATGTGGATGAAATTAGGCCCTAAAATGGCACTGTTTTGCAATGGAGCGTAGGCGTCCATTTTCAAAATGGCGATGGGCTTCAGGCCTGCTTTTAGGGCTGATCATCTTTGGATGGAATTTTCTCGAAATTGGATACATTGGATACCCCACCCCCCCCCACCCCAAAAAAAATTTGCAAGGAAAATGAAAGATGATAAAACAAGCTTTAATTTGATGTGTGTCTCAAACATCTTGGAGACGGTTCTCATCAGTATTTGTAATGATTTTGAGAAGTGCGCGTAATTAGGCTATCACTGCATGAGGTCTATGGAAGCTTAATGGTCTGCACAATGTGCGCCTATTTGTGGGGCTAGTTTTGGGCACAAACATTCAAGAACAGGTGGCCTTTTACCTCCATGACCAAAAGTATTAGCAAACCCAATTGTTCAAAAATGTTCCGAACAGGTCTAGGTTTGAAAGGCATGCAATATGCTAGTTCACAACTTTGGGACACCCATTTAAAACTGCATTAATCAACTGTGCCAAAAGAATTATCTATAGTCATGCCACCAGACTTCTGAAAGGCCAATCTTTGGAAAACCTTGGACATGTACCAGTCTATAGTCTAAGGCTTCAATTAAAGTGAATTGGCTTTACTTGCAGGTGCAAAATGTTGAGGAATTTTAAAAAAATATTTAGACTTCAAACTTGGCTGGTGATCTTGCCACTGCCTCATGAAATATTTGGAGAATTGTGTCAGCTAAAAAGTGTGCAAAATTGGCCTGAAAATTGTGTTCACCCTTGTTTCAGTTCCGTTCGTCTTCGTTGAATGTTCAAAGATGCAGAGTTTTGACATTTCACTAACACTTTTTGTTTCTTCCCTGTTTTCATTTTTCTGTGTGTGCAGATTGAAGATGAAGGGCACAGAAGTAAGGTCGTCCAAGTGCAGCATTCATCTCCCACAGGTAAATGAGTAATGTTTCTCCTTGCAAAACGTCTCTGTTTTGATGCGCTTCCTTGCATTTGAATGGGCTTGCTGGATTTTAACGTGGAGGTAGACCTTGGGGTATATCTTTGGAGTTTGAGATGGCAAGTTGGACATACAGTACTTGTTGATAAAATGGAAATGTATTGGAGGTTTGATGACAGGACGTGATGTCAGAAAATTTGGATATTGAATTTACAATGTATACTTGCTCTTTTTTTCTGCCACAGGGAGCTTTTGAATGCTGCGAAGAGAGAAGACGCCGGTTTTCATCGAAGTTTTTGTTAAGTAACTGTAACCTTTTTCCGTGTGACATCTATCGGGGAGGGAAGGGGGGGGGGGTAAGGGGGAGGTGAAACTTGTGTCACCGGCGGTGGAAGCTACCCCTGCCTGGGTCTTTGGTCTGAAATTGGGATCATATCTCCAGCTTGGGATGGAGATATGTCCTCTTTGCAGGTCTTAGCCCCAGGACGACCGTTGTGAAAGTGTGTGTGGTGGGTTGCCGGCTGTTTTGTTGCGTTCTGTTCATGTCTGTCTGTTTCGTCTCCCTATTTGTCCGGGCCCACTGTGTTCACCCCTTGTTCCAGTTCCGTTCGTCTTCGTTGAATGTTCAAAGATGCAGAGTTTTGACATTTCACTAACACTTTTTGTTTCTTCCCAGTTTTCTCTTTTCTGTGTGTGCAGATTGAAGATGAAGGGCACAGAAGTAAGGTCGTCCAAGTGCAGCATTCATCTCCCACAGGTAAATGAGTAATGTTTCTCCTTGCAAAACGTCTCTGTTTTGATGCGCTTCCTTGCATTTGAATGGGCTTGCTGGATTTTAACGTGGAGGTACCCCTTGGGGTATATCTTTGGAGTTTGAGATGGCAAGTTGGACATACAGTACTTGTTGATAAAATGGAAATGTATTGGAGGTTTGATGACAGGACGTGATGTCAGAAAATTTGGATATTGAATTTACAATGTATACTTGCTCTTTTTTTCTGCCACAGGGAGCTTTTGAATGCTGCGAAGAGAGAAGACGCCGGTTTTCATCGAAGTTTTTGTTAAGTAACTGTAACCTTTTTTCCGTGTGACGTCTATCGGGGAGGGAAGGGGGGGTAAGGGGGAGGTGAAACTTGTGCCACCGGCGGTGGAAGCTACCCCTGCCTGGGTCTTTGGTCTGAAATTGGGATCATATCTCCAGCTTGGGATGGAGATATGTCCTCTTTGCAGGTCTTAGCCCCAGGACGACCGTTGTGAAAGTGTGTGTGGTGGGTTGCCGGCTGTTTTGTTGCGTTCCGTTCATGTCTGTCTGTTTCGTCTCCCTATTTGTCCGGGCCCACTGTGTTCACCCCTTGTTTCAGTTCCGTTCGTCTTCGTTGAATGTTCAAAGATGCAGAGTTTTGACATTTCACTAACACTTTTTGTTTCTTCCCAGTTTTCTCTTTTCTGTGTGTGCAGATTGAAGATGAAGGGCACAGAAGTAAGGTCGTCCAAGTGCAGCATTCATCTCCCACAGGTAAATGAGTAATGTTTCTCCTTGCAAAACGTCTCTGTTTTGATGCGCTTCCTTGCATTTGAATGGGCTTGCTGGATTTTAACGTGGAGGTAGACCTTGGGGTATATCTTTGGAGTTTGAGATGGCAAGTTGGACATACAGTACTTGTTGATAAAATGGAAATGTATTGGAGGTTTGATGACAGGACGTGATGTCAGAAAATTTGGATATTGAATTTACAATGTATACTTGCTCTTTTTTTCTGCCACAGGGAGCTTTTGAATGCTGCGAAGAGAGAAGACGCCGGTTTCATCGAAGTTTTTGTTAAGTAACTGTAACCTTTTTTCGTGTGACGTCTATCGGGGAGGGAGGGGGGGGGGTAAGGGGGAGGTGAAACTTGTGTCACCGGCGGTGGAAGCTACCCCTGCCTGGGTCTTTGGTCTGAAATTGGGATCATATCTCCAGCTTGGGATGGAGATATGTCCTCTTTGCAGGTCTTAGCCCCAGGACGACCGTTGTGAAAGTGTGTGTGGTGGGTTGCCGGCTGTTTTGTTGCGTTCTGTTCATGTCTGTCTGTTTCGTCTCCCTATTTGTCCGGGCCCACTGTGTTCCCCTTGTTTCAGTTCCGTTCGTCTTCGTTGAATGTTCAAAGATGCAGAGTTTTGACATTTCACTAACACTTTTTGTTTCTTCCCAGTTTTCTCTTTTCTGTGTGTGCAGATTGAAGATGAAGGGCACAGAAGTAAGGTCGTCCAAGTGCAGCATTCATCTCCCACAGGTAAATGAGTAATGTTTCTCCTTGCAAAACGTCTCTTTTGATGCGCTTCTTGCATTTGAATGGGCTTGCTGGATTTTAACGTGGAGGTAGACCTTGGGGTATATCTTTGGAGTTTGAGATGGCAAGTTGGACATACAGTACTTGTTGATAAAATGGAAATGTATTGGAGGTTTGATGACAGGACGTGATGTCAGAAAATTGGATATTGAATTTACAATGTATACTTGCTCTTTTTTTCTGCCACAGGGAGCTTTTGAATGCTGCGAAGAGAGAAGACGCCGGTTTTCATCGAAGTTTTTGTTAAGTAACTGTAACCTTTTTTCCGTGTGACGTCTATCGGGGAGGGAAGGGGGGGTAAGGGGGAGGTGAAACTTGTGTCACCGGCGGTGGAAGCTACCCCTGCCTGGGTCTTTGGTCTGAAATTGGGATCATATCTCCAGCTTGGGATGGAGATATGTCCTCTTTGCAGGTCTTAGCCCCAGGACGACCGTTGTGAAAGTGTGTGTGGTGGGTTGCCGGCTGTTTTGTTGCGTTCTGTTCATGTCTGTCTGTTTCGTCTCCCTATTTGTCCGGGCCCACTGTGTTCACCCCTTGTTTCAGTCCGTTCGTCTTCGTTGAATGTTCAAAGATGCAGAGTTTTGACATTTCACTAACACTTTTTGTTTCTTCCCAGTTTTCTCTTTTCTGTGTGTGCAGATTGAAGATGAAGGGCACAGAAGTAAGGTCGTCCAAGTGCAGCATTCATCTCCCACAGGTAAATGAGTAATGTTCTCCTTGCAAAACGTCTCTGTTTTGATGCGCTTCCTTGCATTTGAATGGGCTTGCTGGATTTTAACGTGGAGGTACCCTGGGGTATATCTTTGGAGTTTGAGATGGCAAGTTGGACATACAGTACTTGTTGATAAAATGGAAATGTATTGGAGGTTTGATGACAGGACGTGATGTCAGAAAATTTGGATATTGAATTTACAATGTATACTTGCTCTTTTTTTCTGCCACAGGGAGCTTTTGAATGCTGCGAAGAGAGAAGACGCCGGTTTTCATCGAAGTTTTTGTTAAGTAACTGTAACCTTTTTTCCGTGTGACGTCTATCGGGGAGGGAAGGGGGGGTAAGGGGGAGGTGAAACTTGTGTCACCGGCGGTGGAAGCTACCCCTGCCTGGGTCTTTGGTCTGAAATTGGGATCATATCTCCAGCTTGGGATGGAGATATGTCCTCTTTGCAGGTCTTAGCCCCAGGACGACCGTTGTGAAAGTGTGTGTGGTGGGTTGCCGGCTGTTTTGTTGCGTTCTGTTCATGTCTGTCTGTTTCGTCTCCCTATTTGTCCGGGCCCACTGTGTTCACCCCTTGTTTCAGTTCCGTTCGTCTTCGTTGAATGTTCAAAGATGCAGAGTTTTGACATTTCACTAACACTTTTTGTTTCTTCCCAGTTTTCTCTTTTCTGTGTGTGCAGATTGAAGATGAAGGGCACAGAAGTAAGGTCGTCCAAGTGCAGCATTCATCTCCATCATCTCCACACAGGTATGAGTAATGTTTCTCCTTGCAAAACGTCTCTGTTTTGATGCGCTTCCTTGCATTTGAATGGGCTTGCTGGATTTTAACGTGGAGGTAGACCTTGGGGTATATCTTTGGAGTTTGAGATGGCAAGTTGGACATACAGTACTTGTTGAAAAATGGAAATGTATTGGAGGTTTGATGACAGGACGTGATGTCAGAAATTGGGATATTGAATTTACAATGTATACTTGCTCTTTTTTTCTGCCACAGGGAGCTTTTGAATGCTGCGAAGAGAGAAGACGCCGGTTTTCATCGAAGTTTTTGTTAAGTAACTGTAACCTTTTTTCCGTGTGACGTCTATCGGGGAGGGAAGGGGGGGGGGTAAGGGGGGTGTGAAACTTGTGTCACCGGCGGTGGAAGCTACCCCTGCCTGGGTCTTTGGTCTGAAATTGGGATCATATCTCCAGCTTGGGATGGAGATATGTCCTCTTTGCAGGTCTTAGCCCCAGGACGACCGTTGTGAAAGTGTGTGTGGTGGGTTGCCGGCTGTTTGTTGCGTTCTGTTCATGTCTGTCTGTTTCGTCTCCCTATTTGTCCGGGCCCACTGTGTTCACCCCTTGTTTCAGTTCCGTTCGTCTTCGTTGAATGTTCAAAGATGCAGAGTTTTGACATTTCACTAACACTTTTTGTTTCTTCCCAGTTTTCTCTTTTCTGTGTGTGCAGATTGAAGATGAAGGGCACAGAAGTAAGGTCGTCCAAGTGCAGCATTCATCTCCCACAGGTAAATGAGTAATGTTTCTCCTTGCAAAACGTCTCTGTTTTGATGCGCTTCCTTGCATTTGAATGGGCTTGCTGGATTTTAACGTGGAGGTAGACCTTGGGTATATCTTTGGAGTTTGAGATGGCAAGTTGGACATACAGTACTTGTTGATAAAATGGAAATGTATTGGAGGTTTGATGACAGGACGTGATGTCAGAAATTTGGATATTGAATTTACAATGTATACTTGCTCTTTTTTTCTGCCACAGGGAGCTTTTGAATGCTGCGAAGAGAGAAGACGCCGGTTTTCATCGAAGTTTTTGTTAAGTAACTGTAACTTTTTTCCGTGTGACGTCTATCGGGGAGGGAAGGGGGGGGGGTAAGGGGGAGGTGAAACTTGTGTCACCGGCGGTGGAAGCTACCCCTGCCTGGGTCTTTGGTCTGAAATTGGGATCATATCTCCAGCTTGGGATGGAGATATGTCCTCTTTGCAGGTCTTAGCCCCAGGACGACCGTTGTGAAAGTGTGTGTGGTGGGTTGCCGGCTGTTTTGTTGCGTTCTGTTCATGTCTGTCTGTTTCGTCTCCCTATTTGTCCGGGCCCACTGTGTTCACCCCTTGTTTCAGTTCCGTTCGTCTTCGTTGAATGTTCAAAGATGCAGAGTTTTGACATTTCACTAACACTTTTTGTTTCTTCCCAGTTTTCTCTTTTCTGTGTGTGCAGATTGAAGATGAAGGGCACAGAAGTAAGGTCGTCCAAGTGCAGCATTCATCTCCCACAGGTAAATGAGTAATGTTTCTCCTTGCAAAACGTCTCTGTTTTGATGCGCTTCCTTGCATTTGAATGGGCTTGCTGGATTTTAACGTGGAGGTAGACCTTGGGGTATATCTTTGGAGTTTGAGATGGCAAGTTGGACATACAGTACTTGTTGATAAAATGGAAATGTATTGGAGGTTTGATGACAGGACGTGATGTCAGAAAATTGGATATTGAATTTACAATGTATACTTGCTCTTTTTTTCTGCCACAGGGAGCTTTTGAATGCTGCGAAGAGAGAAGACGCCGGTTTCATCGAAGTTTTTGTTAAGTAACTGTAACCTTTTTTCCGTGTGACGTCTATCGGGGAGGGAAGGGGGGGGGTAAGGGGGAGGTGAAACTTGTGTCACCGGCGGTGGAAGCTACCCCTGCCTGGGTCTTTGGTCTGAAATTGGGATCATATCTCCAGCTTGGGATGGAGATATGTCCTCTTTGCAGGTCTTAGCCCCAGGACGACCGTTGTGAAAGTGTGTGTGGTGGGTTGCCGGCTGTTTTGTTGCGTTCTGTTCATGTCTGTCTGTTTCGTCTCCCTATTTGTCCGGGCCCACTGTGTTCACCCCTTGTTTCAGTTCCGTTCGTCTTCGTTGAATGTTCAAAGATGCAGAGTTTTGACATTTCACTAACACTTTTTGTTTCTTCCCAGTTTTCTCTTTTCTGTGTGTGCAGATTGAAGATGAAGGGCACAGAAGTAAGGTCGTCCAAGTGCAGCATTCATCTCCCACAGGTAAATGAGTAATGTTTCTCCTTGCAAAACGTCTCTGTTTTGATGCGCTTCCTTGCATTTGAATGGGCTTGCTGGATTTTAACGTGGAGGTAGACCTTGGGGTATATCTTTGGAGTTTGAGATGGCAAGTGGACATACAGTACTTGTTGATAAAATGGAAATGTATTGGAGGTTTGATGACAGGACGTGATGTCAGAAAATTGGGATATTGAATTTACAATGTATACTTGCTCTTTTTTTCTGCCACAGGGAGCTTTTGAATGCTGCGAAGAGAGAAGACGCCGGTTTTCATCGAAGTTTTTGTTAAGTAACTGTAACCTTTTTTCCGTGTGACGTCTATCGGGGAGGGAAGGGGGGGGGGGTAAGGGGGAGGTGAAACTTGTGTCACCGGCGGTGGAAGCTACCCCTGCCTGGGTCTTTGGTCTGAAATTGGGATCATATCTCCAGCTTGGGATGGAGATATGTCCTCTTTGCAGGTCTTAGCCCCAGGACGACCGTTGTGAAAGTGTGTGTGGTGGGTTGCCGGCTGTTTTGTTGCGTTCTGTTCATGTCTGTCTGTTTCGTCTCCCTATTTGTCCGGGCCCACTGTGTTCACCCCTTGTTTCAGTTCCGTTCGTCTTCGTTGAATGTTCAAAGATGCAGAGTTTTGACATTTCACTAACACTTTTTGTTTCTTCCCAGTTTTCTCTTTTCTGTGTGTGCAGATTGAAGATGAAGGGCACAGAAGTAAGGTCGTCCAAGTGCAGCATTCATCTCCCACAGGTAAATGAGTAATGTTTCTCCTTGCAAAACGTCTCTGTTTTGATGCGCTTCCTTGCATTTGAATGGGCTTGCTGGATTTTAACGTGGAGGTAGACCTTGGGGTATATCTTTGGAGTTTGAGATGGCAAGTTGGACATACAGTACTTGTTGATAAAATGGAAATGTATTGGAGGTTTGATGACAGGACGTGATGTCAGAAATTTTGGATATTGAATTTACAATGTATACTTGCTCTTTTTTCTGCCACAGGGAGCTTTTGAATGCTGCGAAGAGAGAAGACGCCGGTTTTCATCGAAGTTTTTGTTAAGTAACTGTAACCTTTTTTCCGTGTGACGTCTATCGGGAGGGAAGGGGGGGGGGGGGGGGTAAGGGGGAGGTGAAACTTGTGTCACCGGCGGTGGAAGCTACCCCTGCCTGGGTCTTTGGTCTGAAATTGGGATCATATCTCCAGCTTGGGATGGAGATATGTCCTCTTTGCAGGTCTTAGCCCCAGGACGACCGTTGTGAAAGTGTGTGTGGTGGGTTGCCGGCTGTTTTGTTGTTCTGTTCATGTCTGTCTGTCTGTTTCGTCTCCCTATTTGTCCGGGCCCACTGTGTTCACCCCTTGTTTCAGTTCCGTTCGTCTTCGTTGAATGTTCAAAGATGCAGAGTTTTGACATTTCACTAACACTTTTTGTTTCTTCCCAGTTTTCTCTTTTCTGTGTGTGCAGATTGAAGATGAAGGGCACAGAAGTAAGGTCGTCCAAGTGCAGCATTCATCTCCCACAGGTAAATGAGTAATGTTTCTCCTTGCAAAACGTCTCTGTTTTGATGCGCTTCCTTGCATTTGAATGGGCTTGCTGGATTTTAACGTGGAGGTAGACCTTGGGGTATATCTTTGGAGTTTGAGATGGCAAGTTGGACATACAGTACTTTTGATAAAATGGAAATGTATTGGAGGTTTGATGACAGGACGTGATGTCAGAAAATTTGGATATTGAATTTACAATGTATACTTGCTCTTTTTTCTGCCACAGGGAGCTTTTGAATGCTGCGAAGAGAGAAGACGCCGGTTTTCATCGAAGTTTTTGTTAAGTAACTGTAACCTTTTTTCCGTGTGACGTCTATCGGGGAGGGAAGGGGGGGGGTAAGGGGGAGGTGAAACTTGTGTCACCGGCGGTGGAAGCTACCCCTGCCTGGGTCTTTGGTCTGAAATTGGGATCATATCCAGCTTGGGATGGAGATATGTCCTCTTTGCAGGTCTTAGCCCCAGGACGACCGTTGTGAAAGTGTGTGTGGTGGGTTGCCGGCTGTTTTGTTGCGTTCTGTTCATGTCTGTCTGTTTCGTCTCCCTATTTGTCCGGGCCCACTGTGTTCACCCCTTGTTTCAGTTCCGTTGTCTTCGTTGAATGTTCAAAGATGCAGAGTTTTGACATTTCACTAACACTTTTTGTTTCTTCCCAGTTTTCTCTTTTCTGTGTGTGCAGATTGAAGATGAAGGGCACAGAAGTAAGGTCGTCCAAGTGCAGCATTCATCTCCCACAGGTAAATGAGTAATGTTTCTCCTTGCAAAACGTCTCTGTTTTGATGCGCTTCCTTGCATTTGAATGGGCTTGCTGGATTTTAACGTGGAGGTAGACCTTGGGTATCTTTGGAGTTTGAGATGGCAAGTTGGACATACAGTACTTGTTGATAAAATGGAAATGTATTGGAGGTTTGATGACAGGACGTGATGTCAGAAAATTGGATATTGAATTTACAATGTATACTTGCTCTTTTTTTCTGCCACAGGGAGCTTTTGAATGCTGCGAAGAGAGAAGACGCCGGTTTCATCGAAGTTTTTGTTAAGTAACTGTAACCTTTTTCCGTGTGACGTCTATCGGGGAGGGAAGGGGGGGGTAAGGGGGAGGTGAAACTTGTGTCACCGGCGGTGGAAGCTACCCTGCCTGGGTCTTTGGTCTGAAATTGGGATCATATCTCCAGCTTGGGATGGAGATATGTCCTCTTTGCAGGTCTTAGCCCCAGGACGACCGTTGTGAAAGTGTGTGTGGGGTTGCCGGCTGTTTTGTTGCGTTCTGTTCATGTCTGTCTGTTTCGTCTCCCTATTTGTCCGGGCCCACTGTGTTCACCCCTTGTTTCAGTTCCGTTCGTCTTCGTTGAATGTTCAAAGATGCAGAGTTTTGACATTTCACTAACACTTTTTGTTTCTTCCCAGTTTTCTCTTTTCTGTGTGTGCAGATTGAAGATGAAGGGCACAGAAGTAAGGTCGTCCAAGTGCAGCATTCATCTCCCACAGGTAAATGAGTAATGTTTCTCCTTGCAAAACGTCTCTGTTTTGATGCGCTTCCTTGCATTTGAATGGGCTTGCTGGATTTTAACGTGGAGGTAGACCTTGGGGTATATCTTTGGAGTTTGAGATGGCAAGTTGGACATACAGTACTTGTTGATAAAATGGAAATGTATTGGAGGTTTGATGACAGGACGTGATGTCAGAAAATTGGATATTGAATTTACAATGTATACTTGCTCTTTTTTTCTGCCACAGGGAGCTTTTGAATGCTGCGAAGAGAGAAGACGCCGGTTCATCGAAGTTTTGTTAAGTAACTGTAACCTTTTTTCCGTGTGACGTCTATCGGGGAGGGAAGGGGGGGGGGTAAGGGGGAGGTGAAACTTGTGTCACCGGCGGTGGAAGCTACCCCTGCCTGGGTCTTTGGTCTGAAATTGGGATCATATCTCCAGCTTGGGATGGAGATATGTCCTCTTTGCAGGTCTTAGCCCCAGGACGACCGTTGTGAAAGTGTGTGTGGGGTTGCGGCTGTTTTGTTGCGTTCTGTTCATGTCTGTCTGTTTCGTCTCCCTATTTGTCCGGGCCCACTGTGTTCACCCTTGTTTCAGTTCCGTTCGTCTTCGTTGAATGTTCAAAGATGCAGAGTTTTGACATTTCACTAACACTTTTTGTTTCTTCCCAGTTTTCTCTTTTCTGTGTGTGCAGATTGAAGATGAAGGGCACAGAAGTAAGGTCGTCCAAGTGCAGCATTCATCTCCCACAGGTAAATGAGTAATGTTTCTCCTTGCAAAACGTCTCTGTTTTGATGCGCTTCCTTGCATTTGAATGGGCTTGCTGGATTTTAACGTGGAGGTAGACCTTGGGGTATATCTTTGGAGTTTGAGATGGCAAGTTGGACATACAGTACTTGTTGATAAAATGGAAATGTATTGGAGGTTTGATGACAGGACGTGATGTCAGAAAATTTGGATATTGAATTTACAATGTATACTTGCTCTTTTTTCTGCCACAGGGAGCTTTTGAATGCTGCGAAGAGAGAAGACGCCGGTTTTCATCGAAGTTTTTGTTAAGTAACTGTAACCTTTTTTCCGTGTGACGTCTATCGGGGGGGGAAGGGGGGTAAGGGGGAGGTGAAACTTATGCCTGGGTCTTTGGTCAGGTCTTCCAGCTCCAGGACAGGACCCGTTGTGAAAGTGTGTGTGGTGGGTTGCCGGCTGTTTGTTGCGTTCTGTTCATGTCTGTCTGTTTCGTCTCCCTATTTGTCCGGGCCCACTGTGTTCACCCCTTGTTTCAGTTCCGTTCGTCTTCGTTGAATGTTCAAAGATGCAGAGTTTTGACATTTCACTAACACTTTTTGTTTCTTCCCAGTTTTCTCTTTTCTGTGTGTGCAGATTGAAGATGAAGGGCACAGAAGTAAGGTCGTCCAAGTGCAGCATTCATCTCCCACAGGTAAATGAGTAATGTTTCTCCTTGCAAAACGTCTCTGTTTTGATGCGCTTCCTTGCATTTGAATGGGCTTGCTGGATTTTAACGTGGAGGTAGACCTTGGGGTATATCTTTGGAGTTTGAGATGGCAAGTTGGACATACAGTACTTGTTGATAAAATGGAAATGTATTGGAGGTTTGATGACAGGACGTGATGTCAGAAAATTGGATATTGAATTTACAATGTATACTTGCTCTTTTTCTGCCACAGGGAGCTTTTGAATGCTGCGAAGAGAGAAGACGCCGGTTTTCATCGAAGTTTTTGTTAAGTAACTGTAATTTTTTCCGTGTGACGTGTATCGGGAGGGAAGGGGGGGTAAGGGGGAGGTGAAACTTGTGTCACCGGCGGTGGAAGCTACCCCTGCCTGGGTCTTTGGTCTGAAATTGGGATCATATCTCCAGCTTGGGATGGAGATATGTCCTCTTGCAGGTCTTAGCCCCAGGACGACCGTTGTGAAAGTGTGTGTGGTGGGTTGCCGGCTGTTTTGTTGCGTTCTGTTCATGTCTGTCTGTCTGTTCGTCTCCCTATTGTCCGGGCCCACTGTGTTCACCCCTTGTTTCAGTTCCGTTTCGTCTTCGTTGAATGTTCAAAGATGCAGAGTTTTGACATTTCACTAACACTTTTTGTTTCTTCCCAGTTTTTTCTCTTTTCTGTGTGTGCAGATTGAAGATGAAGGGCACAGAAGTAAGGTCGTCCAAGTGCAGCATTCATCTCCCACGGTAAATGAGTAATGTTTCTCCTTGCAAAACGTCTCTGTTTTGATGCGCTTCCTTGCATTGAATGGGCTTGCTGGATTTTAACGTGGAGGTAGACCTTGGGGTATATCTTTGGAGTTTGAGATGGCAAGTTGGACATACAGTACTTTTGATAAAATGGAAATGTATTGGAGGTTTGATGACAGGACGTGATGTCAGAAATTTGGGATATTGAATTTACAATGTATACTTGCTCTTTTTCTGCCACAGGGAGCTTTTGAATGCTGCGAAGAGAGAAGACGCCGGTTTTCATCGAAGTTTTTGTTAAGTAACTGTAACCTTTTTCCGTGTGACGTCTATCGGGGAGGAAGGGGGGGGGGTAAGGGGGAGGTGAAACTTGTGTCACCGGCGGGGAAGCTACCCCTGCCTGGGTCTTTGGTCTGAAATTTGGATCATATCTCCAGCTTGGATGGAGATATGTCCTCTTTGCAGGTCTTAGCCCCAGGACGACCGTTGTGAAAGTGTGTGTGGTGGGTTGCCGGCTGTTTTGTTGCGTTCTGTTCATGTCTGTCTGTTTCGTCTCCCTATTTGTCCGGGCCCACTGTGTTACCCCTTGTTTCAGTTCCGTTGTCTTCGTTGAATGTTCAAAGATGCAGAGTTTTGACATTTCACTAACACTTTTTGTTTTTCCAGTGTTCTCTTTTCTGTGTGTGCAGATTGAAGATGAAGGGCACAGAAGTAAGGTCGTCCAAGTGCAGCATTCATCTCCCACAGGTAAATGAGTAATGTTTCTCCTTGCAAAACGTCTCTGTTTGATGCGCTTCCTTGCATTTGAATGGGCTTGCTGGATTTTAACGTGGAGGTAGACCTTGGGTAATCTTTGAGTTTGAGATGGCAAGTTGGACATACAGTACTTGTTGATAAATGGAAATGTATTGGAGGTTGATGACAGGACGTGATGTCAGAAAATTTGGATATTGAATTTACAATGTATACTTGCTCTTTTTTTCTGCCACAGGGAGCTTTTGAATGCTGCGAAGAGAGAAGACGCCGGTTTTCATCGAAGTTTTTGTTAAGTAACTGTAACCTTTTTCAGTGTGACGGTATCGGGGAGGGAAGGGGGGTAAGGGGAGGTGAAAACTTGGTCACCGGCGGTGGAAGCTACCCCTGCCTGGGTCTTTGGTCTGAAATTGGGATCATATCTCCAGCTTTGGATGGAGATATGTCCTCTTTGCAGGTCTTAGCCCCAGGACGACCGTTGTGAAAGTGTGTGTGGTGGGTTGCGGCTGTTTGTTGCGTTTGTTCATGTCTGTCTGTTTCGTCTCCCTATTTGTCCGGGCCCACTGTGTTTCCACCCCTTGTTTCAGGTTCCGTTCGTCTTCGTTGAATGTTCAGATGCAGAGTTTTGACATTTCACTAACACTTTTTGTTTTTCCCAGTTTTCTCTTTTCTGTGTGTGCAGATTGAAGATGAAGCACAGAAGTAAGGTCGTCCAAGTGCAGCATTCATCTCCCACAGGTAAATGAGTAATGTTTCTCCTTGCAAAACGTCTCTGTTTTGATGCGCTTCCTTGCATTTGAATGGCTTGCTGGATTTTAACGTGGAGGTAGACCTTGGGGTATATTTGGAGTTGAGATGGCAAGTTGGACATACAGTACTTGTTGATAAAATGAAATGTATTGGAGGTTTGATGACAGGACGTGATGTCAGAAAATTGGGATATGAATTTACAATGTATACTTGCTCTTTTTTTCTGCCACAGGGAGCTTTTGAATGCTGCGAAGAGAGAAGACGCCGGTTTCATCGAAGTTTTGTTAAGTAACTGTAACCTTTTTCCGTGTGACGTCTTCGGGGAGGGAAGGGGGGGGTAAGGGGAGGTGAAACTTGTGTCACCGGCGGTGGAAGCTACCCCTGCTGGGTCTTTGGTCTGAAATTGGAATCATATCTCCAGCTTGGGATGGAGATATGTCCTCTTTGCAGGTCTTAGCCCCAGGACGACGTTGTGAAGTGTGTGTGGTGGGTTGCCGGCTGTTGTTGCGTCTGTTCATGTCTGTCTGTTTCGTCTCCCTATTTGTCCGGGCCACTGTGTTCACCCTGTTCAGTCCGTTCGTCTTCGTTGTGTGTGAATGTTCAAAGATGCAGAGTTTTTGACATTTCACTAACAATTTGTTTCTTCCCAGTTTTCTCTTTTCTGTGTGTGCAGATTGAAGATGAAGGGCACAGAAGTAAGGTCGTCCAAGTGCAGCATTCATCTCACAGGTAAATGAGTAATGTTTCTCCTTGCAAAACGTCTCTGTTTTGATGCGCTTCCTTGCATTGAATGGGCTTGCTGGATTTTAACGTGGAGGTAGACCTTGGGGTATATCTTTGGAGTTTGAGATGGCAAGTTGGACATACAGTACTTGTTGATAAAATGGAAATGTATTGGAGGTTTGATGACAGGACGTGATGTCAGAAAATTTGGATATTGAATTTACAATGTATACTTGCTCTTTTTTTTGCCACAGGGAGCTTTTGAATGCTGCGAAGAGAGAAGACGCGGTTTTCATCGAAGGTTTTTGTTAAGTAACTGTACCTTTTTTCCGTGTGACGTGTCTCGGGGAGGGAAGGGGGGGGTAAGGGGAGGTGAAAACTTGTGTCACCGGCGTGGAAGCACCCCTGCCTGGGTCTTGGTCTGAAATTTGGGATCATATCTCCAGCTTGGGATGGAGATATGTCCTCTTTGCAGGTCTTAGCCCAGGACGACGTTGTGAAAGTGTGTGGTGGGTTGCCGGTGTTTGTTGCGTTCTGTTCATGTCTGTCTGTTTCGTCTCTCCTATTTGTCGGGCCCACTGTGTTCACCCTTGTTTCAGTTCCGTTCGTCTTCGTTGAATGTTCAAAGATGCAGAGTTTTTTGACATTTCACTAACACTTTTTGTTTCTTCCCAGTTTCTCTTTTCTGTGTGTGCAGATTGAAGAGAAGGGACAGAAGTAAGGTCGTCCAAGTGCAGCATTCATCTCCCACAGGTAAATGAGTAATGTTTC
>NW_024037052.1:272544-335942 GCF_015706575.1 Patiria miniata
CCGGCAACCCACCACACACACACTTTCACAAAACGTCGTCCTGGGCTAAGACCTGCAAGAGGACATATCGCCATCCCAAGCTGGAATATGATCCCAATTTCAGACCAAAGACCCAGCAGGGGTAGCTTCCACTGCCGGTGACACAAGTTTCACCTCCCCCTTACCCCCCCCCCCTTCCCTCCCCGATAGACGTCACACGAAAAAGGTTACAGTTACTTAACAAAACTACGATGAAAACCGGCGTCTTCTCTCTTCGCAGCATTCAAAGCTCCCTGTGGCAGAAAAAAAGAGCAAGTATACATTGTAAATTCAATTCCAAATTTTCTGACATCACGTCCTGTCATCAAACCTCCAATACATTTCCATTTTTCAACAGTACTGTATGTCCAACTTGCCATCTCAAACTCCAAAGATATACCCCAAGGTCTACCTCCACGTTAAAATCCAGCAAGCCCATTCAAATGCAAGGAAGCGCATCAAAACAGAGACGTTTTGCAAGGAGAAACATTACTCTTTACCTGTGGGAGATGAATGCTGCACTTGGACGACCTTACTTCTGTGCCCTTCATCTTCAATCTGCACACACAGAAAAGAGAACTGGGAAGAAACAAAAAGTGTTAGTGAAATGTCAAAACTCTGCATCTTTGAACATTCAACGAAGACGAACGGAACTGAAAAAGGGGTGAACACAGGTGCCCGGACAAATAGGGAGACGAAACAGACAGACATGAACGGAACGCAACAAACAGCCGGCAACCCCACCACAACCCACACTTTCACAACGGTCGTCCTGGGGCTAAGACCTGCAAAGAGGACATATCTCCATCCCAAGCTGGAGATATGATCCCAATTTCAGACCAAAGACCCAGGCAGGGGTAGCTTCCACCGCCGGTGACCACAAGTTTCACCTCCCCCTTACCCCCCCTTCCCTCCCCGATAGACGTCCACACGGAAAAAAGTTTACAGTTACTTAACAAAAACTTCGATGAAAACCGGCGTCTTCTCTCTTCGCAGCATTCAAAAGCTCCCTGTGCAGAAAAAAGAGCAAGTATACATTGTAAATTCAATATCCAAATTTTCTGACATCACGTCCTGTCATCAAACCTCCAATACATTTCCATTTTATCAACAAGTACTGTATGTCCAACTTGCCATCTCAAACTCCAAGAATATACCCCAAGGGTACCTCCACGTTAAAATCCAGCAAGCCCATTCAAATGCAAGGAAGCGCATCAAAACAGAGACGTTTTGCAAGGAGAAACATTACTCATTTACCTGTGGGAGATGAATGCTGCACTTGGACGACCTTACTTCTGTGCCCTTCATCTTCAATCTGCACACACAGAAAAGAGAAAACTGGGAAGAAACAAAAAGTGTTAGTGAAATGTCAAAACTCTGCATCTTTGAACATTCAACGAAGACGAACGGAACTGGAACAAGGGGTGAACACAGTGGGCCCGGACAAATAGGGAGACGAAACAGACAGACATGAACAGAACGCAACAAAACAGCCGGCAACCCACCACACACACTTTCACAACGGTCGTCCTGGGGCTAAGACCTGCAAAGAGGACATATCTCCATCCCAAGCTGGAGATATGATCCCAATTTCAGACCAAGACCCAGGCAGGGGTAGCTTCCACCGCCGGTGACACAAGTTTCACCTCCCCCTTACCCCCCCCCCCCTTCCCTCCCCGATAGATGTCACACGGAAAAAAGGTTACAGTTACTTAACAAAAACTTTGATGAAAACCGGCGTCTTCTCTCTTCGCAGCATTCAAAAGCTCCCTGTGGCAGAAAAAAAGAGCAAGTATACATTGTAAATTCAATATCCAAATTTTCTGACATCACGTCCTGTCATCAAACCTCCAATACATTTCCATTTTATCAACAAGTACTGTATGTCCAACTTGCCATCTCAAACTCCAAAGATATACCCCAAGGTCTACCTCCACGTTAAAATCCAGCAAGCCCATTCAAATGCAAGGAAGCGCATCAAAACAGAGACGTTTTGCAAGGAGAAACATTACTCATTTACCTGTGGGAGATGAATGCTGCACTTGGACGACCTTACTTCTGTGCCCTTCATCTTCAATCTGCACACACAGAAAAATGAAAACAGGGAAGAAACAAAAAGTGTTAGTGAAATGTCAAAACTCTGCATCTTTGAACATTCAACGAAGACGAACGGAACTGAAACAAGGGGTGAACACAATTTTCAGGCCATTTTTGCACACTTTTTAGCTGACACAATTCTCCAAATATTTCATGAGGCTGGCAAGATCACCAGCCAAGTTTGAAGTCTAAATATTTTTTTTAAATTCCTCAACATTTTGCACCTGCAAGTAAAGCCAATTCACTTTAATTGAAGCCTTAGACTATAGACTGGTACATGTCCAAGGTTTTCCAAAGATTGGCCTTTCAGAAGTCTGGTGGCATGACTATAGATAATTCTTTTGGCACAGTTGATTAATGCAGTTTTAAATGGGTGTCCCAAAGTTGTGAACTAGCATATTGCATGCCTTTCAAACCTAGACCTGTTCGGAACATTTTTGAACAATTGGGTTTGCTAATACTTTTGGTCATGGAGGTAAAAGGCCACCTGTTCTTGAATGTTTGTGCCCAAAACTAGCCCCACAAATAGGCGCACATTGTGCAGACCATTAAGCTTCCATAGACCTCATGCAGTGATAGCCTAATTACGCGCACTTCTCAAAATCATTACAAATACTGATGAGAACCGTCTCCAAGATGTTTGAGACACACATCAAATTAAAGCTTGTTTTATCATCTTTCATTTTCCTTGCAAATTTTTTTTTTTGTGGGGGGGGGGGGGGGGTATCCAATGTATCCAATTTCGAGAAAATTCCATCCAAAGATGATCAGCCCTAAAAGCAGGCCTGAAGCCCATCGCCATTTTGAAAATGGACGCCTACGCTCCATTGCAAAACAGTGCCATTTTAGGGCCTAATTTCATCCACATTCCACATTTATACGAGCTCACAGTTCTCTGCGTGGCTTTTATCGTTCTTTTTTACAAATCCTTAAGTTCACGGCCCTAAAAATGCTCTAATACCGGAGAATTTGAGGGCATGCAAATCGTGATTTGGCCGGCGTATGCAATTTTGGGCCTATTTACTGATCTGCACCAATGGTTCAATAAACTTCCTCACAATACGGAAGTCCAGTAATTTTGAGCCACTTTTTTTATGGGGATGTCCCAAACATGAAGGCCTAAACAGAATTTCGGTAATACTTATCTTGAAGGACACGCGAATTTTTAAGAGTTCTATTCAAAACTGACTTTTGCAGATGACTGTCCAGCACCAAAGTGACTTTTGCAGGCTGAAGCAGTCTTTTTTCTTCAGATAAATTCATGTTAGTTGTAATTTTGAAAGCACGTTCAAAGAAAATGTGACTTTCCTACCGTTTTTCGCAGTTCGCCATCTTGTTTTTTAAAAATATATTTCCTGTTTGTCATCGTCGTCTTTAACCTCTCATAAATCAAAGCCCTGCCCCCCGTTCTTCAAAATTAAACCTGCTGATATTCAAGAAGGTATCATTGCCAACTGTTCGTTTGTGTCAAGAAATATCAGAATGTCACTTTTGAGTGTCATTTATTCAGTTGTTTTGGCGAGTCTTTTAACCTTATGTAGCAACGGGGTCCTAAAGGTAAGGATTACCAGAATTTCTGCTCACAGCTGCATGGATTCTCCTCCAGTGCAGTTCAAAAGTATTTTTTTTTATATATTAAATTGATGTTACATGTATTTGGTTTACAATGTCCAAATCAGAAAGACAGGATCCAGACGCCACTTCTGAATTGTGTAAAATGTCTATGGAGCTAGAGTCAAGTGCATTTTCAAAGTATTTTTCAACAAAATAAACTGGAAATGTTTTTCAGCCCCAGATTCATGCCTTTTAAACATTTTTGCAATGACATGTATTTTAACTGCGTTTAGGAAATTCTGAGTGATGCTCGTTGAAAAACTTGTTAAATTTAATAATAAACATGTGTAGAGCAAAGATTTCATACTCAGATCCAAGATGGCGTTTCCCGCGTTTGGAGTTCGTGTCCCAAACCAACCCCCCCCCCGAAAAAATATTAACACACACACACCCAACTCACCCCCCAAGCGCACTCACACACACACAAACCGAAAATATCAAAGCACACACAGGTAGGCATACATGCCAAATACTCACCAGCAGGAATACATCTTGAACACTGATTCTGTTACGAAAAAATACTTAAAACCTCCGTATATATCCTACACAGACAGGGGCTGCATATTTCAACGAAAAAAACAACAGCACCCGATTCTTCCGCGCACGCGTCTACGGGGAGGAAATAGTCGATCGTTGCTTATTCATAGAATCACCTGTGTGTAGTCACCCGTTTACACCACAGGCCTATTTTCTGCTGCCCGAACAAAACGCACTTAATTTGATTCATAAAAGAAAACCAAGACGCGGCTGGCAGCATTTAATGGAATGTGACTTTACATCTGCGAATTTAGATCTCGATAACTCGGACAAAGTGTAGACTATAATAAGTTATGCATGGGCGAATTACAGAAGGGCATTCTGATGCATAACGAGGGCCATGACGCAGTTGGATCCATGGAAGATTTCTATAATGCTCATTAATTCCTGGTATCGGGAGAAGTAAAATGATCATATTAGGCCAAAAAAAAAAAAATCGGTCTCTGGTCAGACCAAAGTTCCTGAATTGACGCGGCCACGCGGATTTTTTTTTTTTTTTTTTTTTTTTTCTTCAAGCTCGGATTGTACAGACAAGGTAGGTACTATTTTGCTTTTTTGGTGTCCTCAAGTACATTGGTGTCCTCCATAATTTGCCTTGGTGCTTTCGATCATTTGCCTTGGTGCAATTTCCCATTCCTTGGTGCTCTTTGGTAAAAAAAAATGAGGAGGTGCGGAAATAGAGGGCGCTGTTGGAGCTACCGCGGAACATTTTGGAAAAAAAAAGATCGACGCGCATGATTAAAATCGACGCGCGCGCTGACCAGAGACCGACTTATTTTTTTTTTTGGCCTTATCACCGGTTCAACATTCGGTGTTAAGGATACTGAGCAAAGGCGAAACAGAAAATAATTGGAGCAATACTCTACCCTACAGCCGCGCAAAGCTTTGGTCAATTTATTATTACCAGGATCAGGAGAGGGGTTCATCGGGTCCAGTGCGCACCCCCCCCCCCCCCCAACACATACACACCCAATGTCTGCTGGGCACCCATACGTGTTTGGATTTTGGGAGCTTTCTTTTATCTTTTACTTTCACCGAATGCCCAAAATGCACAGAATATAATCCAGGTTTTGGGAGGGGCGAGGGACAAACCAATATTTCTAACAACTTTGGCCTGTTTTTTTTTTGTTTTTATAGTTCAGGGTTAACATGATAAAATGTGGTTGAGATTATTTCTTCAAAAATAGCAACTGTGTGTTACTGGCGCTTTCGTTTCCTTAATTAGGCCTAAGTAAGAAAAAAGGAGAAACAACGGAATAGATAAAATGTCAACAGGAGACAAAACACCGTTACATATACAAAATGACGTTTCTCCCGCCACAGAATAAAATATAGGCCTAACATGTTTCAAATAGGTGAGGCAAAAATATCAACAATGTCACCAACCATAGGCCCCCAGTCAGTATAACACACTTTTTAAAACTTCACAGTTGGCATAGTACGGCGCAAGCGAATTCAGTGAGGCAAGAAATATCTTTTTGTAGCGTCGTTGCATGGGGTTACTAGCCTCAGTCAGCAAACAACCAAATCAACTACAAGCTAGAGCTCATCACGCTGGCGTCGCTAGAGGCGGGACCTTAGGGTGTCACCCCCTCCCCTGCCGCCGCCGCCGCGTGGTGAAATCGTCGTCCCGCTGTCCGCGTGCAAGCGGCAAAGTCGTCGGCAAAATATGCCGCGACTAAGAACGCCACCTATTGTTCAATAGTGTCTAAGATCGCGTACTTCGTTCGTACCCCCGCCCTGCAATCAGGACGCTGGGCCACTCTGATGAGCTTCACAGAATCTTGTGAAGGAAGTGGCCTATGACCTATGTATAAAGCATCTTGCTGCAGCTGTTCAAGACCGCAGTCGTACAATGTACGCAAATGCTACCCGAAAACTTTCTATAGAAATGCACACGTTCCATACTGGATGTGATTTCAATTCTGTTTCATTGCGGCCCATGTGGACACAATTTTGAGCGTCGCATAATCCAATCCGACCGTTCGTAATTCGAAACGGAGCCCGGGAAAGTGCCGGGAACAGTTTTACAGAACTTCCTACATTATTACGCATTTTCAACGAAAAACAAACATCTCTAAGCTGGAAAAAAAAAGTAATGAGTCAAATCTTAACGGCTGCGTTTCAAACTTTGCAGAATCCATAGACATATAATATATTATTATATGTCTATGGCAGAATCATGACCGTGATGACGCGCAGATCACAGGTCACGCAAAATCCAACCAATCAGAGTGTGAATTCATCAGAGTATCCTAGCGTCCTGTTTGCAGGGCGGGCCGGGGTACAAGCGAGGTACTTACTTTGAACAGCGCCTCCGATCGTCAGTGGGCCCCCGCCCATTAACCTCTCCCTCTCCATGGGCGTCGCAAAGGGGAGGGAGAAAGGGGGAGGCGCTCGCCCCCCCCCCCCGGAAAACGAAAAAAAGGTGGGAAAAGGGGAGAAAAGAAAGGAAAAAGAGGTGCGAAGCCAGATTGCTATTAATTTGATGGGGGGGGGGGGGTACGGCAATAATGCTCCCCTGCTCACGATCGGCCAAATGGTAAATTGAGATTAAAAAGTTACCGTGAAGACGGATAGTACGGAAGACGGAGAGTGCCACTCAATGGGATAGTACGGAAGACGGAGAGTGCCACTCAATGAGTGTGAATATTTTTTTGTACAGCAGCCGCCACTTATTACGCCGCCAGATAATAAGTGGCGGCCGCCACATAAGTCATAATGCCGCCACATAAGTCATAATGATTTAATTTTTAGTTATTAATTTTATTCACACTTTTTATGTAGCGGCTGCCACTTATTATCTGGCGGCCGCAACATAAAAAAGTGTGAATATAATTTTTTTCTGTACGTGTGTAAATATTTTTTTTGTACAGCGGCCGCCACTTATTATCTGGCGGCCGCCACAAGTGGCGGCCACTGTACAAAAAATATTCACACTCATTGAGTGGCACTATCCGTGTTCTGTAAAAATCAGACAATCCCGCTGATGAACTTCGGTATCATATCCCTCGGACTTAACTCGGTTCTTCGTGGGAGCTTATTCGAGGCCGGCCGAAAGTTGTCCCAATCCTACGGTGAATCATTAAAGGTTTTGCCCTGCGCCGACGTATAAACAACGTATAAACACTGTTAGCCTATACTCAGTATGTTTCCTACGAGTGAAAGTTATTGGAAAACATCACTTGGGTGGGGCATGGGACTCGAACCCACGACTTCGTACTTTCCAGTACGGAGCTTGTGAAATCGGTTGGCTGGTTCTAATCCGATGAACATGTAGCGGCGGTTATGGTACCGCAAATAACTTGACTATTCATGAGATGGAACTTGCGTCGGGGTGATGTAAATCAATAGGTTTTGCCCTTCCCCGACCGGGGCCGTAAGTCCGGACTCCTCATAGGACCGACGCCTCATATGAGGCATACAATTCCGCCTCATAGGTCCGACGCCTCATAAGTTCGACGTCGGAAAAACGAAGCGTACTGAGTGTCGGAGCTTTGAGGTGTCGTCGGAGCCATGATGAGGCGTCGGACCTATGAGGCGTCGGACTTGGGCCTTTATTTGGTTGGGGGATACCATTTTGTCGGTCTTATGAGGCGTTGGACTTATGAGCGGACCCCCCCCCCCCCCCACGACCAGCAGTCCCGCAAGCTCGGTGGTTGATTGGTATTAATTTCGTCTGCACTATTGTAAGCGGGAGGACGCGGGTTTGAGTCCCACCCGAGTGATATTTTCCAACTTTCACTCAGGAAGTAACATACTGATTATACAGTGTTAACACGTCCTCGAAGAGCAACGGACCCTATATTGGTCACCCTGACCCAACCCGTTGTGTTTGGGGTGGGGTGGGGCTAAAATTGTGGATTTTATATTACTTTAGACATCTCGTTTTCACTTGCAAAAAGTGCAATTGGTATTGTAAGTTTTTGTTTTTAGATGCAGGAAAAGGTTTATAATCTACGAACAAAGAGTTATTTTTGTTTGAATAGTTTCTTATGTGTTAGGTCTAACTTGCACCAAAATAATGCGCGGACTAACTGTACTAGCGCGAGTTACCGTAACGAAAATTACCGAAATATATCCGTCTAGATATTTGATTGCTCTATTTTCATTTTAATATTTTGATATGGTAGCATACTACTATAGTGACCTACACCCTAACGATGTAAGGGCATGACTATTAGGACATTTCCAAATGCAATTGTATTTAAATTCATGTTTGATATGCCATAAAACGCCATATCGATAATAATCGTATTGCTAAACCAACAGAAATTAAGGTAGTGTAGTCACTTAACTTTTAGGGATCTTCTGTGAGGAAAAAAACACCCTAAATGCTTTGATTTTATAGAATAACAGCACAGAGTTGCAGAAGACACCGTTATTGTGGCATGGCTGCGCCGTTCCGAACTTGATCTCCATAATTATGGAGATCACTGGTTCCGAAAGACCTGAAAGAACAGCCTGCGAAGAGCGCCCCCTTTGTCCTATCGTCGACAGACAGGAAAAAGTGGCCCCCAGACGACTTGTTTTGCAATCCTTACTTCGCATATCGGCACCTCTCGGCACCTGTCTAAACTTTAATAAGATAAGCGCAAAATTTAAACGGAAGTGCGCCCTAAAGTCACCGGTTAAACATGTCTGCTAAGAACATTTTACCACAGAGCAGGTAGGATAACATTTCCTAAGATTAGAATAAGATGTGTAAATACTTCTGAACCACTTTTTAGAAATGTTAAATTCCACACTTTTAGATGTCTAGTTAGGAAAGAATGTTGCAAGTTACAACCTGACGCCACTTCCGCGATTGTGTAGGCCTATGGAGGAGACTGGCCGACTGGAAATTCGGCGATCGTGTAGTGGAGGGCCCCTGTTTTGTTTTGATCAAATTAGAGTCAAAAATGTTTTTCATTGCTAAAAAAATCACCTTTACAATCAAAAGAAGACTTTTGGGAGTAATTGCAGAATACCCCGCCACTCGGAAATACACCCCTAAAATCACTGGCTACGAGGTTGGAATCACTGCAAAAGAAACAATTCAAGTCCATTGCCAGCTACGCGGATACTGAGTGGGGTAATCCTTACTTTTAGGACCCCGTTCCTATATAGGAAGGGAAAGACTCACCAAAACAGTTGACTAAATGACACTCAAAATTGACATTCTGATACTTCTTGGCACATCTGAACAATTGGCAATGACACCTTCTTGACTTCTAAAGACTGCTTTAGCCTGCAAAAGTCACTTTGGTACTGGACAGACATCTGCAAAAGTCAGTTTTGAACAGAACTCGTAAAAAATAGAGGTGTCCTAAAAGTAAGGATTACCCTGAGTGGGGGTCCATTATTTGAGAATGAAGCAACACAAAATGAATGAGAGTTGCTGAACAAAATTCTAAGTCCAAACCAACCACCCTGTTGGCGGCTACGAGGCTACGGAGTGGGAGTCCCCTTGAATATGCTTGAGAACGAAGCAACACAAAAGGAATGGGAGTTGCTGAAAAAATTCTAAGTCCAAACCAACTACCCTGTTGGTGGCTACGCGGTCACAAAGTGGGAGTGCAATGGACTCCGCCCTGGAGCATGACGCATACTCGGCATAGTACATACAAGTAGCGCTGAGAATGTTTATTGAGGTCAATCAGCCGTGACCTCGTAGCCGGCTACGAGGTGGATAGATCGAGTGGCGGGGTATTCTGCAATTGTGCCGACTTTTGGGTAGACAGTCATATTTGAATGAATGTATTTGGTACTTTTTGGTAGGCTACTCACAAATTTACTCAGACTGGGACCGTCATGACCGTGAGTGCATAAAAACGTGCAAAATTACTACTGACGTTTTTTTACTCACCATTAGGCAGGCTAATTAATGCCCACACAACACATACATTAAAATGATATAGTTGCAAGCATGTCACCTGCGAAATTTGAGACCTTAAATCCAATTTTAAGGCAAGTTTTTGGCAGTTCAAAAACCATGCATCAACGTCAATCCCCATGCTCTGGAAATGTGTGTTTGATTCCCAATGTATTCTGGGTAGGTGTATGGAATGTCAGACAAGTCGACCGTTGAGACAACTCGACTCGGGACAAGTCGGCTGTTGAGACAACTCGACTCGGGACAACTCGACCGTTGAGACAGCTAACGTGCACGGCACGTGCACGGTACGGCCACGCGGTTGACCGGAGATGCGCGCACAGGCCCGGCAAATTCGAACGATGTGCAAGGACAATCATGCTGTGCTATATCGGCTCTGCTCTATTATGTGTCATAACTCCCAAACGGCGATCAGCCGCCGTCAAAATCCCCGGTACTATCCCCTAAACTAGGCCCAAAAACATGCGAGGCGACTTGTCTCAACGGTCGACTTGTCTTTCCATTTATCGCACATACGGTCGAGTTGTCTCAACGGTCGAGTTGTCTCAACGGGTGACTTGTCCCGAGTCGAGTTGTCTCAACGGTCGTCTTGTCTGACCCCCGGTGTATGTAGAGCCTTGCAGCTAACTTGTTTTTTATTCGATGGCCAAATGAACATAGCGCCCTCTGTTAAAAAATGAAACATTTTGCATTCACTCAGATCAACAAGAGGGCGCTGTTTTATCTACACGATAATAATGTTATAGCTGAGGAGTCTTTTTGCACAATGCATTGCAGTACACATCAACGTGATGTCTCACGTATGGATTTCGATAGCCCGACTGCGTCTTGCCGTACAGTACTATCGCAAGCTCTGTAGTACGGCCAGACGCCCAATGCTTCCACAGAGGCTGAATTTTTTTGGCCGCTGATGTAGCGATTTTGCTACAGATTTCGATCGAGATTATCTTTTCATCCAGGACACAAATTTCCAAAGTTAAGGTTCTTAGTCGTAGAGCAACTCATACCTTTTCGAAAAAACGTTCTTTTGTCTCAATATTTTCATCCATCTGGCCAAAAGCCGACTTTTCAGTCATCTTCCACAAATATCGTCCCGAAAATGCTCCCCCTTGCGATTTCAAAATGGCGGCCGCGCTGTAATGTATGCATTATGCGAGTGCGCTTGGGCAAGGTAATGAATATGCATCATAGTTTATGACGTTTGTCGGACACTCGGCGCGGCTGGCCATACAAACACGAGGTCATGAACTAAATAATGCATATTCATTATCTTGCCCAAGCGCGCTCGCATAATGCATACATTACAGCGCGGCCGCCATTTTGAAATCGCATGGGGGAGCATTTTCGGGACGATGTTTGTGGAAGATGATGACTGAAAAGTCGGCTTTTGGCCAGATGGATGAAAATATTGAGACAAAAGAACGTTTTTTCGAAAAGGTATGAGTTGCTCTACGACTAAGAACCTTAACTTTGGAATTTGTGTCCTGGATGAAAAGATAATCTTGATCGAAATCTGTAGCAAAATCGCTACATCAGCGGCCAAAAAAATTCAGTCTCTGTGGAAGCATTGGGCGTCTGGCCGTACTACAGAGCTTGCGATAGTACTGTACGGCCAGACGCAGTCGGGCTAGGATTTCGATAACTCTCTGCAAAATTAGAATTAAAAGCTGAATTTTTGGTGATGCAATGCTCACAACAGCAACTTTGCGAGGCAGAAGTTTGGGGGATTATTGAAGAAACTGTAGTGAGTAAGAAGCTTGCAAATTTGATTCACACTGGTTTTATTATGCAGCACAAACTTTTGCACGATATGGATACCTTAAGTTTTGGGACTCTCATACATGTACACAGTATTGAGAGTCCCAAATTTTGGACTAAAATTTACTGTGCTGTTTGGGCCTTGCGATTCAGCGCGCCATGCATGCTCAGACTCATGGTACATGATCGCACGGTACATTGCGTGGTGATTGCCATCTTTATTTTTGGGAAGCTTGTTGTCGCCGTTCTGTCATCATCATTTTACCCCCAAATTTCCCTTAAAAAATCAAAAGCCTGCCCTCTATCTATGACATTACTTCTGGAATCAGCCTCCGCTTCTTTACATTCTTTACATACTGAGTAACCTACATGTACACAAACTAAATAGGTCAAGTTTGTCCCAACTCTGCCAAAAATGACCCACAAAAATTCCCCGTTTTGCTCTGACACATATCCAAGACGACAGCAATCTATCAATCAGTCAAGACCCCGTACATGTAGTTGCATGGGTAATGTTGTCCCTGGTCTTTATAGTATCTTTTCCCCTTAGATGTTAGAAAATGGGTTTTTTTAAACCAATTTCAAGACCAGGTTTTACAGTGACATCATTTGTTACTTTTTGTAAAAGTGTTATTGGATTAAGGAAGTAAAGGGAAATATAAGATTTCAAATAAACACTTTGAATAATAGTCCAATGTTTTCAATCACAATACTGTTTTTTTTTTCAAATTTCTCTGGTTATTATTATGTCAGTGTGTGTACATGTACAAATTACCACTACTCCAATGGAACAACTCATAAACTTGCAAATCATAGTCACATGTAGCACAACAATACTTGTCCCTTTCTTTGTTGTTTAGCATAAGCTTGAATGGGAGTTACGCCAACGTGAGGAAGAAATCGCTGAGCTCCAGAAGGCCCTGAGTGACATGCAGGTTTATCTCTTCCAGGAGAGAGATCATGTCTTAAGGCTCTTTGCTGAAAATGACCGCCTGAAGATACAAGAACTGGAAGATAGAAAAAGGTGCGTGGGATTGTCTGATGAAGATGTTTTAAGTCTTGACTAAGGCTCTCAGCTAATGTTCTGCACTGCATGGATCATAGTGATTAGCTGATCTGGATTAGTGTGTTGAGCTTGTCACGGGTGTTGGTCACTTTGCTGAATTACCACTTCGCCGAATAACCACTTAGCCAAATGGCATCAGGTCAACTCGGACCCAAACCAAGTCGGACCCATGCCAAGTTGGACCCACGCCAACTCGGACCCACTACCAACTCGGACCCACTACCAACTCGGACCCAAGACCAACTCGGACCCACTACCAACTCGGACCCAAGCACGACCAACTCAGACCCAACAATGACTTAATCATTAGTTTCAGAGATTATATTTATACATGTAGGTCATCTTAATAGTGCTTATATAGTGAAGATATTCGGTAATTATATTGGTCAGAATGGGGCTTTTAGTTTTGTTGTTTGATTATACTACATTGATTTTGCACTCTTATTACTCATTCACATGAAGAAATGGATATGTGCAATGTTTTCCTTTTTCATCTGCTTTTTGTGGGTGTGTGCCAAATAATCAGTGTTGTAGGTCTCGAGACCGGTCTCGAGACCACTTTTTGCTGGTCTTGGTCTCGGTCTCGGAAGCTGTGGTCTCGGTCTTGGTCTCGGTCTTGGTCCCCTTTAGCCCCATAAATGTGGCCTATTTACTGGACTGCCTCCGTAAACATAGGCCACACATCCACATGTACAAAAATCGTGTCGACGGAGCCAAATTTTGATTTTCACATTTAGGCTTAGTTTGTAGGGTTTTTTTGCTTTAGAAGTATACTCACCTTCTTTATAGGCTAATCAGAAAGTGCTGCCTTTTTCAGATGTATATTTTTCGTGAAATTTCCAGATTCATTTTTACACGTTTGTGTATCAAAATTTCAAAATGAAATTTCACAAAAATTAGACATCTGAAAAAGGCAGCACTTTCTGATTAGCCTGTAAAGAGGGTGAGTATGCTTCTAAAGCAAAAAAAACCTACAAACTAAGCCTAAATGTGAAAATCAAGATTTTTGTACATGTGGATGTGTGGCCTATGTTTACGGAGGCAGTCCAGTAAATAGGCCACATTTATGGGGCTAGGTCCCCTTTGGTCTCGATATTTTGGCTCGTCTCGGGTTGAGACCGGCAATATGTAGCTTTTACAGCTTGATCGATTACTTTTTGTTTACTTCGTTCAGTACAATTAATAGTTAAAACATTTGCTAGCCCGTAGATCAAGCTTGTTATATATCGCGGTCGGTTTGGACTTGACAGCACGTTGGAAAGTCTCCAAAGTACATGTAAAGCTGCAGCAGTTCCAGTCACTGAACGATTTGGAACAAGTTCGGCATTTATCTGTTGAGTCGGGCACATAAAGCAAAGTATAAACTTCTAACAATTTATACAATAAGGGTCAACCATTTTTGGGGATTGTGTAGTTTAGCCCACCCCTGTGGGCGTAATCACTTGCATTTTGTATTCTGATAATAAATGAGGTGCTTCAAATTAGTTATATATTTTCGACCCCACACAATGATCTCTTTAATTTGGGACAGTATTTTGAAGAAAAAGTAAATATTTCAACCTGATTTTCCAGCATTGAACTCACACACTCTTACCAGTTACCACTCACTGTTGCCATGAGAGTGTATGATGAGACCCCATTTTCTGGCTGCTCAGTTTGAAGTACCCCATTATTCCTCAAAAATTAAAATCCCGTTCAGAAAAAAATTAAAAATCCATATCTGGCACATACTGGCTACCACCTCACAACTTGTGGGTCTACATGTACAAGTCCACATTCTATGACAGAAATTTAAAAATTGATTCAACATTTTCTAGCTCCCATTTTTTAAAATCAAGTACATGTACACAAGTCTTGTTAGAAGTTAAGTCCTATATTTATTTAAGGAAAAAAAGAGGCACAATGTAAAATTAAAATTGCATCTTTAAATATCCGTTAGAAGTCATAGCTGAAACCAAGGGGTGACTGTGGAGTTTAGGATCCGAGTTCCTATAACAGATGAAACATCTACCTTTAACTTTTACTTTTGTCAAGATTGGGTGCAGCCCATTATATTTCTTAAGTATAACTACTTTTTGCTCAAGTAACGTGTCATGTATCAATTTGTCAACACTGCCACTGGTCAAAATTTTGGTCTGTAATCTTTGTGAATAGAAAGGTTACAAGTTTCAACTATAATAACGTGTCTTGTTTTTTTATTTCGACTATTGTTATTTATTATCAGCGGTCTTGGTCTCGGTCTCGGTCTCGGACCATATTGGTCTCCGCCTTGAAGGGGCTGGTCTCGGTCTCGGTCTCGGACTATGCGGTCTCAACTACAACCCTGCAAATAATATAAACCAAATTAAATCACACTCAATGAAGGATTTCAATATGTCACAAAAATGTTGTTCAGTGAGGAAGTTATTAATTTGAAATACATGTAGACCTTTCATTTCATGTAATTGTTAGTTTGTTTAATTTTTTTTTTTTTTTACGAATCTGTTTAACTTTTTATACTTTTTTGATTAACTTTTTTCCCCCATGGAACATCATAGTCGAACATACAGACAGCTAATGTACCTGTAAGGCCTTGAAGGATAATCTTCCCAGAGCTCCAATACTCCTTTTTGATGATTGACATTTCATAATTGTAGGGTATTTAATAAGTTGATCTTTTTTTTAGTTCACATGCTGGCTTTGAGTTTTGTGGGTTTTTTAACGAATCTGTGTAACTTACTTTTTTGATTAACCTTTTTTGTTCAATATGGAACCTTCGTTTTTCTTGCAGTGTATGCAATGGTGTTTATGTGGGTTTTTTTGTTAAATACATATACAAATGTACATGTAGAAATTAGAATAGACTTTGTTTTATACTTTATTTATTTTATTGAATGACTTATAATGTTTACTTATATTTATTGAATTAATCGTGTCATGTTTGAAAGTGTTTATGTTTCAATGTCATACTTTCCAATTTTATTTTTCTATGAAGATCTGTTTTGAATTTATGTGGTTTGAATTAAAAATGAAATGAATTGCTGTTAAATTGAGCAAGATGGCGTGAACGATGTCAAATATGAAAATGAATAATTGGTTAAACTTTAATTTTAAATTTTACTTTTGGTTAAAGCGCAATATGTTTCAATGGAAACAAATAATAAAAATAAATAATTAATTACACTTTTAAAGCGCATTTCAAAAAAGCATTTCAATGCGCTTTACGACGACAAACTGCTGCAATACAGATATTTTACCTGACAACTACAATGAAAATTTATACTTAAAAGCATCACTGTATTAACAGATGATAAGTGGACAAACTTTATGAAATTGTCAAATAATTGTAAAAGTCCGAGTTGGTCATGCATGGGTCTGAGTTGGTAGTGGGTCCGAGTTGGTTGTGGATCCGAGTTGGTAGTGGGTCCGATTGAGTTGGCGTGGGTCCGAGTTGGTAGTGGGTCCGAGTTGGCCTGGGTCCGAGTTGGCTTGGGTCCGACTTGGTTTGGGTCCGAGTTGGATCGAAACCAGCCAAATTACCACTTAGCCAAATTACTGCTTTGCCCAATTACCACTTCGCCGAAAGTATTTGCTAACACATTATGCTCGCATGCACAAACTCATGGTAATTATAACAGCTGACTGGTACTTAATATTAAGTGGTTTTCATACTTGTTGTGTCTTCTATTACTAGGTTTATGTGACATTGTCCTCTCAATTCACTTTGAAAGTGCAGAAGTGGAATTTATAAAATATATTAATCATTGACTGTCCGTACACGGTGACCATGTTTTTGGTCGCACACAGTTAATTCTGAAACTTTTTTTTTTTCTTTTTAAATCTTCATCCCCTTCAGTACTGTTTCAAGTTGACTATAGAATGAAAAAAGTTGAATCTCATATGGGTTTGGATAGGAAGGGGTAAAACAACCCCAAGTTTTTCATGTAGCTCGTTTTTATGGCTCCATACATACATGTACGTGTCTGTAGGCATTTCTTTATGGTGTAAATCAAGGACACACACATGCAACATCATCAGTGAATTGTAAATGGAAGACGAGTTTGATTAGAAAACGTGTACTAAACCAATGAGAGCAGATGCAAAAATGTTCAGAGTATAAACAAAGGAAAGGGAAGAGAAACATTAGAAAATCCTTGATTTACACCATAACAAACTTGTTAGTACGTGCGTTTGCGTGCAATTCGGCGAAGTGGTCATTCAGCGAAGTGGTAATTCGACGGAGTGGCAAGTAGGCGAAGTGGTTATTCGGTGAAGTAGCAAATCGTTGAAGTGGTTGTCGACAAAGAGGTTGGTTGGCAAAGCGACTGCAAAAACCTTGTCACAATAGCAGTGCTACTGCCTGTCCTGAGGCTGAATTGAATCCATGTACATGTACCTGTAATCTGTATGTTGTGCAGATGGATGGTGACTGTTTATACTTAAAAACATCACTGTATTAACAGATGATAAGTGGACAAACTTTATGAAATTGTCAAATAATTGTAAACGCTGTCAAATGATTGTAAAAGATGAGTCCGAGTTGGTCATGCATGGGTCCGAGTTGGTAGTGGGTCCGAGTTGGTTGTGGATCCGAGTTGGTAGTGGTGTCCGATTGAGTTGGCGTGGGTCCGAGTTGGTAGTGGGTCCGAGTTGGCCTGGGTCCGAGTTGGCTTGGGTCCGACTTGGTTTGGGTCCGAGTTGGATCGAAACCAGCCAAATTACCACTTAGCCAAATTACTGCTTTGCCCAATTACCACTTCGCCGAAAGTATTTGCTAACACATTATGCTCGCATGCACAAACTCATGGTAATTATAACAGCTGACTGGTACTTAATATTAAGTGGTTTTCATACTTGTTGTGTCTTCTTTTACTAGGTTTATGTGACATTGTCCTCTCAATTCACTTTGAAAGTGAAGAAGTGGAATTTATAAAATATATTAATCATTGACTGTCCGTACACGGTGACCATGTTTTTGGTCGCACACAGTTAATTCTCAGAAACTTTTTTTTTTTTTCTTTTTAAATCTTCATCCCCTTCAGTACTGTTTCAAGTTGACTATAGAATGAAAAAAGTTGAATCTCATATGGGTTTGGATAGGAAGGGGTAAAACAACCCCAAGTTTTTCATGTAACTCATTTTTATGGCTCCATACATACATGTACGTGTCTGTAGGCATTTCTTTATGGTGTAAATCAAGGACACACACATGCAACGTCATCAATGAATTGTAAATGGAAGACGAGTTCGATTAGAAAACGTGTACTAAACCAATGAGAGCAGATGCAAAAATGTTCAGAGTATAAACAAAGGAAAGGGAAGAGAAACATTAGAAAATCCTTGATTTACACCATAACAAACTTGTTAGTACGTGCGTTTGCGTGCAGCGAAGTGGTAATTCGACGGAGTGGCAAGTAGGCGAAGTGGTTATTCGGTGAAGTAGCAAATCGTTGAAGTGGTTGTCGACAAAGAGGTTGGTTGGCAAAGCGACTGCAAAAACCTTGTCACAATAGCAGTGCTACTGCCTGTCCTGAGGCTGAATTGAATCCATGTACATGTATATATACATTGTACCTGTAATCTGTATGTTGTGCAGATGGATGGTGACTGTTGGGGAGGATTCTTTGATTGGCAATGACGGACTGACAACCTTGCGGGCAGAGTACAGGTCATTGTTTGCAGGGCTGGGTAGAGCTTCAAGTTCTCTCTAGGTGTGCTTCACAAAACAGGTCTCTATTAATGTTGTGCATTTTTCCAATAATTTAGTCTTTGAATATTGGAACTTGAATTTGAACAAAAAAATCATCCAATGACATTGAAATAATTTGGAATGTATCGATATAGATTTTGAGCTAGCTGACAACCTGGCATTTGGCAGATATTGAAGATCCACATTAGGGCTTACATTCCTCATGAAAACTCTCAAACCATCTGCGTAAAGTGTGGCGTTTGACTAAACAAATCAAATCTCTCAACTTAAACTCATAAAATCACATCATGGACGTTTTTTTGTCATTGCTCACATTAAAAAAACAATTCAATTTGATAAAATGCTATTCGGATATTCGGTGGATGATCAAATATTTGGATATTCGGTATATTTTGCACAACCCTTGTCTAGACTAAGCAATTGCAATTTGTTCCACACTAGTGCAAAAGTATGTTTAGAGATGATGCATTCATGAACATGTATGAATGTTGGTGCTGCTTTAATACCCCACATGTACAATCAGTTACACGTATAATGTGATATGGAAGTAAACAAACCCTGTTAGTTTGGATTTACCAAAGGTGTACTAACTTGAACTTTTCCAATGATTTGATTTGTACTTGACAGAATCCAGCATCTGTTATCATTATCAAGCCCATCAGGTCCTGAAGTGACATACTTCCACAAAGAACCATCAACGCGGGCAATTGTCACACAGAAACACCCACAAAAGAGACATCCACATGCAGGTCAGTGTGTAACACCGCACTGGCAACTCTACCAACGGGGCTGCAGACTCATATTTGTCAATGTCCTTGGCCAAAATTTGTTAATCAATTCCCTCGCCCATCCATGGGCAATTCTACAGAATTATAAACCTGAATGCCAACAATTCTTAATGGCCAAAATGCCACAAAAGAAATATACATATCAATTTGAAGCATATTATCTGTATTTTATTGACATGTAGTTTATTTAAAAGGGAAGATACAACATCATTGCAAACATCAAAAAACGAAATGATCAAATTATGACGAAATATATTACTGGACTGTCAGTGAATGACAGTCTAAAGCATCCTGTAAAATCGTGGCTCCTGGTGTGCTGACATTTTCAAGAAACCTTGTATTATTCATACACTGGTCGGCCGAACATCGTTGGAGAAAACTGGCTTTTTTCAAAAACTGCTCCTAACTTTTCATATTTAGTCATTCCGCATTTTCTTTGCAATCAATTACGCATCTGTGTAGGGGTACAAGCCTGCTAGACTGATTCTCTGACCTAACTTCCTCAAAGTGTACAAAGTGCTACGTCTCATCTTACGTCTCATGTCACCAGACCACAAGAACATGGTTGGATTTCTTAGATTTTCTGGCATTTCCGAACCCAAAACGTGAAATAGGTCAGTTTAAAGGGAAGATACAACATTGGCAAATATTACAAAACGATATGAACAAAGTATCACTAAATACCTTAGTGGATTGTTAGGGAATGACAGCCTAAAGCATCCTGTAAAATCGTGGCTCCTGGTGTGCTGACATTTTTTAAAAAAAATGGTATTTTTCCAACGCTGGTCGGCCGACCAGCAATGGAGAAAACTGTTTTTTTTTTTTAAAACTACTCCTAATTTTTCATAATTAGTTATTCTGTGTTTTCTGTGCAATTGATTACACACCTTTGAAGGGGTACAAGCCTACTAGACTGCCTCTCTGATCTTACAATCCCCCAAAGTCTATAAATTCTCCGTTTCATCTTAAATGGGGTCTGTGAACCAGACTACAAGAACATGAATGGTTTTCTTGGTTTTTCCAACATCTACAAGCCCAAAACGTGAAACAAGTCATTTTAACAATATTTGCTAAAACATACTAATCCTCCAAATCCATTTATTTCTGATTATTGCAGCAAAAGCAAATGTTGTACATGCCCTTTAACAATATTTTTTATAGCACACTAATCCCCCAGATGCACTTATTTTGAACATTGCAGCAAAAGCAAATGTTGTACATTCCCTAACAAGTTCAACAGTTTGGCTGTTACTTGTCAATGGAAAATCAATTGATGACAATACAAAAAATTGATTTGTCTGAGTACGTCCGGTGTTTTGAGCCAATTTCTACTACAGCAACAAAGTTGGATGAATAATTTCTTCTTTGACTCATCAAAGTAACTAGTGACTAACTGATATGTTTTATCAGAATTAAAATCTACCCCGTGATTATAACTACAATTACATACACTGTTGAATTGCCCAAAATGTACGTCTGACACTGCGGAACTGCCCCCATTTAAACATTATTAAGAGTAAACCTAGTCAAGTTCCCTTGTATTGGGTATTTTAAGTGTCAACAGTTCTTCAAGTTGTCCTAAATGTCTCATCCTTTTCCAAACAAGCAAACAACTCAAGGAATGCCATGGATAAGCCAGTTCGGTATTTCAACTGCTTATGTGCACAACGATATGGGTCACCGGTCATTCGGGATAGTAGAACGATCAAAGGCGCATGAATGCGGGTGCGCGACGCTTGTGTGTAAATTACCACCAGAGTGGTCGTGCGCGTAACATCGCCTAACATCGTGTCAGCAATGTTATCCCAAATGACCTCAGGTCATTGAAATACAGAACTGGTTTATTACAATGAATTACAGTCGGGCATTAGAAGACTTTTGACCCAACTTTGAACATTGCATTTTATTCTGGCAAACAATTATATATCTGCACACACTGTCCATCAGATTTCAAAGGTATATGAAGGTGTAACCTGTAATTTCCAAGACGTCTCATGTTTTCTTCTTACTTGCCTGTCTGGTTTTTTTTTTCCAGAGGGTGAAATATTGGGGTTTAAAAGCCAGAGTGCCAAGCAGACCACAGAACAACAGAACACGGAGGAATGCACAACACAGAGTTACTGCTAACACAAAAGGTAGGTAGAGATTACATACCGGTATGGTTGAGGCAAAGGGTGGTTGATAAAACATTGCAAAGCCAACACTCCTCAGATCTCATACCAACCATATCAGGCCCATTTTTAGTATTTGTGGGTCAGATAAACTAGTGGATCATAGTATTAATACAATGTATGTCAAATCAGGTTTTGCCCTTCATTGATGTATAAACACTGAATACTCAGTGTGTTACCTCCTGAGTAAAAGTTGGAAAAAATCACTCTGTTGGGACTCGAACCCACAACCTCCTGCTTTCTAGTGCAGATGTTTTACCACTTGACCACTGAGCTAATGGGATCGGTTGGCTGGCTCGAATCTGATGTATTGGTACATGGCAGCGGGCATCGCATTAACTATTTATAAGGTCTATGGGATTTTAATTTTTTTTAAGCATTAATATGGTTAAGGTTTGTGACTCATGATCAGAGGGTCAGGGGTCCGAATCTAGTTGCCGGTTATATGTGTGTCCTTGGGCAAGCCACTTCACCCCCACTTGCCTCTCTCCACCCAGGAGTATAAATAGGTACCGATATTAGCTGGGAAGTAACCTGCAATGGACTGGCATCCTATCCAGGGGGGATAAAAAAATATCCTCGGTCGTTTCATGCCTTTGAAACCGGAGATGTATTGGCTAATGACAGACTTTACTTACTTTCATAGTATTAATAGTAAATATATATATCTGTTGCAGCTTTTGGTAGGTGTGTTGATAATTCCTTGATCAGCTGATGAAATTACCTGTAGTTACTCCCCTGAGAAGTGAGTTTGGCAAAAAAGCCGCCTCATCATACCATGAACTTTCCAAGATTAGTTACATACGTTATCCCAGTAAAGTTGCTTCAATCACGATAATTGATCAGATCATCTCCAAAATGGTGGTTTCTTTTGTCCGAGTCTGTACCAGCAGGTTGATCCTGTTACCATCCATCAATATTTTCCAATCCTCATTTCAGTCCAACAGCGCCCAGCCCAAAGCTGTCTATCCTGATTCAGACCAGCAGCAGGCAGAGCCAGAGAGTCTGTTGCTACAGATTGAAGCTCTACAATCTCAGATGAAGGAACAAGCTGAGCTATCTAGAGAGCGGACGGAAGCCTTGCTGGAGGATCGTAGGGTCAGGATGGAAGAGATGCAGACTGTGATTGAGAGAGATCGCTCCAAGATTCACTCCCTCAATGAAAAGTAGGAACTCCCTTCATTGATTCCTTATAATCTTAAATGAACTTGACAAAGGTGCCCAGTGGCATAGCTAATGATAGGGGAGGAGGATGAGGGGCATGGACCCCTCTGCTCAAAGACTGCCTCCTACTAGAAACTGAGGTCCCTTTAGGGCCCTCCAGCAACTTGGACCCCAGTTACATCCTTGAAGGTACCAATAAAGATAAATGCACATGTGTGCAGTTTGGACAACGGGCAGGGGTTTCAAATAGATTATATTACCTGGTGTTTGTGTTGTTGCATGAATTGGCAAAACATTTCTAAATATGTGGAGTGCCCTGGCCTCATGGTCTGGAGCATTGAACTCGTTGTCTGTGGGTAATTCTACAGGTTGTGGGTTCGAGTCCAGCCTGGGGTTATGGTGCATGTTCCCTTTGGCAAGACACTTTGTCACTCATTGCTTCGCCCCACCCAGGAGTAAATGGGTACCTGTGAGAACAGAGATCGCAATTGTGATTGATTTTAGCTACCTTGCGTCGAAATGACTACACCGAGCTGTATGGGCTTTATTCAGGAGTCGACTATATTAAATTGAAAGCGAGGTAAAATCTTCATATTTGGAACTTGCAAAGAGAAATTAAAGCAGTGACATAAAATTAATTACAAATTAATACCAGTCTGCTTTAATGAAAATTTAAATTTGTTGTTAAACATACCCTAATGTTTTTAAGCCACATTTAAAATAAAAATTGAAAGTGAGGCTAGAATGCAAAAATAGTCTGGCACCATCCTATTCAATAGTTTATAAAATACTGTCAGGGAACATGACTAAAATGACTTCCTCGTGAATAAAAATCCATATTCCACAGGAAGCTGAGATTGTATTTGCAATGTTTCATTGGCCCAATGATCAGGGGTAATAATAATGTAAAGCACTTTGATCTTAGTTATTTTAGAAACCACAGTCTTTCCACACTAGTATATTGGCAACACATCTTGCCAAAATAACATGGAGGCATATGCAGTGTGTGCTTGCTGAAATTACATGAGTCAATTGACTAATAAAACCAAATTAGGTTTTGTCCATCACCGATGTATAAACACTGTATTCTCAGTGTGTTTCCTCCCGAGTGAAAGTTGGAAAAAAATCACTCCGGTGGGACTCGAACCCACGACCTCCTGCTTTCTATTGCAGATGTCTTACCATCTTATGAATAGTTAATGTAGTACCCGCTGCTATGTACATCAGATTCGAACCAGCCAACTGATCCCGTTAGCTCGGTGGTCAAGTGGTAAGACATCTGCACTAGAAAGCAGGAGGTCATGGGTTCGACCGGAGTGATTTTTTTCAACTTTAGGGAATGACAGCCTAAAGCATCCTGTAAAATCGTGGCTCCTGGTGTGCTGACATTTTTTAAAAAAAATGGTATTTTTCCAACGCTGGTCGGCCGACCAGCAATGTCTGGTTTTTTTTTTCCAGAGGGTGAAATATTGGGTTTAAAAGCCGAAGTGCCAAGCAGACCACAGAACAACAGAACACGGAGGAATGCACAACACAGAGTTACTGCTAACACAAAAGGTAGGTAGAGATTACATACCGGTATGGTTGAGGCAAAGGGTGGTTGATAAAACATTGCAAAGCCAACACTCCTCAGATCTCATACCAACCATATCAGGCCCATTTTTAGTATTTGTTGGTCAGATAAACTAGTGGATCATAGTATTAATACAATGTATGTCAAATCAGGTTTTGCCCTTCATTGATGTATAAACACTGAATACTCAGTGTGTTACCTCCTGAGTAAAAGTTGGAAAAAATCACTCGGTTGGGACTCGAACCCACAACCTCCTGCTTTCTAGTGCAGATGTTTTACCACTTGACCACTGAGCTAATGGGATCGGTTGGCTGGCTCGAATCTGATGTATTGGTACATGGCAGCGGGCATCGCATTAACTATTTATAAGGTCTATGGGATTTTAATTTTTTTTTAAGCATTAATATGGTTAAGGTTTGTGACTCATGATCAGAGGGTCAGGGGTCCGAATCTAGTTGCCGGTTATATGTGTGTCCTTGGGCAAGCCACTTCACCCCCACTTGCCTCTCTCCACCCAGGAGTATAAATAGGTACCGATATTAGCTGGGAAGTAACCTGCAATGGACTGGCATCCTATCCAGGGGGGATAAAAAAATATCCTCGGTCGTTTCATGCCTTTGAAACCGGAGATGTATTGGCTAATGACAGACTTTACTTACTTTCATAGTATTAATAGTAAATATATATATCTGTTGCAGCTTTTGGTAGGTGTGTTGATAATTCCTTGATCAGCTGATGAAATTACCTGTAGTTACTCCCCTGAGAAGTGAGTTTAGTTACATACGTTATCCCAGTAAAGTTGCTTCAATCACGATAATTGATCAGATCATCTCCAAAAGGGTGGTTTCTTTTGTCCGAGTCTGTACCAGCAGGTTGATCCTGTTACCATCCATCAATATTTTCCAATCCTCATTTCAGTCCAACAGCGCCCAGCCCAAAGCTGTCCATCCTGATTCAGACCAGCAGCAGGCAGAGCCAGAGAGTCTGTTGCTACAGATTGAAGCTCTACAATCTCAGATGAAGGAACAAGCTGAGCTATCTAGAGAGCAGACGGAAGCCTTGCTGGAGGATCGTAGGGTCAGGATGGAAGAGATGCAGACTGTGATTGAGAGAGATCGCTCCAAGATTCACTCCCTCAATGAAAAGTAGGAACTCCCTTCATTGATTCCTTATAATCTTAAATGAACTTGACAAAGGTGCCCAGTGGCATAGCTAATGATAGGGGAGGAGGATGAGGGGCATGGACCCCTCTGCTCAAAGACTGCCTCCTACTAGAAACTGAGGTCCCTTTAGGGCCCTCCAGCAACTTGGACCCCAGTTACATCCTTGAAGGTACCAATAAAGATAAATGCACATGTGTGCAGTTTGGACAACGGGCAGGGGTTTCAAATAGATTATATTACCTGGTGTTTGTGTTGTTGCATGAATTGGCAAAACATTTCTAAATATGTGGAGTGCCCTGGCCTCATGGTCTGGAGCATTGAACTCGTTGTCTGCGGGTAATTCTACAGGTTGTGGGTTCGAGTCCAGCCTGGGGTTATGGTGCATGTTCCCTTTGGCAAGACACTTTGTCACTCATTGCTTCGCCCCACCCAGGAGTAAATGGGTACCTGTGAGAACAGAGATCGCAATTGTGATTGATTTTAGCTACCTTGCGTCGAAATGACTACACCGAGCTGTATGGGCTTTATTCAGGAGTCGACTATATTAAATTGAAAGCGAGGTAAAATCTTCATATTTGGAACTTGCAAAGAGAAATTAAAGCAGTGACATAAAATTAATTACAAATTAATACCAGTCTGCTTTAATGAAAATTTAAATTTGTTGTTAAACATACCCTAATGTTTTTAAGCCACATTTAAAATAAAAATTGAAAGTGAGGCTAGAATGCAAAAATAGTCTGGCACCATCCTATTCAATAGTTTATAAAATACTGTCAGGGAACATGACTAAAATGACTTCCTCGTGAATAAAAATCCATATTCCACAGGAAGCTGAGATTGTATTTGCAATGTTTCATTGGCCCAATGATCAGGGGTAATAATAATGTAAAGCACTTTGATCTTAGTTATTTTAGAAACCACAGTCTTTCCACACTGGTATATTGGCAACACATCTTGCCAAAATAACATGGAGGCATATGCAGTGTGTGCTTGCTGAAATTACATGAGTCAATTGACTAATAAAACCAAATTAGGTTTTGTCCATCACCGATGTATAAACACTGTATTCTCAGTGTGTTTCCTCCCGAGTGAAAGTTGGAAAAAAATCACTCCGGTGGGACTCGAACCCACGACCTCCTGCTTTCTATTGCAGATGTCTTACCATCTTATGAATAGTTAATGTAGTACCCGCTGCTATGTACATCAGATTCGAACCAGCCAACTGATCCCGTTAGCTCGGTGGTCAAGTGGTAAGACATCTGCACTAGAAAGCAGGAGGTCATGGGTTCGACCGGAGTGATTTTTTTCAACTTTAGGGAATGACAGCCTAAAGCATCCTGTAAAATCGTGGCTCCTGGTGTGCTGACATTTAAAAAAAAAAATGGTATTTTTCCAACGCTGGTCGGCCGACCAGCAATGGAGAAAACTGTTTTTTTTTAAAACTACTCCTAATTTTTCATAATTAGTTATTCTGTCTTTTCTGTGCAATTGATTACACACCTTTGAAGGGGTACAAGCCTACTAGACTGCCTCTCTGATCTTACAATCCCCCAAAGTCTATAAATTCTCCGTTTCATCTTAAATGGGGTCTGTGAACCAGACTACAAGAACATGAATGGTTTTCTTGGTTTTTCCAACATCTACAAGCCCAAAACGTGAAACAAGTCATTTTAACAATATTTGCTAAAACATACTAATCCTCCAAATCCATTTATTTCTGATTATTGCAGCAAAAGCAAATGTTGTACATGCCCTTTAACAATATTTTTTATAGCACACTAATCCCCCAGATGCACTTATTTTGAACATTACAGCAAAAGCAAATGTTGTACATTCCCTAACAAGTTCAACAGTTTGGCTGTTACTTGTAAATGGAAAATCAATTGATGACAATACAAAAAATTGATTTGTCTGAGTACGTCCGGTGTTTTGAGCCAATTTCTACTACAGCAACAAAGTTGGATGAATAATTTCTTCTTTGACTCATCAAAGTAACTAGTGACTAACTGATATGTTTTATCAGAATTAAAATCTACCCCGTGATTATAACTACAATTACATACACTGTTGAATTGCCCAAAATGTACGTCTGACACTGCGGAACTGCCCCCATTTGAACATTATTAAGAGTAAACCTAGTCAAGTTCCCTTGTATTGGGTATTTTAAGTGTCAACAGTTCTTCAAGTTGTCCTAAATGTCTCATCCTTTTCCAAACAAGCAAACAACTCAAGGAATGCCATGGATAAGCCAGTTCGGTATTTCAACTGCTTATGTGCACAACGATATGGGTCACCGGTCATTCGGGATAGTAGAACGATCAAAGGTGCATGAATGCGGGTGCGCGACGCTTGTGTGTAAATTACCACCAGAGTGGTCGTGCGCGTAACATCGCCTAACATCGTGTCAGCAATGTTATCCCAAATGACCTCAGGTCATTGAAATACAGAACTGGTTTATTACAATGAATTACAGTCGGGCATTAGAAGACTTTTGACCCAACTTTGAACATTGCATTTTATTCTGGCAAACAATTATATATCTGCACACACTGTCCATCAGATTTCAAAGGTATATGAAGGTGTAACCTGTAATTTCCAAGACGTCTCATGTTTTCTTCTTACTTGCCTGTCTGGTTTTTTTTTCTCCAGAGGGTGAAATATTGGGTTTAAAAGCCGAAGTGCCAAGCAGACCACAGAACAACAGAACACGGAGGAATGCACAACACAGAGTTACTGCTAACACAAAAGGTAGGTAGAGATTACATACCGGTATGGTTGAGGCAAAGGGTGGTTGATAAAACATTGCAAAGCCAACACTCCTCAGATCTCATACCAACCATATCAGGCCCATTTTTAGTATTTGTTGGTCAGATAAACTAGTGGATCATAGTATTAATACAATGTATGTCAAATCAGGTTTTGCCCTTCATTGATGTATAAACACTGAATACTCAGTGTGTTACCTCCTGAGTAAAAGTTGGAAAAAATCACTCGGTTGGGACTCGAACCCACAACCTCCTGCTTTCTAGTGCAGATGTTTTACCACTTGACCACTGAGCTAATGGGATCGGTTGGCTGGCTCGAATCTGATGTATTGGTACATGGCAGTGGGCATCGCATTAACTATTTATAAGGTCTATGGGATTTTAAGTTTTGTTTAAGCATTAATATGGTTAAGGTTTGTGACTCATGATCAGAGGGTCAGGGGTCCGAATCTAGTTGCCGGTTATATGTGTGTCCTTGGGCAAGCCACTTCACCCCCACTTGCCTCTCTCCACCCAGGAGTATAAATGGGTACCGATATTAGCTGGGAAGTAACCTGCAATGGACTGGCATCCTATCCAGGGGGGATAAAAAAATATCCTCGGTCGTTTCATGCCTTTGAAACCAGAGATGTATTGGCTAATGACAGACTTTACTTACTTTCATAGTATTAATAGTAAATATATATATCTGTTGCAGCTTTTGGTAGGTGTGTTGATAATTCCTTGATCAGCTGATGAAATTACCTGTAGTTACTCCCCTGAGAAGTGAGTTTAGTTACATACGTTATCCCAGTAAAGTTGCTTCAATCACGATAATTGATCAGATCATCTCCAAAAGGGTGGTTTCTTTTGTCCGAGTCTGTACCAGCAGGTTGATCCTGTTACCATCCATCAATATTTTCCAATCCTCATTTCAGTCCAACAGCGCCCAGCCCAAAGCTGTCCATCCTGATTCAGACCAGCAGCAGGCAGAGCCAGAGAGTCTGTTGCTACAGATTGAAGCTCTACAATCTCAGATGAAGGAACAAGCTGAGCTATCTAGAGAGCAGACGGAAGCCTTGCTGGAGGATCGTAGGGTCAGGATGGAAGAGATGCAGACTGTGATTGAGAGAGATCGCTCCAAGATTCACTCCCTCAATGAAAAGTAGGAACTCCCTTCATTGATTCCTTATAATCTTAAATGAACTTGACAAAGGTGCCCAGTGGCATAGCTAATGATAGGGGAGGAGGATGAGGGGCATGGACCCCTCTGCTCAAAGACTGCCTCCTACTAGAAACTGAGGTCCCTTTAGGGCCCTCCAGCAACTTGGACCCCAGTTACATCCTTGAAGGTACCAATAAAGATAAATGCACATGTGTGCAGTTTGGACAACGGGCAGGGGTTTCAAATAGATTATATTACCTGGTGTTTGTGTTGTTGCATGAATTGGCAAAACATTTCTAAATATGTGGAGTGCCCTGGCCTCATGGTCTGGAGCATTGAACTCGTTGTCTGCGGGTAATTCTACAGGTTGTGGGTTCGAGTCCAGCCTGGGGTTATGGTGCATGTTCCCTTTGGCAAGACACTTTGTCACTCATTGCTTCGCCCCACCCAGGAGTAAATGGGTACCTGTGAGAACAGAGATCGCAATTGTGATTGATTTTAGCTACCTTGCGTCGAAATGACTACACCGAGCTGTATGGGCTTTATTCAGGAGTCGACTATATTAAATTGAAAGCGAGGTAAAATCTTCATATTTGGAACTTGCAAAGAGAAATTAAAGCAGTGACATAAAATTAATTACAAATTAATACCAGTCTGCTTTAATGAAAATTTAAATTTGTTGTTAAACATACCCTAATGTTTTTAAGCCACATTTAAAATAAAAATTGAAAGTGAGGCTAGAATGCAAAAATAGTCTGGCACCATCCTATTCAATAGTTTATAAAATACTGTCAGGGAACATGACTAAAATGACTTCCTCGTGAATAAAAATCCATATTCCACAGGAAGCTGAGATTGTATTTGCAATGTTTCATTGGCCCAATGATCAGGGGTAATAATAATGTAAAGCACTTTGATCTTAGTTATTTTAGAAACCACAGTCTTTCCACACTGGTATATTGGCAACACATCTTGCCAAAATAACATGGAGGCATATGCAGTGTGTGCTTGCTGAAATTACATGAGTCAATTGACTAATAAAACCAAATTAGGTTTTGTCCATCACCGATGTATAAACACTGTATTCTCAGTGTGTTTCCTCCCGAGTGAAAGTTGGAAAAAAATCACTCCGGTGGGACTCGAACCCACGACCTCCTGCTTTCTATTGCAGATGTCTTACCATCTTATGAATAGTTAATGTAGTACCCGCTGCTATGTACATCAGATTCGAACCAGCCAACTGATCCCGTTAGCTCGGTGGTCAAGTGGTAAGACATCTGCACTAGAAAGCAGGAGGTCATGGGTTCGACCGGAGTGATTTTTTTCAACTTTAGGGAATGACAGCCTAAAGCATCCTGTAAAATCGTGGCTCCTGGTGTGCTGACATTTAAAAAAAAAAAATGGTATTTTTCCAACGCTGGTCGGCCGACCAGCAATGGAGAAAACTGTTTTTTTTTTAAAACTACTCCTAATTTTTCATAATTAGTTATTCTGTGTTTTCTGTGCAATTGATTACACACCTTTGAAGGGGTACAAGCCTACTAGACTGCCTCTCTGATCTTACAATCCCCCAAAGTCTATAAATTCTCCGTTTCATCTTAAATGGGGTCTGTGAACCAGACTACAAGAACATGAATGGTTTTCTTGGTTTTTCCAACATCTACAAGCCCAAAACGTGAAACAAGTCATTTTAACAATATTTGCTAAAACATACTAATCCTCCAAATCCATTTATTTCTGATTATTGCAGCAAAAGCAAATGTTGTACATGCCCTTTAACAATATTTTTTATAGCACACTAATCCCCCAGATGCACTTATTTTGAACATTGCAGCAAAAGCAAATGTTGTACATTCCCTAACAAGTTCAACAGTTTGGCTGTTACTTGTAAATGGAAAATCAATTGATGACAATACAAAAAATTGATTTGTCTGAGTACGTCCGGTGTTTTGAGCCAATTTCTACTACAGCAACAAAGTTGGATGAATAATTTCTTCTTTGACTCATCAAAGTAACTAGTGACTAACTGATATGTTTTATCAGAATTAAAATCTACCCCGTGATTATAACTACAATTACATACACTGTTGAATTGCCCAAAATGTACGTCTGACACTGCGGAACTGCCCCCATTTGAACATTATTAAGAGTAAACCTAGTCAAGTTCCCTTGTATTGGGTATTTTAAGTGTCAACAGTTCTTCAAGTTGTCCTAAATGTCTCATCCTTTTCCAAACAAGCAAACAACTCAAGGAATGCCATGGATAAGCCAGTTCGGTATTTCAACTGCTTATGTGCACAACGATATGGGTCACCGGTCATTCGGGATAGTAGAACGATCAAAGGTGCATGAATGCGGGTGCGCGACGCTTGTGTGTAAATTACCACCAGAGTGGTCGTGCGCGTAACATCGCCTAACATCGTGTCAGCAATGTTATCCCAAATGACCTCAGGTCATTGAAATACAGAACTGGTTTATTACAATGAATTACAGTCGGGCATTAGAAGACTTTTGACCCAACTTTGAACATTGCATTTTATTCTGGCAAACAATTATATATCTGCACACACTGTCCATCAGATTTCAAAGGTATATGAAGGTGTAACCTGTAATTTCCAAGACGTCTCATGTTTTCTTCTTACTTGCCTGTCTGGTTTTTTTTTCTCCAGAGGGTGAAATATTGGGTTTAAAAGCCGAAGTGCCAAGCAGACCACAGAACAACAGAACACGGAGGAATGCACAACACAGAGTTACTGCTAACACAAAAGGTAGGTAGAGATTACATACCGGTATGGTTGAGGCAAAGGGTGGTTGATAAAACATTGCAAAGCCAACACTCCTCAGATCTCATACCAACCATATCAGGCCCATTTTTAGTATTTGTTGGTCAGATAAACTAGTGGATCATAGTATTAATACAATGTATGTCAAATCAGGTTTTGCCCTTCATTGATGTATAAACACTGAATACTCAGTGTGTTACCTCCTGAGTAAAAGTTGGAAAAAATCACTCGGTTGGGACTCGAACCCACAACCTCCTGCTTTCTAGTGCAGATGTTTTACCACTTGACCACTGAGCTAATGGGATCGGTTGGCTGGCTCGAATCTGATGTATTGGTACATGGCAGTGGGCATCGCATTAACTATTTATAAGGTCTATGGGATTTTAAGTTTTGTTTAAGCATTAATATGGTTAAGGTTTGTGACTCATGATCAGAGGGTCAGGGGTCCGAATCTAGTTGCCGGTTATATGTGTGTCCTTGGGCAAGCCACTTCACCCCCACTTGCCTCTCTCCACCCAGGAGTATAAATGGGTACCGATATTAGCTGGGAAGTAACCTGCAATGGACTGGCATCCTATCCAGGGGGGATAAAAAAATATCCTCGGTCGTTTCATGCCTTTGAAACCAGAGATGTATTGGCTAATGACAGACTTTACTTACTTTCATAGTATTAATAGTAAATATATATATCTGTTGCAGCTTTTGGTAGGTGTGTTGATAATTCCTTGATCAGCTGATGAAATTACCTGTAGTTACTCCCCTGAGAAGTGAGTTTAGTTACATACGTTATCCCAGTAAAGTTGCTTCAATCACGATAATTGATCAGATCATCTCCAAAATGGTGGTTTCTTTTGTCCGAGTCTGTACCAGCAGGTTGATCCTGTTACCATCCATCAATATTTTCCAATCCTCATTTCAGTCCAACAGCGCCCAGCCCAAAGCTGTCCATCCTGATTCAGACCAGCAGCAGGCAGAGCCAGAGAGTCTGTTGCTACAGATTGAAGCTCTACAATCTCAGATGAAGGAACAAGCTGAGCTATCTAGAGAGCAGACGGAAGCCTTGCTGGAGGATCGTAGGGTCAGGATGGAAGAGATGCAGACTGTGATTGAGAGAGATCGCTCCAAGATTCACTCCCTCAATGAAAAGTAGGAACTCCCTTCATTGATTCCTTATAATCTTAAATGAACTTGACAAAGGTGCCCAGTGGCATAGCTAATGATAGGGGAGGAGGATGAGGGGCATGGACCCCTCTGCTCAAAGACTGCCTCCTACTAGAAACTGAGGTCCCTTTAGGGCCCTCCAGCAACTTGGACCCCAGTTACATCCTTGAAGGTACCAATAAAGATAAATGCACATGTGTGCAGTTTGGACAACGGGCAGGGGTTTCAAATAGATTATATTACCTGGTGTTTGTGTTGTTGCATGAATTGGCAAAACATTTCTAAATATGTGGAGTGCCCTGGTCTCATGGTCTGGAGCATTGAACTCGTTGTCTGTGGGTAATTCTACAGGTTGTGGGTTCGAGTCCAGCCTGGGGTTATGGTGCATGTTCCCTTTGGCAAGACACTTTGTCACTCATTGCTTCGCCCCACCCAGGAATAAATGGGTACCTGTGAGAACAGAGATCGCAATTGTGATTGATTTTAGCTACCTTGCGTCGAAATGACTACACCGAGCTGTATGGGCTTTATTCAGGAGTCGACTATATTAAATTGAAAGCGAGGTAAAATCTTCATATTTGGAACTTGCAAAGAGAAATTAAAGCAGTGACATAAAATTAATTACAAATTAATACCAGTCTGCTTTAATGAAAATTTAAATTTGTTGTTAAACATACCCTAATGTTTTTAAGCCACATTTAAAATAAAAATTGAAAGTGAGGCTAGAATGCAAAAATAGTCTGGCACCATCCTATTCAATAGTTTATAAAATACTGTCAGGGAACATGACTAAAATGACTTTCTCGTGAATAAAAATCCATATTCCACAGGAAGCTGAGATTGTATTTGCAATGTTTCATTGGCCCAATGATCAGGGGTAATAATAATGTAAAGCACTTTGATCTTAGTTATTTTAGAAACCACAGTCTTTCCACACTAGTATGTTGGCAACACATCTTGCCAAAATAACATGGAGGCATATGCAGTGTGTGCTTGCTGAAATTACATGAGTCAATTGACTAATAAAACCAAATTAGGTTTTGTCCATCACCGATGTATAAACACTGTATTCTCAGTGTGTTTCCTCCCGAGTGAAAGTTGGAAAAAAATCACTCCGGTGGGACTCGAACCCACGACCTCCTGCTTTCTATTGCAGATGTCTTACCATCTTATGAATAGTTAATGTAGTACCCGCTGCTATGTACATCAGATTCGAACCAGCCAACTGATCCCGTTAGCTCGGTGGTCAAGTGGTAAGACATCTGCACTAGAAAGCAGGAGGGTCATGGGTTTGACCGGAGTGATTTTTTTCAACTTTCACTCGGGAGGTAACACAGAGAGTATACAGTGTTTATATGTCGGTGAAGGGCAAAACCTAATTTGATTTACATCACCCCGACGCAAAATGAAATGAAATCTTATGAATGACTAATAAGACACTTACCGTTCTTTAAACAAAAGTAGAATGTGTATCCTTTATTCAGCTACCTTGTTCAACCATCATACATCACTTGTCATGGACATTCTTCTGTTAATAGGTTACATCGTACACAGCAGATGTTGTATGACAGCACTAAGGACTATCTAGAGCTGAAGTATGAAGGACGATCTCAGGAGCGAGTCTGGATGGCAGAGAAGGACCGTCTACTACAGGAGCTGGATCGATGTAAGGAACAACTAGATGTCTCCAAAGATGACGTCTTAGTCATCTCAGATCATGCACTGGAAGAGAGACAAACACAGAACTTGGAAATTGAGGTGGGCATTATAGAGAAGCTTCCTGCACAAAGAAATCATTTCAAGTTAAATACAATACAATAATGATCATTTTCAAGCAAATTCGTTTGAATTGCTTTAAAAAAAGAACTAACTTTTCCATTCAGAAATCATTTTTTTTCTCAAAAGTTAGCAAAACAAAAGAATCTTGTTACAAAGTCACAACTGAATGGCCCCCTCAAAAGCTGCAATCAAACTATTGGGGTAATCGCACATAAGGAGCATTTTGGACTTTGGCAGATCTACTTTATTCAGTGTTGTACAAATGATACTGAATGATTGCAACGTGGTGGTTTTAGTCTGACGATCTCTTCCATGCAAAATCTTGAGGAAGGCGAGGAGAGCATAGAAGACAAATTTCACCGGCAGTTGTTGTACGAAAAAGACGGCAGGCCTAATGCCAAACTTTTTCCAGTTCCACCTACCATGCGTTAGTGGACTTGTTGTCTTGGACTTTTTCCTTGACTTTCTCCGTGTCTCAAGTAAGATGTGAATTTCTTTAATTACGAGTCAGAAACTCCAACCCTAATTCGGGCTTTTTAATCTTATGGAAACACTGAACATTTTTCACATCGTAAAATTTCATTTGGATCTACATGTACATGTAAAAGAAAAAAAGGAGGCGATGTCCAGAAATTGAACACGAAGTTTATTGTACATATAGTACGTATGTGTACTTGCGGCGCAGCCCAGATTTCGGACACAGAATTTTGGCCGGCCTATTTTCAGATTTTTTCCCCATAGGCCAGTTTCATCCCTGTATGGTCTGTGACTTGAAACATAGATGAGTTTGTGAACAGAACGGGACAAAAAAAACACAGAACCGGGCCTGCGGATCTCGATTTCAAATAAAAGTTGCTGAATCATGTTGCTGAATCATGTTTTGAATTGGGCCTGAATTGAGACACATTCTCATTGAGCCGATTGCAGCTACGCGGTGTCATGCACTGATACGATGAATTAAGGCAACTGCGCGCACGTTTGCATCGTGTCAACGCTTGTGCGTGCTTCGCCAAATAAAAAAGCGAACTACTAACAGAAATTTCCAACGATGCGTCTGAAGACCTTCTTTTGTTGATTTCTTCAAAACGACAGCATGTCAGAAAGAATAATTTCAGAGAGAATTTAGTACTGTCAACCAACCAAGTATGTTTTTCAACGATAATTACATCAGTTACTTTTTGGATAGCTGCAAATGATGGACTGTAGCTTAAAATGACTAGAGACTTAACTTACTGTACAGAATGTACACTGCTGGGTGCGTCCATTTTTGTGCACAAACCTATGGAGAGCTCAGAATTTTTTACTGCTTTTGGGCAATTCCACGGTAACGGAAGGACGTTTTCGCTCATTAAACAAAATTTCAAATGTGCCTATCACAGCCACTGTTATTAGTTACAGCAAGCAAATGTCACAATGGTATTGCTATAATGCTACCTTCAATTTCCACACTTTTGGGGGGCATGCATACCTCTCGTTAATGAATTATGAATATTAATGAGGTCGGTAACGGAAGGACGGTAAAACGGACGAGGGTTTTCCAACTTACACGCGTTTTGCATAAACTCTGTGAATTTTATGGGGCAATTATATTTCAAAGGTAGGAAATGGAATCCCTGCGGCTTTATCTATACTATACCACCTTTCATTTGACTTTAAGTGTTTCGGTGATATAATTACAATGTCTTAAGTGGATTATAATTTGGTAGCGGAAGGACGGTAACGGAAGGACAAAAGGTTTACTCAATTATAGCATGAATAAAATGTGAATTTACACTAATTATACAAGTGAAATAAATTGCTGAAATGTGTAACTGAATGTGAAATCAACAATATGCAGACCTGGCATAAATAATTATACCCAAGAAACTATTGAGATAAAGATAGAAGCCTGCTAATTAATGATAACAAATGAAAAATGAAAACAACCAAAAACACATAATTCACGAACACAAGACAACTACAGAAATGGACTTCAAACCCATCACCTTAATCCTTAAAAGTTTTAAATACACAGTATTTGAGCACTTGAGTATATTTGTTACATGTTCACCAACAACTTTTAATAATAACACCAGTAGGTTCAGTGGTTTACCTAAAGGGTGGGGGGGGGGGGCAGGGGCGACCAGCTTACATGTACATTAAAAACATCTACAGGTAGAACTGATGGCTTCAGAATCATTGTGCTTTAAAAAATGTTTTAGGTGTTGCTTTTAATTGAACTCTAAATTCAGTGTTTGAAATCAAATTTTAATGATTTAGAGTATTAACAATAATTATCTTATAAACATCCAGCCTGAAGTTGTTAACTTAATTTGTCAAAAATTGCACCTCACATGTCTTACACATGTAAATTGTATGAAAGTGCCCAATAGCACTGGTACTTTCTGCCATCTCATTTTTTACTTAATTTGCTTCTGGAATGGCTTCACAGAAATTGTATCTTTCTCTATTGTCCATGAATGGTGATAGCAGCAACTTAATGATTTGATTTTCTGCAACAACTCCATACATGTATGAGTACCGGTACATTGTCATACATGTACATTGTACATGTACATGTTATACATATGCCTGTGCCATCCTTTGTAATGAACACCTTGCCCTGCTCATACCAGCTTTGTGAAGGTGGGTCACATGAATGTCCTTTCAATGCGCATTATACATGCATGTAGTTGCAGTGATTTTCATTTTTCAAACATGAGCACAAATGTCGTTACATTTGATAAAAATAACATTTGTCCTTCCGTTACCGTCCTTCCGTTACCAATTTGGTAACGGAAGGACGGGATTTAATTAATTGTAATTAAAAAACGATACGTACAGCAGTGTCAGTTATAATGTCATATTGAAGGCCTACCTAAACTTGCTTTGCACAATAACTTTCATTGCATTCATACTGCAAGTTTTGAAAATAAATTAAAAATATGTATTTTTTCGGTAACGGAAGGACATTTTCGAAGGCTGAAATATTAGAAGTCACTGAAGCGAAACAAATTACGCAAAACGTAAAAAAAAAGGTCCAGTCAGTTTTTCATGACCTATACTTACTTATGACAGAAACTGATGGCATGAGTACATATTTGTGTGTGTGTATTGGTAGAATACTGTCATATCACTATTTATCACATTTTTAGGATTAAAACAGGATTATTATGTAATCCTATTTTGTTGGTACCAAAATGTATCAAAAATAGAATTCCGACTTCAAATTCCCTTCAGTGGATTGTTCTGATTGCTATCGAAAAGTGAACAAAATAAACTCTGATATTCAAACAGTACCAACTGCTCATGCAAAGTTTAAGCCATTTCTGATCTATTGCCGAAACCTGTTTCTAGTACCATTCATTCTTGTGGTTATTTATCCACAGGATAAGACGGAAAAGCTTGCTAAGCGTTTACACCTGATGAACCAGCGGTATGAGGCCATGGAGAAGCGACGGAATCTGGAGATAGAAGGTTTCAAGAATGATACCCGAATCTTGAGAAACCAACTCAAGGATGTTGAGAAGCAACTCTACAAGGTGGAGTATTGTCTGTTCATGTCAGTCATGTTGTTAGTTTGCATTTGTCCGTTGCTGTTTTCTACTTTCCTATGTTGGTCAGCTATAGTGCAGTTCATGCAGATCGTGGTGCGGACACTGCGAACAAGTACCCCAAAGGCTGGGTCATGCTTAGCCCCATATGTGGCCATTTTACTGGACTACCTCCATAAATAAAGGCCACACTTCCACCATGTACAAAAACATGTCGAACTTTTATATTTGTTTTATATAACTGACACATAGATCCTTGTCATTTGATATTTGAACTTTTATTTCAATATAAAATTGGTTGAAAATGTATTTTTCTCTTCCAAACCACCCCTTCACGAAAATGTTTGAACCCAACGCTGGCTACGTGCAATGCTAAACGCGCACACCAGCATGCATTTGCATACAACTGCGTCATGGAACAAGAATGATCCTAACTGTTCAATAGTATTTCCCATTCCCCATAGGCGAATGGGACTTTTTGAGCCCCGGCGTGAATGGGAGCAATAACGAATGCCACATGATGTGAGTTCCACCAATCAAATGACAACGATCTGTATGTCGATTATATAAAGTAAAATGGTGCATTCCATGAAACGTGCTCTTGACTAAATCAAGAAGCAGATTCTGTTAGTGAGATGTTATGTCATCTTAGTCCATAATGATGTTGTCACTGAAATCAAGATTGCAAGGACATCATTGCAGGGATGTAGTCGAGTCCATCACTAGTCCCTGCAAGTCCACCACAAGTCCTCCAACACCAATTTAACTCACAAGCTATTCAAATGAGCTTTGACAAAGGCATCCAGTGTATCTTGTGCCTGGACTTGTGATGGACTCACGAATTACTTGTGTCTGGACTTGTGGTGGACTTGTGAATGGAATCAACTACATCCCTAGCCCTGGATCATTGTCAGTGCTTTGTAATGTAAACCCTTCTTGTTTTGTTGCCATGCTGAACAGGTGACAGTGGGTGTTGGGGAAGATGGTGATATGTTCATGCTGCATAATATTCATCAGACAGCTAAGAGATCAAAGAAGATGCAGAGTGAGCTACTTCAACTCAAGGCTCTGATCTATGGCGTGGAAACAGACCTCAGGAATCTCTAGTAATACACACAATCACCCCTCACTGTGTCTCCACATTTGATCAAATGACTTATAACTTTGGGAAGCCTCATTCTCTGTTTGAAGATGCATAGGATCTTGTGATATTTGTGCCTTTTGGGTTTTTTTTTTTGAAGCAAAAACAAAATTGCTCCAAATCTTAAGTTAGATCCATAACAACTTACCTGTTGAAGTTATAGCTGAGTGGATACTGTACATCTTGAGAATACAGGGAAACCTTATCAAACTTTCAATCAAATTGGACATAGGACTTCGTTGCTATTGTCTTTCCCACCAAGGCCTATGCATAAACATTTTATTGTGCCAAGTGAATAGAAAAAGTGAACCTTTTTGCCACCCTGGGTCAAAAATCTGATATTCACAAGAACAGTGCATGTATGTCTGATGTTATTAATAATTGACTTGTCTGACAACTTAAGATTAGAAACAGTTGGAGGAGATCCTATAAATCCACCGATGCTAGCATGCTGATAGTTCAGCTGCTGTATTCGCTGTTCTTGTGAACGATTTCAAACATTTAGAGAAAAAGGCTCCTTTTTGTTCATGTGCTACGTGAGAACTGATGTCACTTTGTCACTTTAGTACGAATGGCCGGTTGTTCTGCGTAGAATAGTAACAGTACTAACATAACAATGCCCACATGTACAGTTACTTTGGTTACTTAAAACTGGAGAGAGTTTGTTGTATTTGTTATCTCACAGGAACCTTGACATGAAAAGGCTCCATTATATTGTGGGGGCAATGTATACTGCCAAAATAGTCAATGTTTTGAAATTGAATCTGTTTAAAATGGAGGCAATAACTACTGAAATTGCATGCCAGTATGTTCAGATGTTATTGAAGTAATGCTTGTGCAGCTCACATATGGGTTTACTGCGCACAGCAAAGACTTCTCAAATGCGATACTTTGGGTACACTATGGTAAGGCCCAAGGAGGACACAAAGTGGACATCGCTTTTCTGCTGTCAGAAGAGCAGATAACAGAAGTATGGCCATTTTCCGACAATACATTTTTCATTTTGTAACTTTGTGATGTGGAAGCTCTTTAAGGGGGAACGCCTAAAAAACCCTGTTAACCTACACTCAAAGAAAAATGAAACGGTGCTTATTTTTCTCAGAAGCACCGTTTCATTTTCCTTTTAACCAAAAGCAGAATACAAATGGTAGTTACCAAAGGTTCGTTTTGCTTTTCTGGTTCTAAGAAATGAGAAAAGCAAAAAACAAAAATATACATTTTGGGTAGCACAAAAGCAGGAAATGGAAACGTCAGAAACGGTTTGATCTGATTTTTGAACAAGAGAAAAGCAGATGTCCACTTTTTCTCCCTCCAGCAAGGGAGGAAAAGCAAAATCTGCATTTCAGGTAGCATAAAAGCACTACAGTGGATTTTATTAAACAGTAAATTCTGCATTTATGGTAGCACAAAGGCGGGAAAGCAGAACAAAATGAACCATTCAAAAAATACTCAATCTGCTATTCTGACAGCAGAAACGCAGATGTCCACGTTTTGTCCTCGATGACTACATGAACAGTCCTGTTCATTTCAGAATGGTAAATAGTGCCCTCTTCTCACCATCTAGTTTGCAAGTTGTCCTTCAATACCCATTTGTTGTTCCAAACATTTGTGTCAAGCTTGTTATTCCAATTAACTATGCACAAAAAGTACATGTATTGGGGTCATGTCCTGCATGTTGTTCTAATGTAGGAGAGATGTACAAAGTAGTGTATGCAATGAAGTCACATGTATTCTACCATACAATCTTATATTGGTGTCCAATATCAATAGGTCTCATTCAAATGACGTCATTTCCTACAGACCAGCCACATGCATCAACATTTTGAGCATCAACTGAATAACGCACATCGGCTGTGTCGTATTTCAAACACATTTCAAGCAAGAAGCGCGTGTGTTTGGAACATTTTTAACACTGCGCAATGCGTGCTTGATTGCGTAAAATAAGCAATCAAGAGATGACCGTCATTGAGTGAGCCCTATTGATATGCTTGGCAGTAAGGATTGAACAGAGAGATTATTTTATGCAACTGTTAATATCTTTTGGAATTTTTGCAGTGAAATACTTTTTAAAATAAGTTGGCTATTTTAAGGACTTTATTTTTATGGTGAAGGATTTTGGAATTAAATGTAGAATATTAAAAGGATCTATGCAAGCTTTCAGAACAAATTTGTGATTGGCATTCAAGCGCTTTATTTTGTGTGTTCCATGAGTGTGAGTGGGTTTAACAATTCATCTTCCAGCACACTTCATGCACAGTTACGTGCACGCTGTCGTCACGTTTCAGCTTTCATCTACCACATACGTACGTGCAGCAAGCGTCTTGCGTTGTGTGGTGCAGTGTGGCCCATTATGGGATAATAACACTGTTGTTGCCATCAGGCATGCAATTTTTCCTTGGATCTGCTGATTTCCTTCTTTCTTTTCTTCTCATGAATGCCATTACAATTTTTGAAAAATACTGTACAAAGGCTTGTGTGGTTTGGAATTTCCTCCTTTTCTTGTAAATTTTGAGTTGCATGCCTGTTTCATGTATCAACCTATCAGTATAAGAATTCAAATTTGGTTGAAGATAAGCACATATGTACAACATACATGTCTGTTAGTTTGTTACACACAGTGCCACCGTGTTGAATGTTTTGACCAATCAAGAAATCACTAATAGAAGCCACAGTTGAGCCAATACCAGGCATGTATGCACGAGGGGGGGGGGGGGGGGTAAAGACACCAGACCAACATATAATTGGGTAAGACTTGCAGTTTGACAAACTCAAGGAAGGGGGGGGGGGCTTGATTACATTAGTCTCTGGATGGCACTATTATGTCATTTTTATTCAGTTGAAGCATCATGGTTGCAGGTAATCTTTTAAAGGCAGTGGTGAAAGTAATAGATGAGCCAAATTACTTCACAAAAATATTCAGCAAAAATGTGGATTTTATTTCTTTGTGTGTGTGTGTGTGGGGGGGGGGGGCGGTTTGCATATGCAGACCTTGATGCCCCTACAAGCCTGTCTAGGTACCAACCTCATAAATATTGCCACATTGCCTATCCCTAATCTATACAATTCAATGTCATGAATGTCAACTGATCAATCTCATGAGCTTCAACTTGAAACAATGTACATAGACCTTCCCAAGACTAGACTGGGGCAACTACCATTGAGCTCTTAATTATACAAATATCAGCTGCTTCAAGTTGAGTGGTAAAACTAGCCTCCTGGGTAGTCCGAGGATCAAACGATCATGTTTACAGAGCCTCACTACGAATGTCTGATATATCCGAACATGCAAATTGTATGCGACCCCACGGGCCAGCCAATCAAAGTTGAGTTTAGATATGTTGACACTAGGGCTGGTTGACCTACGACAGTTGACCCATGTAAAGGGACATAACATGAAATAGCTAGATGGGCGTTTCGAGAAAAAAAAGTGTAGTAAAATTGTTGAACAAAATTGTAAGAAATCTATAAGTTTTAACTTCCTTTGACTTTTGGACCAAAAGTTTAGATTTTTTGACCGAAGAGGTATTTATGAATGGAAATAAATATGTGCTTGGCCGGTATTCTACACTTTGTTTAAGACCGGTTGAGTCTGGATGCTGATAACGACCCTTGCCTTTGGCTCCGGTCAGTATCATCATCCAGACTCCAAGCCGGTGTTGAACAGTGTTTAATATCGACCAACAAGCACACACATTTATTCCCTCATTGAAAAGATTACGATTTCAACTCGAGTCTTTTCTAGTTGAGTCTCAATGACAACTTAAATAATGGAGATATTAAACGCACAAGTGCAAGTCTCACATAATGTTATTTCACTCTTAGGGCCACTGGACATAACATACTAGTAGTACATACGTTACAGAATTCATATATTACATGTACATGCACTCTGTGAAAAGCAAGTCACAATGTGCAACATAAATTGTACCAGACAATAATTCAAACAATCACTCGTTCATTTTTAAAAAGCACATTGTTTGTACTCAGAACCTCTATCTTGACCGAAGAAAATAGACTTAAAACAACTAAATTACTGAACATAATCACAGCATCCATGCATGGGAAGTAGGATAATTTGTACAAAATATAACCATACATTGTTACAATAAACCACATCTATTCTCACAAAAACATGTGTACATTCATTAGTTTACAGTTTTCGCAGTTAGCAAAAGAATAACTTGGACTACTTTATTGCAACAATTGCAGTTTCTGTAGGACCATGTCAAATAAATAAAGCTACCAGCATAACTGAAATAAAGAATTCAACAAACGCTCCGCCCCCCCCCCCCCCATTTTCCCATTTCTTGTCTTAGGTCCTTTAGTATCAATGTTGACTTTTTCCATCTCAAATGTCTGAAAGCTCAGTTATTAATTCATAAATTGCACAATTTTGTAAAAGTAAATGAATATACATAAACAAGTAAAACCATACAATATTTAAACCTTTTTTTTACATTTTGCATAGCAGAAATGATTTCTTTTAAACATAATTTACTGAAACCATTTCCCTATGTGATCACTTTTTTATATAATAAACATCATTTGAAATATATTGTCCAACACAATTAAACTAATAAAGACTTTAAGTATATCGTTTAAACAGGAGGCCTTTTTTTTTTATACAAACCAACATATTTGTCAATATGATTGATGTGTATAGCTAACCTACATTCCACCTGTATTTCTGATTAATGAAATTAATAACAAAAAAGTGATCATTTTATGATCTTTATATTTATCTTAAATGTTTGTGGCAAAGTTGCAAATCACAAGCTAGCAAAGTAAATATCAAACCCTACATCATGTGCCATATACGAAAACCAAACTATAACAGCACAGAAACTAGACACAACTTATCTCGGGATAGCTATACACAATAGGATACAAGCAAAACAATTCTAGCTTTCTCACTCAAAAAGTGCTGGACTTCAGCCCCTTCTTAAAAATATATACGTATATATATCATGGATATTAATGTCCTAAAGAAAAATCTACCTATACTATATTCTGAGTTGTTGAAAAAGTTGGGTTCAATGTGTTAATAACAGTGGTTCAACAGCAAAACTGAATGCGCTTAATACCACATTTTGACTGTTTACCGAGACACAAATGAACAATAGGATGGAAGCTTCCAAGAAGTTACATAAGTTAAATATGAACCAGAGTACGTGGATGTGCAGAAACCATGTCAGATGTTGACAATCATGCCGCATCAATCAAGCATGCAGGGACTTGTCTTGTTTTCCTTAAACTTTGCAAAAGCAAGAGAAGAAAACAACGCCCTTACTTGTTCATTGTTATAGTCATAAAGCAATGTGATTGGTCAGGTCAATGACAAAAATGTTTCAGATGTCACTGGGCATATGGAAGATGTTCATATAAAGCTAGAATAAATGCAGTAAGCAAAGCTTTGTCTTGCATAGATCAATGTGCACCTCCACATTCTCATGAGTCACACTTCATATGCCTTCTAGCAGTGTTGCAGTACTCATACTCATACTCCAGTACATTTCGTACTCATGGAAATGTACTTGACTACACCACTGCCTTTTAAGTACAATGTATGCTAATATTGACTGCAATGAGTGGTACAATCAAACGATACCATTGCAAGGTGATCCATACCATATTGTAAGTATATTCTCAAGGAAGAGTGGAGGGAAAATATAGCACTCCACGGATCACTAAGTGAAACTCTTTTTACTGTACCACACGTTAGAACAGTCAATATTTACTTTGTATAAACACCTCACCTACAGATACACCGGACAGCTGATTATATACTCCTAATGCAAGACAATATTTATTCAATTTGTGTGTACTGAAATTCACTTGTTATTGCACTTCTGCAATCTTCCCCTTGACAAAATGTTCACACTGGTGTTGCGCTATCAAGAAATGGTCTGCAAGAGCACCCACATCAACACAGACCTCCAGTTGCAGTGATGTAGTTCTTTAGTTGCTGTGCTTTTAGCACTTTGGGTCATGGACTAGTCTTTTGGACAATAGGCGGTAGTACAGTAACAACAAGTGAAGCTTAAAGCATTATTCATACTTGCATAGGTTTGTCTGGGAAGCAAAAGCAGCTACCCTGCACACACGGCACACGCATGAGGCACGTAAACCAGTCAGTGCTACCAGGACAGAAGTACCCCATAATTAGCTCTGAAACCCTGAGCTATGCAACAATTGCACATGCAAGTCGGGTTGCTAGTGGTACCACACTGCAACCTTCAAGAATGACAGTATATACGCATTTCATGGGAGGGATGTTCCATGGAATTCCAATGAATTTCTTCCAATGGAACTAACGAATTATGTATGGGTGTAACAGAACAAATACAACATGGTTCATTTCGGGTAAGTAGTGTATTACTTGTCCACGTTAGGAGGTATGGTAGTCCACATCAGCCCACCTTGGCACCAGTGATTTCACACTACCTCCTCTCACTCAGTGTAACTTGCCACTACTATTTCTCTGATCATGTTGCAATTTGTACAATACCATCAGCTGACACAATCTATGGGTGAGATGTTTAAGAGACTGGGCTCATGAAGAGCCAGTGCACATGCCTGAGGCTTAATGGCTTGTTACACCAGCGTGGAATTGACCACATCATGAGTCCGAGGTGTCGATATTGCCTGCGGTGCTGAAGGTCTAAGGTAGGTTGGGTGACTTTGTTGCGTCGTGTGCTGAAGACTGAACTGACGGGGTTGCTGCCGGTGCGGTTCTTTCTGGGGAGGGGCATTAATTGTGGCGTTGATTTCCAGGGTCTGTGTACAGGCAGAAATGCAAAGAAAATTATTGTTAAAAAGATTACTTTTTGTTCCAAAATTTCATATTGCAATTCTCAGGCAATTGGGCATGTTTCCAAGTGCATAAACAAAACCTGGAAATGTACATGTACATGCATTTTAATAGCATTCAGGTAAAATGCAACAACATTTTCCACATGAAATCCTCTGTATTACAAAAATACATGACCAATGCACAAACACAAAAACACGTATTTCAAGAAGCAATTAGGAAGAAACTACATTACTGCCATAGAGCTACACTGAATTACTAGAGTGCTGACTCGATGTACAAAGTGATGGCTGATGGGCGCATCCATGTTTGTGCACAAACCTATGGAAAACTCAAACTTTTGTACGGCTATTTGTATCTGCGTCTGTATTCCATACAGGTGTGCTATCAAAGCCGATACACTCAAACTGAAATGCACAGTAAATTGAGTGTTTCATTTGCTCTGCGAAAATGTGTGCGCATATCTGCTGCAGCTGATTTTTGCCGTGACGTTTTTTAACCGTCATAATGCGCTTAACTTGCTTGCGTACATGTATGTAGCACTTGCACGTTGCATTTAGAGTACACTTTCAAAATGCAATCCATCTAATTTCATTATGTTCTACAAACACGAACGTGAATTCAAAATGGCTGTGAGCAAGATGGTATAAAGTATCTCCATCCCAAGCTGGAGATATGATCCCAATTTCAGACCAAAGACCCAGGCAGGGGTAGCTTCCACCGCCGGTGACACAAGTTGCACCTCCCCCTTACCCCCCCCCCCCCCCCCCCCCTCCCCGATAGAAGTCACACGGAAAAAAGGTTACAGTTACTTAACAAAAACTTCGATGAAAACCGGCGTCTTCTCTCTTCGCAGCATTCAAAAGCTCCCTGTGGCAGAAAAAAGAGCAAGTATACATTGTAAATTCAATATCCCAATTTTCTGACATCACGTCCTGTCATCAAACCTCCAATACATTTCCATTTTATCAACAAGTACTGTATGTCCAACTTGCCATCTCAAACTCCAAAGATATACCCCAAGGTCTACCTCCACGTTAAAATCCAGCAAGCCCATTCAAATGCAAGGAAGCGCATCAAAACAGAGACGTTTTGCAAGGAGAAACATTACTCATTTACCTGTGGGAGATGAATGCTGCACTTGGACGACCTTACTTCTGTGCCCTTCATCTTCAATCTGCACACACAGAAAAGAGAAAACTGGGAAGAAACAAAAAGTGTTAGTGAAATGTCAAAACTCTGCATCTTTGAACATTCAACGAAGACGAACGGAACTGAAACAAGGGGTGAACACAGTGGGCCCGGACAAATAGGGAGACGAAACAGACAGACATGAACAGAACGCAACAAAACAGCCGGCAACCCACCACACACACTTTCACAACGGTCGTCCTGGGGCTAAGACCTGCAAAGAGGACATATCTCCATCCCAAGCTGGAGATATGATCCCAATTTCAGACCAAAGACCCAGGCAGGGGTAGCTTCCACCGCCGGTGACACAAGTTTCACCTCCCCCTTACCCCCCCCCTTCCCTCCCCGATAGACGTCACACGGAAAAAAGGTTACAGTTACTTAACAAAAACTTCGATGAAAACCGGCGTCTTCTCTCTTCGCAGCATTCAAAAGCTCCCTGTGGCAGAAAAAAAGAGCAAGTATACATTGTAAATTCAATATCCCAATTTTCTGACATCACGTCCTGTCATCAAACCTCCAATACATTTCCATTTTATCAACAAGTACTGTATGTCCAACTTGCCATCTCAAACTCCAAAGATATACCCCAAGGTCTACCTCCACGTTAAAATCCAGCAAGCCCATTCAAATGCAAGGAAGCGCATCAAAACAGAGACGTTTTGCAAGGAGAAACATTACTCATTTACCTGTGGGAGATGAATGCTGCACTTGGACGACCTTACTTCTGTGCCCTTCATCTTCAATCTGCACACACAGAAAAGAGAAAACTGGGAAGAAACAAAAAGTGTTAGTGAAATGTCAAAACTCTGCATCTTTGAACATTCAACGAAGACGAACGGAACTGAAACAAGGGGTGAACACAGTGGGCCCGGACAAATAGGGAGACGAAACAGACAGACATGAACAGAACGCAACAAAACAGCCGGCAACCCACCACACACACTTTCACAACGGTCGTCCTGGGGCTAAGACCTGCAAAGAGGACATATCTCCATCCCAAGCTGGAGATATGATCCCAATTTCAGACCAAAGACCCAGGCAGGGGTAGCTTCCACCGCCGGTGACACAAGTTTCACCTCCCCCTTACCCCCCCCCCTTCCCTCCCCGATAGACGTCACACGGAAAAAAGGTTACAGTTACTTAACAAAAACTTCGATGAAAACCGGCGTCTTCTCTCTTCGCAGCATTCAAAAGCTCCCTGTGGCAGAAAAAAAGAGCAAGTATACATTGTAAATTCAATATCCCAATTTTCTGACATCACGTCCTGTCATCAAACCTCCAATACATTTCCATTTTATCAACAAGTACTGTATGTCCAACTTGCCATCTCAAACTCCAAAGATATACCCCAAGGTCTACCTCCACGTTAAAATCCAGCAAGCCCATTCAAATGCAAGGAAGCGCATCAAAACAGAGACGTTTTGCAAGGAGAAACATTACTCATTTACCTGTGGGAGATGAATGCTGCACTTGGACGACCTTACTTCTGTGCCCTTCATCTTCAATCTGCACACACAGAAAAGAGAAAACTGGGAAGAAACAAAAAGTGTTAGTGAAATGTCAAAACTCTGCATCTTTGAACATTCAACGAAGACGAACGGAACTGAAACAAGGGGTGAACACAGTGGGCCCGGACAAATAGGGAGACGAAACAGACAGACATGAACAGAACGCAACAAAACAGCCGGCAACCCACCACACACACTTTCACAACGGTCGTCCTGGGGCTAAGACCTGCAAAGAGGACATATCTCCATCCCAAGCTGGAGATATGATCCCAATTTCAGACCAAAGACCCAGGCAGGGGTAGCTTCCACCGCCGGTGACACAAGTTTCACCTCCCCCTTACCCCCCCCCCCTTCCCTCCCCGATAGACGTCACACGGAAAAAAGGTTACAGTTACTTAACAAAAACTTCGATGAAAACCGGCGTCTTCTCTCTTCGCAGCATTCAAAAGCTCCCTGTGGCAGAAAAAAAGAGCAAGTATACATTGTAAATTCAATATCCAAATTTTCTGACATCACGTCCTGTCATCAAACCTCCAATACATTTCCATTTTATCAACAAGTACTGTATGTCCAACTTGCCATCTCAAACTCCAAAGATATACCCCAAGGTCTACCTCCACGTTAAAATCCAGCAAGCCCATTCAAATGCAAGGAAGCGCATCAAAACAGAGACGTTTTGCAAGGAGAAACATTACTCATTTACCTGTGGGAGATGAATGCTGCACTTGGACGACCTTACTTCTGTGCCCTTCATCTTCAATCTGCACACACAGAAAAGAGAAAACTGGGAAGAAACAAAAAGTGTTAGTGAAATGTCAAAACTCTGCATCTTTGAACATTCAACGAAGACGAACGGAACTGAAACAAGGGGTGAACACAGTGGGCCCGGACAAATAGGGAGACGAAACAGACAGACATGAACAGAACGCAACAAAACAGCCGGCAACCCACCACACACACTTTCACAACGGTCGTCCTGGGGCTAAGACCTGCAAAGAGGACATATCTCCATCCCAAGCTGGAGATATGATCCCAATTTCAGACCAAAGACCCAGGCAGGGGTAGCTTCCACCGCCGGTGACACAAGTTTCACCTCCCCCTTACCCCCCCCCCTTCCCTCCCCGATAGACGTCACACGGAAAAAAGGTTACAGTTACTTAACAAAAACTTCGATGAAAACCGGCGTCTTCTCTCTTCGCAGCATTCAAAAGCTCCCTGTGGCAGAAAAAAAGAGCAAGTATACATTGTAAATTCAATATCCCAATTTTCTGACATCACGTCCTGTCATCAAACCTCCAATACATTTCCATTTTATCAACAAGTACTGTATGTCCAACTTGCCATCTCAAACTCCAAAGATATACCCCAAGGTCTACCTCCACGTTAAAATCCAGCAAGCCCATTCAAATGCAAGGAAGCGCATCAAAACAGAGACGTTTTGCAAGGAGAAACATTACTCATTTACCTGTGGGAGATGAATGCTGCACTTGGACGACCTTACTTCTGTGCCCTTCATCTTCAATCTGCACACACAGAAAAGAGAAAACTGGGAAGAAACAAAAAGTGTTAGTGAAATGTCAAAACTCTGCATCTTTGAACATTCAACGAAGACGAACGGAACTGAAACAAGGGGTGAACACAGTGGGCCCGGACAAATAGGGAGACGAAACAGACAGACATGAACAGAACGCAACAAAACAGCCGGCAACCCACCACACACACTTTCACAACGGTCGTCCTGGGGCTAAGACCTGCAAAGAGGACATATCTCCATCCCAAGCTGGAGATATGATCCCAATTTCAGACCAAAGACCCAGGCAGGGGTAGCTTCCACCGCCGGTGACACAAGTTTCACCTCCCCCTTACCCCCCCCCTTCCCTCCCCGATAGACGTCACACGGAAAAAAGGTTACAGTTACTTAACAAAAACTTCGATGAAAACCGGCGTCTTCTCTCTTCGCAGCATTCAAAAGCTCCCTGTGGCAGAAAAAAAGAGCAAGTATACATTGTAAATTCAATATCCCAATTTTCTGACATCACGTCCTGTCATCAAACCTCCAATACATTTCCATTTTATCAACAAGTACTGTATGTCCAACTTGCCATCTCAAACTCCAAAGATATACCCCAAGGTCTACCTCCACGTTAAAATCCAGCAAGCCCATTCAAATGCAAGGAAGCGCATCAAAACAGAGACGTTTTGCAAGGAGAAACATTACTCATTTACCTGTGGGAGATGAATGCTGCACTTGGACGACCTTACTTCTGTGCCCTTCATCTTCAATCTGCACACACAGAAAAGAGAAAACTGGGAAGAAACAAAAAGTGTTAGTGAAATGTCAAAACTCTGCATCTTTGAACATTCAACGAAGACGAACGGAACTGAAACAAGGGGTGAACACAGTGGGCCCGGACAAATAGGGAGACGAAACAGACAGACATGAACAGAACGCAACAAAACAGCCGGCAACCCACCACACACACTTTCACAACGGTCGTCCTGGGGCTAAGACCTGCAAAGAGGACATATCTCCATCCCAAGCTGGAGATATGATCCCAATTTCAGACCAAAGACCCAGGCAGGGGTAGCTTCCACCGCCGGTGACACAAGTTTCACCTCCCCCTTACCCCCCCCCCCTTCCCTCCCCGATAGACGTCACACGGAAAAAAGGTTACAGTTACTTAACAAAAACTTCGATGAAAACCGGCGTCTTCTCTCTTCGCAGCATTCAAAAGCTCCCTGTGGCAGAAAAAAAGAGCAAGTATACATTGTAAATTCAATATCCAAATTTTCTGACATCACGTCCTGTCATCAAACCTCCAATACATTTCCATTTTATCAACAAGTACTGTATGTCCAACTTGCCATCTCAAACTCCAAAGATATACCCCAAGGTCTACCTCCACGTTAAAATCCAGCAAGCCCATTCAAATGCAAGGAAGCGCATCAAAACAGAGACGTTTTGCAAGGAGAAACATTACTCATTTACCTGTGGGAGATGAATGCTGCACTTGGACGACCTTACTTCTGTGCCCTTCATCTTCAATCTGCACACACAGAAAAGAGAAAACTGGGAAGAAACAAAAAGTGTTAGTGAAATGTCAAAACTCTGCATCTTTGAACATTCAACGAAGACGAACGGAACTGAAACAAGGGGTGAACACAGTGGGCCCGGACAAATAGGGAGACGAAACAGACAGACATGAACAGAACGCAACAAAACAGCCGGCAACCCACCACACACACTTTCACAACGGTCGTCCTGGGGCTAAGACCTGCAAAGAGGACATATCTCCATCCCAAGCTGGAGATATGATCCCAATTTCAGACCAAAGACCCAGGCAGGGGTAGCTTCCACCGCCGGTGACACAAGTTTCACCTCCCCCTTACCCCCCCCCCCTTCCCTCCCCGATAGACGTCACACGGAAAAAAGGTTACAGTTACTTAACAAAAACTTCGATGAAAACCGGCGTCTTCTCTCTTCGCAGCATTCAAAAGCTCCCTGTGGCAGAAAAAAAGAGCAAGTATACATTGTAAATTCAATATCCAATTTTCTGACATCACGTCCTGTCATCAAACCTCCAATACATTTCCATTTTATCAACAAGTACTGTATGTCCAACTTGCCATCTCAAACTCCAAAGATATACCCCAAGGTCTACCTCCACGTTAAAATCCAGCAAGCCCATTCAAATGCAAGGAAGCGCATCAAAACAGAGACGTTTTGCAAGGAGAAACATTACTCATTTACCTGTGGGAGATGAATGCTGCACTTGGACGACCTTACTTCTGTGCCCTTCATCTTCAATCTGCACACACAGAAAAGAGAAAACTGGGAAGAAACAAAAAGTGTTAGTGAAATGTCAAAACTCTGCATCTTTGAACATTCAACGAAGACGAACGGAACTGAAACAAGGGGTGAACACAGTGGGCCCGGACAAATAGGGAGACGAAACAGACAGACATGAACAGAACGCAACAAAACAGCCGGCAACCCACCACACACACTTTCACAACGGTCGTCCTGGGGCTAAGACCTGCAAAGAGGACATATCTCCATCCCAAGCTGGAGATATGATCCCAATTTCAGACCAAAGACCCAGGCAGGGGTAGCTTCCACCGCCGGTGACACAAGTTTCACCTCCCCCTTACCCCCCCCCTTCCCTCCCCGATAGACGTCACACGGAAAAAAGGTTACAGTTACTTAACAAAAACTTCGATGAAAACCGGCGTCTTCTCTCTTCGCAGCATTCAAAAGCTCCCTGTGGCAGAAAAAAAGAGCAAGTATACATTGTAAATTCAATATCCAATTTTCTGACATCACGTCCTGTCATCAAACCTCCAATACATTTCCATTTTATCAACAAGTACTGTATGTCCAACTTGCCATCTCAAACTCCAAAGATATACCCCAAGGTCTACCTCCACGTTAAAATCCAGCAAGCCCATTCAAATGCAAGGAAGCGCATCAAAACAGAGACGTTTTGCAAGGAGAAACATTACTCATTTACCTGTGGGAGATGAATGCTGCACTTGGACGACCTTACTTCTGTGCCCTTCATCTTCAATCTGCACACACAGAAAAGAGAAAACTGGGAAGAAACAAAAAGTGTTAGTGAAATGTCAAAACTCTGCATCTTTGAACATTCAACGAAGACGAACGGAACTGAAACAAGGGGTGAACACAGTGGGCCCGGACAAATAGGGAGACGAAACAGACAGACATGAACAGAACGCAACAAAACAGCCGGCAACCCACCACACACACTTTCACAACGGTCGTCCTGGGGCTAAGACCTGCAAAGAGGACATATCTCCATCCCAAGCTGGAGATATGATCCCAATTTCAGACCAAAGACCCAGGCAGGGGTAGCTTCCACCGCCGGTGACACAAGTTTCACCTCCCCCTTACCCCCCCCCCCTTCCCTCCCCGATAGACGTCACACGGAAAAAAGGTTACAGTTACTTAACAAAAACTTCGATGAAAACCGGCGTCTTCTCTCTTCGCAGCATTCAAAAGCTCCCTGTGGCAGAAAAAAAGAGCAAGTATACATTGTAAATTCAATATCCCAATTTTCTGACATCACGTCCTGTCATCAAACCTCCAATACATTTCCATTTTATCAACAAGTACTGTATGTCCAACTTGCCATCTCAAACTCCAAAGATATACCCCAAGGTCTACCTCCACGTTAAAATCCAGCAAGCCCATTCAAATGCAAGGAAGCGCATCAAAACAGAGACGTTTTGCAAGGAGAAACATTACTCATTTACCTGTGGGAGATGAATGCTGCACTTGGACGACCTTACTTCTGTGCCCTTCATCTTCAATCTGCACACACAGAAAAGAGAAAACTGGGAAGAAACAAAAAGTGTTAGTGAAATGTCAAAACTCTGCATCTTTGAACATTCAACGAAGACGAACGGAACTGAAACAAGGGGTGAACACAGTGGGCCCGGACAAATAGGGAGACGAAACAGACAGACATGAACAGAACGCAACAAAACAGCCGGCAACCCACCACACACACTTTCACAACGGTCGTCCTGGGGCTAAGACCTGCAAAGAGGACATATCTCCATCCCAAGCTGGAGATATGATCCCAATTTCAGACCAAAGACCCAGGCAGGGGTAGCTTCCACCGCCGGTGACACAAGTTTCACCTCCCCCTTACCCCCCCCCTTCCCTCCCCGATAGACGTCACACGGAAAAAAGGTTACAGTTACTTAACAAAAACTTCGATGAAAACCGGCGTCTTCTCTCTTCGCAGCATTCAAAAGCTCCCTGTGGCAGAAAAAAAGAGCAAGTATACATTGTAAATTCAATATCCCAATTTTCTGACATCACGTCCTGTCATCAAACCTCCAATACATTTCCATTTTATCAACAAGTACTGTATGTCCAACTTGCCATCTCAAACTCCAAAGATATACCCCAAGGTCTACCTCCACGTTAAAATCCAGCAAGCCCATTCAAATGCAAGGAAGCGCATCAAAACAGAGACGTTTTGCAAGGAGAAACATTACTCATTTACCTGTGGGAGATGAATGCTGCACTTGGACGACCTTACTTCTGTGCCCTTCATCTTCAATCTGCACACACAGAAAAGAGAAAACTGGGAAGAAACAAAAAGTGTTAGTGAAATGTCAAAACTCTGCATCTTTGAACATTCAACGAAGACGAACGGAACTGAAACAAGGGGTGAACACAGTGGGCCCGGACAAATAGGGAGACGAAACAGACAGACATGAACAGAACGCAACAAAACAGCCGGCAACCCACCACACACACTTTCACAACGGTCGTCCTGGGGCTAAGACCTGCAAAGAGGACATATCTCCATCCCAAGCTGGAGATATGATCCCAATTTCAGACCAAAGACCCAGGCAGGGGTAGCTTCCACCGCCGGTGACACAAGTTTCACCTCCCCCTTACCCCCCCTTCCCTCCCCGATAGACGTCACACGGAAAAAAGGTTACAGTTACTTAACAAAAACTTCGATGAAAACCGGCGTCTTCTCTCTTCGCAGCATTCAAAAGCTCCCTGTGGCAGAAAAAAAGAGCAAGTATACATTGTAAATTCAATATCCCAATTTTCTGACATCACGTCCTGTCATCAAACCTCCAATACATTTCCATTTTATCAACAAGTACTGTATGTCCAACTTGCCATCTCAAACTCCAAAGATATACCCCAAGGTCTACCTCCACGTTAAAATCCAGCAAGCCCATTCAAATGCAAGGAAGCGCATCAAAACAGAGACGTTTTGCAAGGAGAAACATTACTCATTTACCTGTGGGAGATGAATGCTGCACTTGGACGACCTTACTTCTGTGCCCTTCATCTTCAATCTGCACACACAGAAAAGAGAAAACTGGGAAGAAACAAAAAGTGTTAGTGAAATGTCAAAACTCTGCATCTTTGAACATTCAACGAAGACGAACGGAACTGAAACAAGGGGTGAACACAGTGGGCCCGGACAAATAGGGAGACGAAACAGACAGACATGAACAGAACGCAACAAAACAGCCGGCAACCCACCACACACACTTTCACAACGGTCGTCCTGGGGCTAAGACCTGCAAAGAGGACATATCTCCATCCCAAGCTGGAGATATGATCCCAATTTCAGACCAAAGACCCAGGCAGGGGTAGCTTCCACCGCCGGTGACACAAGTTTCACCTCCCCCTTACCCCCCCCCTTCCCTCCCCGATAGACGTCACACGGAAAAAAGGTTACAGTTACTTAACAAAAACTTCGATGAAAACCGGCGTCTTCTCTCTTCGCAGCATTCAAAAGCTCCCTGTGGCAGAAAAAAAGAGCAAGTATACATTGTAAATTCAATATCCCAATTTTCTGACATCACGTCCTGTCATCAAACCTCCAATACATTTCCATTTTATCAACAAGTACTGTATGTCCAACTTGCCATCTCAAACTCCAAAGATATACCCCAAGGTCTACCTCCACGTTAAAATCCAGCAAGCCCATTCAAATGCAAGGAAGCGCATCAAAACAGAGACGTTTTGCAAGGAGAAACATTACTCATTTACCTGTGGGAGATGAATGCTGCACTTGGACGACCTTACTTCTGTGCCCTTCATCTTCAATCTGCACACACAGAAAAGAGAAAACTGGGAAGAAACAAAAAGTGTTAGTGAAATGTCAAAACTCTGCATCTTTGAACATTCAACGAAGACGAACGGAACTGAAACAAGGGGTGAACACAGTGGGCCCGGACAAATAGGGAGACGAAACAGACAGACATGAACAGAACGCAACAAAACAGCCGGCAACCCACCACACACACTTTCACAACGGTCGTCCTGGGGCTAAGACCTGCAAAGAGGACATATCTCCATCCCAAGCTGGAGATATGATCCCAATTTCAGACCAAAGACCCAGGCAGGGGTAGCTTCCACCGCCGGTGACACAAGTTTCACCTCCCCCTTACCCCCCCCCTTCCCTCCCCGATAGACGTCACACGGAAAAAAGGTTACAGTTACTTAACAAAAACTTCGATGAAAACCGGCGTCTTCTCTCTTCGCAGCATTCAAAAGCTCCCTGTGGCAGAAAAAAAGAGCAAGTATACATTGTAAATTCAATATCCCAATTTTCTGACATCACGTCCTGTCATCAAACCTCCAATACATTTCCATTTTATCAACAAGTACTGTATGTCCAACTTGCCATCTCAAACTCCAAAGATATACCCCAAGGTCTACCTCCACGTTAAAATCCAGCAAGCCCATTCAAATGCAAGGAAGCGCATCAAAACAGAGACGTTTTGCAAGGAGAAACATTACTCATTTACCTGTGGGAGATGAATGCTGCACTTGGACGACCTTACTTCTGTGCCCTTCATCTTCAATCTGCACACACAGAAAAGAGAAAACTGGGAAGAAACAAAAAGTGTTAGTGAAATGTCAAAACTCTGCATCTTTGAACATTCAACGAAGACGAACGGAACTGAAACAAGGGGTGAACACAGTGGGCCCGGACAAATAGGGAGACGAAACAGACAGACATGAACAGAACGCAACAAAACAGCCGGCAACCCACCACACACACTTTCACAACGGTCGTCCTGGGGCTAAGACCTGCAAAGAGGACATATCTCCATCCCAAGCTGGAGATATGATCCCAATTTCAGACCAAAGACCCAGGCAGGGGTAGCTTCCACCGCCGGTGACACAAGTTTCACCTCCCCCTTACCCCCCCCCCTTCCCTCCCCGATAGACGTCACACGGAAAAAAGGTTACAGTTACTTAACAAAAACTTCGATGAAAACCGGCGTCTTCTCTCTTCGCAGCATTCAAAAGCTCCCTGTGGCAGAAAAAAAGAGCAAGTATACATTGTAAATTCAATATCCCAATTTTCTGACATCACGTCCTGTCATCAAACCTCCAATACATTTCCATTTTATCAACAAGTACTGTATGTCCAACTTGCCATCTCAAACTCCAAAGATATACCCCAAGGTCTACCTCCACGTTAAAATCCAGCAAGCCCATTCAAATGCAAGGAAGCGCATCAAAACAGAGACGTTTTGCAAGGAGAAACATTACTCATTTACCTGTGGGAGATGAATGCTGCACTTGGACGACCTTACTTCTGTGCCCTTCATCTTCAATCTGCACACACAGAAAAGAGAAAACTGGGAAGAAACAAAAAGTGTTAGTGAAATGTCAAAACTCTGCATCTTTGAACATTCAACGAAGACGAACGGAACTGAAACAAGGGGTGAACACAGTGGGCCCGGACAAATAGGGAGACGAAACAGACAGACATGAACAGAACGCAACAAAACAGCCGGCAACCCACCACACACACTTTCACAACGGTCGTCCTGGGGCTAAGACCTGCAAAGAGGACATATCTCCATCCCAAGCTGGAGATATGATCCCAATTTCAGACCAAAGACCCAGGCAGGGGTAGCTTCCACCGCCGGTGACACAAGTTTCACCTCCCCCTTACCCCCCCCCCCTTCCCTCCCCGATAGACGTCACACGGAAAAAAGGTTACAGTTACTTAACAAAAACTTCGATGAAAACCGGCGTCTTCTCTCTTCGCAGCATTCAAAAGCTCCCTGTGGCAGAAAAAAAGAGCAAGTATACATTGTAAATTCAATATCCAATTTTCTGACATCACGTCCTGTCATCAAACCTCCAATACATTTCCATTTTATCAACAAGTACTGTATGTCCAACTTGCCATCTCAAACTCCAAAGATATACCCAAGGTCTACCTCCACGTTAAAATCCAGCAAGCCCATTCAAATGCAAGGAAGCGCATCAAAACAGAGACGTTTTGCAAGGAGAAACATTACTCATTTACCTGTGGGAGATGAATGCTGCACTTGGACGACCTTACTTCTGTGCCCTTCATCTTCAATCTGCACACACAGAAAAGAGAAAACTGGGAAGAAACAAAAAGTGTTAGTGAAATGTCAAAACTCTGCATCTTTGAACATTCAACGAAGACGAACGGAACTGAAACAAGGGGTGAACACAGTGGGCCCGGACAAATAGGGAGACGAAACAGACAGACATGAACAGAACGCAACAAACAGCCGGCAACCCACCACACACACTTTCACAACGGTCGTCCTGGGGCTAAGACCTGCAAAGAGGACATATCTCCATCCCAAGCTGGAGATATGATCCCAATTTCAGACCAAAGACCCAGGCAGGGGTAGCTTCCACCGCCGGTGACACAAGTTTCACCTCCCCCTTACCCCCCCCTTCCCTCCCGATAGACGTCACACGGAAAAAAGGTTACAGTTACTTAACAAAAACTTCGATGAAAACCGGCGTCTTCTCTCTTCGCAGCATTCAAAAGCTCCCTGTGGCAGAAAAAAAGAGCAAGTATACATTGTAAATTCAATATCCAATTTTTCTGACATCACGTCCTGTCATCAAACCTCCAATACATTTCCATTTTATCAACAAGTACTGTATGTCCAACTTGCCATCTCAAACTCCAAAGATATACCCCAAGGTCTACCTCCACGTTAAAATCCAGCAAGCCCATTCAAATGCAAGGAAGCGCATCAAAACAGAGACGTTTTGCAAGGAGAAACATTACTCATTACCTGTGGGAGATGAATGCTGCACTTGGACGACCTTACTTCTGTGCCCTTCATCTTCAATCTGCACACACAGAAAAGAGAAAACTGGGAAGAAACAAAAAGTGTTAGTGAAATGTCAAAACTCTGCATCTTTGAACATTCAACGAACGAACGGAACTGAAACAAGGGGTGAACACAGTGGGCCCGGACAAATAGGGAGACGAAACAGACAGACATGAACAGAACGCAACAAAACAGCCGGCAACCCACCACACACACTTTCACAACGGTCGTCCTGGGGCTAAGACCTGCAAAGAGGACATATCTCCATCCCAAGCTGGAGATATGATCCCAATTTCAGACCAAAGACCCAGGCAGGGGTAGCTTCCACCGCCGGTGACACAAGTTTCACCTCCCCCTTACCCCCCCCCTTCCCTCCCCGATAGACGTCACACGGAAAAAGGTTACAGTTACTTAACAAAAACTTCGATGAAAACCGGCGTCTTCTCTCTCGCAGCATTCAAAAGCTCCCTGTGGCAGAAAAAAGAGCAAGTATACATTGTAAATTCAATATCCCAATTTTCTGACATCACGTCCTGTCATCAAACCTCCAATACATTTCATTTTATCAACAAGTACTGTATGTCCAACTTGCCATCTCAAACTCCAAAGATATACCCCAAGGTCTACCTCCACGTTAAAATCCAGCAAGCCCATTCAAATGCAAGGAAGCGCATCAAAACAGAGACGTTTTGCAAGGAGAAACATTACTCATTTACCTGTGGGAGATGAATGCTGCACTTGGACGACCTTACTTCTGTGCCCTTCATCTTCAATCTGCACACACAGAAAAGAGAAAACTGGGAAGAAACAAAAAGTGTTAGTGAAATGTCAAAACTCTGCATCTTTGAACATTCAACGAAGACGAACGGAACTGAAACAAGGTGAACACAGTGGGCCCGGACAAATAGGGAGACGAAACAGACAGACATGAACAGAACGCAACAAAACAGCCGGCAACCCACCACACACACTTTCACAACGGTCGTCCTGGGGCTAAGACCTGCAAAGAGGACATATCTCCATCCCAAGCTGGAGATATGATCCCAATTTCAGACCAAAGACCCAGGCAGGGGTAGCTTCCACCGCCGGTGACACAAGTTTCACCTCCCCCTTACCCCCCCCCTTCCCTCCCCGATAGACGTCACACGGAAAAAAGGTTACAGTTACTTAACAAAAACTTCGATGAAAACCGGCGTCTTCTCTCTTCGCAGCATTCAAAAGCTCCCTGTGGCAGAAAAAAAGAGCAAGTATACATTGTAAATTCAATATCCCAATTTTCTGACATCACGTCCTGTCATCAAACCTCCAATACATTTCCATTTTATCAACAAGTACTGTATGTCCAACTTGCCATCTCAAACTCCAAAGATATACCCCAAGGTCTACCTCCACGTTAAAATCCAGCAAGCCCATTCAAATGCAAGGAAGCGCATCAAAACAGAGACGTTTTGCAAGGAGAAACATTACTCATTTACCTGTGGGAGATGAATGCTGCACTTGGACGACCTTACTTCTGTGCCCTTCATCTTCAATCTGCACACACAGAAAAGAGAAAACTGGGAAGAAACAAAAAGTGTTAGTGAAATGTCAAAACTCTGCATCTTTGAACATTCAACGAAGACGAACGGAACTGAAACAAGGGGTGAACACAGTGGGCCCGGACAAATAGGGAGACGAAACAGACAGACATGAACAGAACGCAACAAAAAGCCGGCAACCCCACCACCACACTTTCACAACGGTCGTCCTGGGGCTAAGACCTGCAAAGAGGACATATCTCCATCCCAAGCTGGAGATATGATCCAATTTCAGACCAAAGACCCAGGCAGGGGTAGCTTCCACCGCCGGTGACACAAGTTTCACCTCCCCCTTACCCCCCCCCCCCCTTCCCTCCCCGATAGACGTCACACGGAAAAAAGTTACAGTTACTTAACAAAAACTTCGATGAAAACCGGCGTCTTCTCTCTTCGCAGCATTCAAAAGCTCCCTGTGGCAGAAAAAAGAGCAAGTATACATTGTAAATTCAATATCCAAATTTTCTGACATCACGTCCTGTCATCAAACCTCCAATACATTTCCATTTTATCAACAAGTACTGTATGTCCAACTTGCCATCTCAAACTCCAAAGATATACCCCAAGGTCTACCTCCACGTTAAAATCCAGCAAGCCCATTCAAATGCAAGGAAGCGCATCAAAACAGAGACGTTTTGCAAGGAGAAACATTACTCATTTACCTGTGGGAGATGAATGCTGCACTTGGACGACCTTACTTCTGTGCCCTTCATCTTCAATCTGCACACACAGAAAAGAGAAAACTGGGAAGAAACAAAAAGTGTTAGTGAAATGTCAAAACTCTGCATCTTTGAACATTCAACGAAGACGAACGGAACTGAAACAAGGGGTGAACACAGTGGGCCCGGACAAATAGGGAGACGAAAACAGACAGACATGAACAGAACGCAACAAAACAGCCGGCAACCCACCACACACACTTTCACAACGGTCGTCCTGGGGCTAAGACCTGCAAAGAGGACATATCTCCATCCCAAGCTGGAGATATGATCCCAATTTCAGACCAAAGACCCAGGCAGGGTAGCTTCCACCGCCGGTGACAAGAAGTCAAGTTTCACCTCCCCCTTACCCCCCCCCTTCCCTCCCCGATAGACGTCACACGGAAAAAAGGTTACAGTTACTTAACAAAAACTTCGATGAAAACCGGCGTCTTCTCTCTTCGCAGCATTCAAAAGCTCCCTGTGGCAGAAAAAAAGAGCAAGTATACATTGTAAATTCAATATCCCAATTTTCTGACATCACGTCCTGTCATCAAACCTCCAATACATTTCCATTTTATCAACAAGTACTGTATGTCCAACTTTCCATCTCAAACTCCAAAGATATACCCCAAGGTCTACCTCCACGTTAAAATCCAGCAAGCCCATTCAAATGCAAGGAAGCGCATCAAAACAGAGACGTTTTGCAAGGAGAAACATTACTCATTTACCTGTGGGAGATGAATGCTGCACTTGGACGACCTTACTTCTGTGCCCTTCATCTTCAATCTGCACACACAGAAAAGAGAAACTGGGAAGAAACAAAAGTGTTAGTGAAATGTCAAAACTCTGCATCTTTGAACATTCAACGAAGACAACGGAACTGAAACAAGGGGTGAACACAGTGGGGCCCGGACAAATAGGGAGACGAAACAGACAGACATCAGAAACAAACGCAACAAAACAGCCGCAACCCACCACACACACTTTCACAACGGTCGTCCTGGGGCTAAGACCTGCAAAGAGGACATATCTCCATCCCAAGCTGGAGATATGATCCCAATTTTCAGACAAAGACCCAGGCAGGGTACTTCCACCGCCGGTGACACAAGTTTCACCTCCCCCTTACACCCCCCCCTTTCCCTCCCCGATAGACGTC